>NC_139472.1:23780000-24262500 GCF_057233095.1 Heloderma suspectum | reverse complement strand
CCCCAGCCGCAACCCTAACCCTAACCCTAACCCTAACCCTTACCCTAACCCAACCCCAACACCAACCCCAACACCAACACCAACACCAACTCTAACCCTAACCCCAACCCTAACATGAACATGAACCCGAACCCGAACCCTAACATGAATCCGAACCCGAACTCGAACCCTATCCCCAACCCCAACCCCCAACCCTACCCCTACCCCTACCCCTACCCCGAACTCCATCCCTAACCTCAACCCCAACCCAAACCCGAAACCTAACCCCTACCCTAACCCTATCCCCTAATTTAACCCTAACCCTAATCCCAACCCCAACCCCAACCCCAACCCCAACTCTAACCCTATCCCCAACCCCAACCCCAACCCCAATCCCAACCCAACCCAATCCAATCCAATCCAAACCCCAACCCCAAACCTAACCCTAACCACAATCCCAACCCCAACCCCAACTCTAACCCTAATCCTAATCCTAACCTTAACCCTAACTCTAACCCTAACCCTAACCGCAACACCAACACCAACACCAACCCTAACCAGAACCAGAGCCCGAACCCTAACCCTAACCCCAACCCAAACCCCAATCCCAACACAACCCCAACCCCAACCCCAACCCTAACCCTAACCACCACCCCAACCCTAACCCTACCCCTACCCCTACCCCTAACCCTAACCCTATCCCTAACCCTAACCCTAACCCTAACCCCAACCCCAACCCCAACCCTAACCTCCACCCCAACCCTAACCCTAACCCCAACCCAAACCCTAACCCGAACTCGAACCCAACCCTGAACCCCAACCCCAACTCCACCCTAACCCTAACCATAACCCAACCACAACCCAACCCAAGCCCTAACCCTAACCCTTACCCTAACCCTAACCATAACCCAAACCCAACACCAACACCAACACCAACCCTAACCCTAACCCTAACCCCAACCCTAACCTTAACCCTAACCCTAACACGAACCCGAACCCGAACCCTAACACGAATCTGAATCCAAACCCTATCCCCAACCCCAACCCCAACCCTACCCCTACTCCTAACCCGAACCCGAACCCCATCCCTAACCCTAACCCCAACCCCAACCCCAACCCAAACCTGAAACCTAACCCCAACCCTAACCCTGTCCCCAAACTTAACCCTAACCCTAATCCCAACCCCAACTCTATCCCGAACCCAAACCCCAACCCAACCCAACCCCAACCCCAACCCCAACCCTAACCCTAACCCTAACCACAACCACAACCACAACCACAACCCTAATCCTAACCCTAACCCTCAACGTAAGCCGAACCCGAACCCGAACTCTAACCCTAACCCTAATCCAACCCCAACCCCAACCCTAACCCTAACCCCAACCCTAACCCTTACACAAACACGGACCCTAACGCGAACCCAAACCCGAACACTAACCTCAACCCCAACCCCAACCCTAACCCCAAACCGAACCCAAACCCGAACCCGAACCCGCTCCCTAACCCTAACCCTAACCCCTACCCCAAACCCAACCCCAACCATAACTCTAACCCTAACCCCAACCCCAACTGCAATGAAAACCCAACCCCAAACCTGAACCCAAACCCTAACCATTACCCTAACCCTAACCCCAACCCCAACCAGAACCCGAACCCTAAGACTAACATTAACACTAACCCTTACCCCAATCCTAAACCTAACCCTAACCCCAATAACAACCCCCACCCCAACCCCTCCATAGGGTTTCATTAGCCACCTCCTGAGTGGGTAGGCACTGTCAGCCGCTATCTGGGCAGCACCACCACCCCTATAATGTTGGCGGTAGGGTTCCCTGGAACAGAGGCACCTGCATCTATTGTTTCAAAAATGGCAGAGTTCCTGAAAACAAAATCATGGTGATTCCTTCCACCCCACCCCACCTCAGTGTCAATAAAGCATCCAGTGTGGTCAGTTGCTCTTTGGGGGAGGAGGGAGGAGAACTTCTTCCTGTTTATGAAGTCATCGCCCTGCCAAATCAGCAAAACGATCGATACGTGGCAACCGTCGATGGCGGCAATCATCCAAGGGAACCCCAACTTTCCGAATCCCTCCATTATCTGTAACAGAAGATGACCGTCAACGCAATGTTGGAGGGTGTGCTTGCCACCCAGCCCTAAGATGCCCATGTTGATATATTTGGGCCCCCATCCAACCCCAAACATCTGAGCAGGTGCTACCCCATTGGGACAGCCAGCTGTCGGGGATGCTCTGGCTTGAATTCCTGCACTGAGCAGGGGGTTGGACTCCATGGTCTTGTAGGCCCCTTCCAACCCCACTATTCTATGATTCTATGATTAATCCATTCCTTTTTTGTCTGAGAACTTCTCATCCACAACCCCACACCCCGGCCTAGGGCAGTGGCATTATGCAGTCTCCTGCCCAGCCTGCAGAGCTCCCATACACACCTGACTCAGACGTTGGCCCACAACCCATCATCCCAGGCTCCCCACCTCTAGGCTGCTGTCTTACACAGTGACCGGTCTCCCTCCACCACTCAGCCACAACACAAGGCCCACAGCCACTCCCTGTTCAGTGTATGTCCCCGCCAACTCAGGATCATCTGTCCAGTCTCCCCTGCCTACCTTGGGAGGGCCACCAAGCCAGACTGCCCTTCTCAGCAGCAGGTGCTCCATGGCCAGGCAAACCTCCATCACGACTGTGCAGGCAGCTGCTCCACCCGCTCCAAATTGATTTGCCCCCTCCCTGTACACGCACTGATATGCCAGGTGCCATATGCAGATCGCCACTCTTTTCACCACTGGGATTGACACCCTCATGACTGTGTTTTCCCTTTTCAGTTCTGGCCACAGGATCTCAGCTATTTCAAAGAGTGTAGCACGTGTCATCCAGAAATTCACAATCCACTGTTCATTGCCCCACAATCCGGATCAAACCCTTTGTTTTTTAGATGATGCACACATGTGTGTTATCTTAGAAGAGGTGCGTGTGTGCGCATCTGTGTGCACGCGCTCGCATTCAACGGGAACAGAGAAAGAAGCGAAAGGGAGACGTGCAGGGGCCTGCTTTAAGATGGTGCTTGTTGCCATCTGCAGTTTTTATAAGCAGTTGTACTGAAACCAATCCTAAAAATCTGATCTGACTAATTAGACACCTTTTCAGTTGATTAAAAGCTTTCTGTTGTGCTTTTAAAAATAATTAACCATTTAAACGTTGGAGCCCAAGGAATAACTGACCCAGGCATGTTGGGATGTACGTTGCCTCCAAGGTCCATCTCTTTCTGGTCATCATTCAAAACAGAACTTTTGGGAAGTCAGTTACTTGACGAGGCAACATCTTCTTGAGAGATCAAACAGTACCATGGGTCTCGGCGGCGCCACTGCTCACTCCCACCACCCCGCCCTGCTACGAGCTGCTGCCTGCTGCTGTCGGGCCCCGGAGCAGGCCCCTGCCTCCCATGCCCTCTCTGCCGCGCTCAGCCAGACTGCCCAGCCCAGCCCAGCCCAGCCCAGCCCTGGTTGCTAAGCAAGGAGAAGCAGGACAGGCCGCCTCCAGCAGAAGGCTGCGTGTGGCGCAACGTGTGCATTGCCACGGCTCACAGACAGACGGGAGACGCTGCAGCCAGTCCAGAGAAGCTCCTCAGGAGCCTGCCAGAGGTGGCCTTGCTGTCCCAAGGGGCTGAACTCCTGAGGACGTCGGGGACGTCTCAAGCAGCTCGGAAGACCCTCGCAGCCTAGGCCAGGCCAGGCCAGGCCGGAGCGACAGACGCTCCAGAGGATTTCGCCAGAGGGATGGAGGCCTCGCTGGAGGCCCTTCTCAGCCTTGGAAGGTGGTCCCAGGCCCGGGTGGGTCCTGGCAGCCGCTGAAATGGACTGGGGGAAGACACAGACGAAGGGCCATTCTCCTCCCCCTCCCCCTCCTCCCGTGGGCCATGTGGCACCGCAGGGTCTGTGCCGGAATGCCCCATTTGCTACCTGCCCTACAATGACACCTTCAATCCCCTTTGCTCCTACCTTGTTCTCACACCTTCTGCCTGGAGTGTCTGGCGGGACTGTGCGCCTCCCTGAAGCAGGACCAGCCCACCCAGTGCCCTCTCTGCCGGGGGAGCAGCCCCCTGCCCTAGTGGGGAGGGACCCTCAGACTTCCCGCTGACATGGGCGTTGTCCAGCAGTTCCCCCCATGGATGCAGGAGCTTCGGCAGGTCTGGCTGGGTGGCTTCCGTCTGTGCTGGCTAAAAAAGCCGCCAGAGAACTCAAAAGATGAGGCGGCCTCTGAGATGCTCGTGGCGGCGGACTTGTTTGCTGCAGCCCCAAGATGCGGCTCCCAGGAGCCTTGTGCGGGTGCGCCACGCCACATGCTGGGAGAGGGGTTCTCTCCTGTGGGAGCACCACCTAGTTCCTTCTGCTCAGCCGGCATGCTGGCACTGGCAGTGCTGCTTCCCACAGCCCTGATCCTGGCATGGTGCCCCTGACCCACAGGGTGCGGCAGCGTGCAGACCGGCTCGGCTCATCTGCTTTGGGAGGTCTTCCATGCCAGGGGAGCGGGCTGCTCCTGGCATGTGTTTGCCCGCGCACGTGCGCAACTGGGCGTCTTTCTCAAGGGGAAGCGCTGCCACGCTAGATCACCCTGCTTGGCGGCGTGGGTCCGTAGGCAGGAGTCCGTTTAAACATTTCCAGGTTCAACTAAGAATTCAATCTTGGCGGGAGAGGCCAGCTACTGGGAGGCCATTCTGGCTTTATAGATAAAAAACCAAGGAGCTCACATTTGAATTCTGCTGTCTGTGAACCACGCAAGCGTGCGTGCTCCTTGTATCATTCTGCAGTGGGATCAGAAACAGCACACCACTGAGGTTTCGCCCTGGGGCAGCTGAAGTTGTGCTCGGCCCCTTGAGCTTCTGAGGTTTCCCCAGCAATTGCTCACTTGCTCTCAAGCTGAACTTGTCTAACAATGAGGCTAGAAACTTGCCTTTAAAAAAAGGCTGATATTCTCAGGCTGCTAAATTCTGCATTTGGTACTAAATTCTCTACTTGCACATTTGCTTGGTGGAGAAGTGCTGGCTTTGCATGATGTTCAGTCCCAGGCTCCCCAGCTTCACTTCCCAGCATGTGGTTAAAAAGATCAGGGAGCTCAAATATTTTCTACGGGATCAGGGAGCTCAAATATTTTCTACGGGATCAGGGAGCTCAAATATTTTCTAACAGAAAGTGAATATCATACTGCCTTTATACACATCTATGGTGCAACCACATTTAGAATATTTCTGATCACTGAATATTCTACTCCCTGAATAGAATATTACCACACCTAAAAAAAAAAAAAAATTGTAGAGCTGGAAAAAGTGCAGAGGAGGGGAACTAAAATGATCAAGGGGCTGGAGCACCTCCCCTATGAGAGGTGGTTACAACAGCTGGGATTGTTTAGCTTGGAAAACAGGCAAGTGAGGGGAGACATGATAGAGATGTACAAAATTATGCCTGGTGTGGAGAACTTGCATAGGGAGACACTTTTCTCCCTCGCTCATAGTACCCTTGATTTGATCCAGCATCAGGGCTCTTCTTATGTTCTTATGTGAATTCAGACCATTGGGTATGTAGTGGAGGCAGAGAGTGTTGCTCTATCAGCCTGGGCCTCAGGTACTTGGAGGGGAAATGTACATATAAGTTGTTGTGTAAATGTCAGAGTTAGAAGTGAGTATACTGAACATTGTTTGATGAGGTGTGGCCTCGTGGACTCCATGGGAGCATTCACTGAGCTTGTCTGCTCACTGGCCCTGCCTGGTTTTGCGCATAAACGCAGTAAAGCTGGCTGCCGACTGTTTTTGGTAAAACTACATCTGCCAGATGCAAAGGTTAGGTACCACTCTGCTTCCCATGACAGATTTCATTCACTTGCATTTATTTCATTTCTATACTGCCCAATAGCCAAAGCACTTGGGAGGTTCACAGAAAATTTCAATATAAGAAACACATAATATAAAACCTTTAACATACCCATTTTTTAAAAAATAAAAAAGCTAAATACAGTTACAATAAAATACCGGGACTCAAGAAAACAACTGACATTAACAGCCCAATCACATGCCTGGGAGTATGTTAAGTCTTAACCTGTCACCAAAAAGGTGACAATGCTGGTGCCAGGCGAGCCTCACTGGGAAGAGTGCTCCAGAATTGTGGGGCCACCATCAAGAAGGCCCTTTCCCATGTCTCCATCCTCTGAACCTCCCTCGGTGGGGGGTCTCAGATGCAGATCGTAGTGTCTCAGTAAGCTGAAACCAGGAGAGGTGCTGCATCAGGTATTGCAATCCCGGGCCATGTAGTGCTTTGTAGGTTAAAACCAGCACCTTGAGTTGGGCTTGGAAATGCATAGGCAGCCTGTCTGCTTACATGTAGCATGTGGGTCCCGCTGCAAGGCAGATGCTTCCATAGAGTCACTGCTGTGGCTCAGAACATCGCCACTTCCCGGAGTCGCTGCCCTTCAGATGAGCTGAATCTTAGTACGTGAATCCCGGCGTTGGTGCTGGCGCAGAGGAGGGTGGCATTTTCACAGGCAGCCAGCGAAGCCAGAGGCCCTGCTCCGTCGAGGAAGGCGGTGGCCACACAGACTGCGGGGAGAGATCAGAGCTGCCCGTTGGTGAGCCAACCTCTGCTTCCTTCCTCCCCCGGCAGCCTGGCATGTGAAGCAAAAGAGACAGACATTGTGCCCTCCCTTAAGACAGACATGGCACCCTCCCATCTGGGTCGCTTTCTTCACATGCCAAACAAAGCACTGGAGAGTCTGCACCTTAACACATCTGCACAAAGGCAGAAATGCAACAGATGAAGCTTCTTGTGACACAGAGATGCCACGATGGAAGATGTGTCCCTGGTTAATTTGGGCATGCCATGCAGCTGTTAAAGACACCTGATCCCAGCCACACCACCACTTGGTCGCCTCCACTCCCCCCCCCCGCCCCAACCTCGGTAACCTGCATTTGACAAGAGCTGCTGCAATAAGAGAACCAAGGGACTGGTCCTTATCTTTGGGGGACCCCAAAACTAGCACTGTTTCATCAGTGTTGGAAAGGCTGGCCATGGTTCAGCTCATTTGGGTTGCATCCTCCCATCCTGGGCCCTTGGAGGTTTCGTTATGGAGGCAACTGGATCAGGGGGTGGGGGAGATTTTTCCTGGCACTACAACGAGGAAAAAGGTAGGAAATGTCCCAGGCCTAAGTATCTGGATCACCATTTTGCCTCATGAGGAAGTTGTCTGGAGGTTTGGGATGGAATACCCACCTAACCCTTGAAAGCTGCATGACTGCAAACGGTACTTTTAAAAAGTTTGTTGACTGATTGAAACATTTCTAAACCAGCCTTCATCTTGACAGATGTACAAAAGGCCATGACCAATTAGCCAAATGAAATAAAAGCAGGAAGTAATGACCAAAATGACACAAAATAAGACACAAATAATGACACAAAGTTGGTTTGGAGACTTTCTTGGTTGTGCCACACACACACACACACACACACACACACACAGCTTGGCCCAGTGAAGAAGCTAAAAGCCCTGCTGGATCAGACTAACGCTGCCTCCAAGAAATGCACAAGCAGGACCTGAAGTGAACCACCCTCCTCCTTTGTACATTCCCAGCATCCTTGGAGGTAGGCTGTGCCTGACATGGAGGCTCCATTACTAATTGGCCGCATTCAGACGTCACTTTAAGCCATGGCGGCTTAATAAGCTACTCACAGTAGCTTATTTTTTAAATAGTCCACAATGCCCCACCACATGAGTAGGCTGATAAGCTACTGTCCATAGCTTATTTTAAGCTACTGTGCATCATCCGAGTCCTCCCCCAGCCTCGTCCAGCTGCAGTCCTCCCACCGGAGCAGTGGTGCTGTTGCGCCCACCGACAATCCCGGGTGCACCAAAAGCCCCCCCCCCCCCCCGATCCACATCAACACCTTGAGCGATCGCTCACGGAGGAGCAAACATTCCATGTGCACCAAAAAGGGGGTGGTGGTGGATATAAAACCTTGGGGGTTTGCAGGATCGGGACCAAGCCTCACACAGAGCTTTAGCGCTCATTCGCTAAAGTGCTTTCTGGCTAAAGAGGAAGTGCACATTTCTGGCACAGAGGCTTTAACATGTTCCCAATACCGCAATTGCAAAAATGCTCAAATGCACCAAAGTGTAAAGGAAAAATAATTTAAAAAAGAGAAACAGAAGCAATTGCGGAATAGGGGAAAATGGGGGAATAGGGGGGAAATATGGTCACTTTTCGCCCCATCCCGGCAAATTGTCAGGGAGTTACTCAGAGAACTCCTGCGAAAAACAGTAGCAATCTGAATCGCTCTTGCCATGCGACTCTGTAGGTGAGCAAAATAACCCATGGTGCCTGACAGACATAGGGATGTACGAAACTCACTCATCTTTGCTCCATCAATCCTCGACGGAGGGGGGAGGCGATCCGGTCCTCCCCCCCAGAATCCTCGACGGCTGGCTCCACTCCACGGCCAGGCCGCAGAGCAGACAGCCTGGTGCGGACGCAAATGGCGCCCGCCATAGCGGCCATTTGCGTCCAGCCAGACAACCATGATAGGCTACATAAGAATGTATGTAGCCTATCACAGCTAACCTGGAAAAAAAAACACGCAGCGTACGCAAATGGCGGTGGCTACGGCAGCCGCCATTTGCGTTCCCTATTTTTCGCCGATTTATCTTACGTAAATATTTACATAAGATAAATCGGCGAAAAATAGGGAACGCAAATGGAGGCCGCCGTAGCCGCCGCCATTTGTGTACGCTGCGTGTTTGTTTGTTTTTTCAGGTTAGCTGTGATAAGAATTTATGTAGCCTATCACGGTCCAAGGATGGCAATGGCGGCAGCAGCAGTCCTGCCGTGGCCGGCAAGGAGACTACCCACCGCCACCGCCGCCAGAGCTGCCGCCGCTGCCAAATCCGCCCCAGGTAAGTGCTGTTCCGGGGGGATTCTGTGGGGGGCAGGGGGGGCAGGAGGCCATTCCACCACGGATTCCTTTAGAATCCAGCCTCACTGGAATCCGTGGCGGAATTCTCTGCCATCCCTAGACAGACAACATGATAACCCACAGTGGGTTAAATAACCCCTCCTGCAGACTGTGGGTTATCAGAGTAGGTTACTTGGGCCAAATAAGCCATCGTGGATTAAAAAATTCCTGACAAGACGACACGATAACCTATGATGGGTTAAATAAGCCACTGTGGCTTATTTAACCAATCGTGGGTTATCGTGTAGTCTGAACCCAGTCATCATCTTGGCTAGCAAAAGCCTCTCCCTCACCTCATGCATAACCAACTTATGGAACTCACTGCCACATGATGTTGTGAGACCACTAACCAAAATACAGTTTAAAAAACCAAAAGGATTAGACAAGAGCATCAAAGACAGGTCTGATCAACGGCAAACAGCCATGACAACTCAATGGAGCCTCCATCTCCAGGGAAGTCTACCTCCAGCTGCCAGATGTTTAAAACATGCCACAGGGGAAGGCCATCCCAGTCATGGCTGGCATGTGTCAACCTCAGGCCGAATCCTGGATGAGACGGGCTTTGGTGTGATCCAGCACAGCAGTTCTCCCCAAGCAACAGCTGAGAGCGACTCTACCTCCAGTGTCCTGGCTCCACACTCTCACGGTGCAGTCGTGTGAGGCAGTGGCTATTGCTGGGAAGGTGGTGAGGCCCTGAGGGAAGAAGACGCAGGACGCCGTGCTTTGGGCATGGCCTCTGAACTCACGCACTCCACGCCTCACCTGCCGGAGGTCCCAGACCTGGAGAGAAGAGGCACAAATCACTAGGAAGCCCAAAGCAAAAGCCCTCCCCGCTGGCCCCCACAGAGTTTTAAGAAGTTGCCCTGGATCAGCAGAGCCAAAGGTAAGCCCACACCGGCTGCCGGCCTCAGCCAAAGGCAGCTGGGCCAGGGACTGGCAGCCCAGTGAGACCTCCTGCAGGGGCGGGAAGCCCAGCCCGGCAGCCCAGGCGGGAACGACCAGGCCTGGCCAGCGTCCTCTCGCTCGACGGCCCTGTCCTAGGGGACTCTCCTCTGCGTTTCAGCACCGGGGGCAGGACCCGTCTCCCGCCGCCCACAGACGCAAGCTGCTCTGGGAGACCACGTTGCCTCGAAAGGCGGGGAGGGATGAAATACATCGGCAGAGCTTCGTCAACCATGCAGCAATTTTGTTTCAGTCGTCCCCAACCTGGTGCCCTTTTGATGGGTACTACAGCTCCCGGCATCCCTGAATATTGGTCATACTCTCTGGGACTGATGGGAGGTACAGTCCAAAACAAGGCACCAGGCTGGGGAAGGCTGTCTTATATTATGTCAAATGGGTGGCCCTCCAGATGTTTCAGCTTACAACTCCCATCAGCCTCAGCCAGCACAGCCAATGGTGGAACTGATGGGAATTGTAGGCTAAATCATCTGGAGGGCCACAAATTGTCCACCCCTGGTGTAAACTGTCATGCACACTGGTGATAGACAGAAATATAAATAAATATACCAGTTAAAATACAATTAATCAACAGGTAAGATGTTTTAAACTGGGCAACAGTCCTAAGTGTGTGTGTGTGTGTGTGTGTGTTACAGAGGAAAGGGAGGGTGGGTGGGTGGGGGAGTAATGTATGTGGCACATACACACAAATATAATTGTATACCTCATATGGATCGCGCATGCACGCACACACACACACACACACAATTTCACACCATCCTGTTCCAAGCAAAGTTTAACTGGACAACTAAACTGAATGCAGTTACAGAAATTGAAACACATCTGCTAAATGTGCCTAATTTACATCTGATACTGTGGAAGTAGGTCTTGTGAGTAGCTTGGTTCAGGCAAGGCGCCTGGTGGGATTGAGCGCGAGTGTGTGTGAGCGTGTGTCTGACCATGAGAAGGTAATTGTAGCTTGCTCATAAGCAAGACATTCCTATCCACCGAAGTAACTCATCCCTAAAGATAAGAAGGCCGCTGTGCTGATAAGACTGTGCTGAGTACTCAGTGGTTTCTGAGCACGCACAGTGTGTTTTTCTTTGTTCTCCAACTTTCAGTCTGTATAAATGCATCCTGTTTCATTTGGGAGAGACACAGTTTTGCCTGTGCCGTGATGTGCCTTAATAAATTTCTGACTGTTCAACCTAACCTGCCTTGGATATTCCCTGAACAATGTGGTGCTGTGACTCGGATCCCAAATGCTGAGGAGAATCGAACCAATTTGGACCACCATTCACTGAACATGCCAGAAGTGCACACCAAGGTAAGAGACCTTCAGAAACCATTCGGGAAGGACAGCCAGTGGCATACACACACCCCCATCGTTGGTGGCTCATAAGTAATGGAACAAACCAACATCATTTCAAACTTAGGGGTCGCCTTTAATACCTGGATGAAAATCCTTTGCAGTCAATGACTGCCTGAAGTCTGGAACCCATGGACATGACCCAATGCTGCGTTTCCTCCCTCGAGATGCTTTGCCAGGCCTTTACTGCAGCTGCCTTCAGCTGCTGCTTGTTTGTGGATGTTTCTGCCTTCAGTCTTGTCTTCAGGAAGTGAAACGCATGCTCTCTTGGGTTGAGATCGGGTGACTGACTTGGCCATTGAAGAACATCCCACTTCTTTGCCTGGAGAAACTCTTGGGTAGCTTTTGCTGTATGTTTTGGGTCATGATCCATCTGCAATATGAAGCGGCATCCTATCAGTTTGGCAGCATTCGGCTTAATCTGAGCAGAAAGTCTAGCCCAATACACTTCAGAATTCATCCTGCTGCTTTGATCAGCAGTCAGGTCATCAATACACACCAGTGACCCGGCTCCATTGGCAGCCATATATGCCCATGCCATAACACTGCCTCCACCATGTTTGACAGATGATGTGGTATGCTTTGGATCATGAGCTGTTCCTTTCCTTCCCCATACTTTTCTCTTCCCATCATTCTGGTACAAGTTAATCTTGGTCTCATCAGTCCAAAGAATCTTATTCTAGAACTGGGCAGGCTTTTTTAGGTGTTTGCTGGCAAAGGCTAATCTGGCCTTTCGGTTCTTGAGTGTTACCAGTAGTTTGCACCTTGTTGAGAGGCCTCTGTATTTACATTCATAAAGCTGTCTCTTGACTGTAGATGTTAACAATGACATGCCTCCCTCCACAAGAGCATTCTTGACCTGGCTAGATGCTGTGAAAGGGTTCCTCTTCACCATGAGCAGCATTCTGCGGTCATCCACTTTAGTTGTCTTCCGTGGTCTTCCAGGCCTTTTGCTGTTGCTGAGCTTGCCAGTTGATTCCTTCTTTTTCAGGATGTTCCAAACTGCTGTGTTGACCACTCCCACTGCTTTTGCTATCTCCCTGATGGGTTTATTTTGTTTCCTCAGCCTAATTATGGCCTCCTTCGCTCTCATGGACACCTCTTTGGGCCTCATGTTGGGGGTTCCAGTGAACAGCTACCAAATGCAAATATAACACTCAGCACCACCTCCAGGCCTTTTATCTGCTTGATTGGTCATGGGGTACCCAAGAAACAGGCCACACCTGGCCATGCAGCTGCTGGTCAGCTATTCGTTCCATTACTTATGAGCCACCAACGATGGGGGTGTGTGCCTGCCACTGGCTGTCCTTCCTGAATGGTTAGTGTCCCACTTTTGTCACACCCCTTGAATTACAACTGAAAGTCCTGACTTCACTCCCATCTGGGTGTGTTTCCTTTCAACTTCAATGTGGTGGTGTACAGAGGCCACCTGCCAAAACAGTTCCAATATTTCTGGCCCAGACTGTAGTTCTTGTTATTTTCTCGCTTCGTCTTTTTGCTTTGTATGTAGCCTAGCAAGCTTAATGATGTATGATTTGTTTTAATTGTTTAATTAAACAGCTGCATATAGAATCTGTGAGATTTAAGGGGAGAGTGTATTAGATTTCGTTTTAGAAGAATGGCAAGCAGCCAGAATCATATGCAGTAATAATGCAGTAAACAACAGCACAAGTACGCTGATTTACTAGAAAGTTGGCAATTTTCATAATTTTAGAGTTTGTTCTCATAGCTGTATTCACATAGAGTGATCGTCATGTTATTTGCTACTAACAGAAGCTAAAAGAATGCACCGTAATTGCTCTTCACACTGTGTACCTTCTAAGTGATAAGGAATGCTTTTTTCGGTACCATGAAAAACATACACTACTACCAAAAGAGAAAGACCTTGGTGAAGGGGGGCCAGCAGTGTGTGCACTTTCTGATAGTTTTCTAACTTAGTGAGACTTGCTCTACTGAGTGAATTAGCCTGTTATCTGTTCTCGTCTGAGAGAAAGAACGTGCACCATCTGCTCAGATAACCAGCCCCAAAGAAAGTTAAGAGATATGTAAGCTTTCTTTTAACATACAAATAGATTTCATTCAGATGAAGAAATGTTGTTCTTTTAAATATGTATTAGTGGTTGTGTGTACAAAGCTCTGCAAAGTCAACAGCGTTTCCAGTGCCCCTACCATCCCCAGCTGGCAGAGCTGGTAGAAAAAAAGAAAAGAAAAAGAGAATGGAGTCTTAAAGAACAAATTAGCCTACATCTGTGCTAAACTGGACTTAAATGGTACGATGCTCCAACTTAGGCCCTGCTGAGCATGTGTGCCACTTTGCACCGAAAGACTAGACTCAGTGCCCATGAGATCCGTCTAAGGAGACCCATGAGACTCCCATCTTCAGCACCTATTAAAAACATCTTACGAACTTGCATTTAAATGATGAGACCGTGTCGAACTACTCCCAAGGCTTTCCAGTCACAGGTTAAGAAGTGCTTCCAGACGTGCCTATGATACAGTGTCACAACCTGTCGCCTACAGACTGAGACTGAGTCTACATCGAAGCCCATCAGAGGACGTGAGGCTCCCCTTGAGCCTCACTGGAACAAACCCCATCAGGTGCTGTTGACCATCCACACTGCCACGAAGCTGCAAAGACAGACTGCCTGGATCCCCACATCCCACAGCAAGAAAGCACTGCCCCCTGGGGACGACGTGCCCCAGAACCAGACAACGCTGGATGTGCCCTAACACAGACTTCATCAGCCCTTTGAGTCATTTTGGACCAGGAAGAGAAGAACATCTCTGGTTGCCATCGTGGTGCTGGCTTGTTGCCCTTTTGCCTGCTACCATGTGAGATCTTCTTAGACTTTGGGCACTTTGGCCTCCTCCTGACCAGTGGTGAGCCAAGCACTTGCTGGCGAGGTGCGCATAAGCCCAGCAGCGAGCCCAGCTCCTGTTAGTGGAGAAAGAGTGGCCTCGGCAGCCACCAGAGGCGCGGTCTCGTGATATGGCCCACCTGCATCCTGCTCCTAGAATCATAGAATAGTAGGGTTGGAAGGGGCCTACAAGGCCATCGAGTCCAACCCCCTGCTCAATGCAGGAATCCAAGTCAGAGCATCCCTGACAAATGGCTGTCCAGCCTCGTCTTGAAGGCCTCCAGGGTGGGAGAGCCCACCACCTCCCCAGGTAATTGGTTCCATTGTCGTGTTGCTCTAACAGTCAGGAAGTTTTTCCTGATGTTCAGCCGGAATCTGGCTTCCTGTAACTTGAGCAACCTGCAATCTGCTTGACATCTGCAGTTGCATGAAAGCAGAGAACACTTTCCTGAAAGTGGTGAACCAGATTCAAGTAGACTTGAATGTATCCAGCTGCTGGATCTGCAGCCATGCGCCAGTCCATGCCCAGAGAGGCACACCAATGATCCCAATCCCACCAGATCAGACTAAAATGATTAAACCCCATTACCGACACCGACCAGAAGAGGCCACCTAGCAAGGTGTGCCATGTAATAAGCAGAATTGTTGTTTGTTGTTTGTACTCTTCCTTTGTTGCTTGGCCTTCTTTCCACTTCCTATATGTGTCCTTTTTTGTTTTCAGGTCATCTCTAAGCTTTTTGTGAAGGTACATTGGCTTCTTCTGTTGTCTTCTACCTTTTCTTCTTGTTGGAATTGTGCCTTGAGAATTTCCTTTTTTAAAAACTCCCACCCATCTTGGACTCCTTTTCTCATTAGAGTCGCTTGCCATGGGACCTTACTGATCATTGTTCTATTAAAATCAGCTTTCCTAAAATCCGGGGAACGGGTATGGCTACACTCAGCTTTTGCTTCCTTTAGAACCATGAGCTCAAGTATACCATGGTCACTTTCCCCCAGAGTTCCTGTAACTACTATTTTATCCACTAAGTCATCTCTGTTGGTTAGGATCAAGTCAAGGATAGCCGATCCTCTAGTTCCTTCCTCTATTTTCTGTGGGAGGAAGTTATCCGCCACACAAGTCAGGAATTTCCTGGAGTGACCATGTTTTGCAGAATTTGTCTCCCAACAAATATCGGGGAAATTGAAGTCCCCAATTACTACTTCATCGTGCTTCCTTGAAACATTGGCTATTTGCTTTTCAAAAGTTTCATCCTCGTCTTCTCCTTGATTGGGTGGCCAGTAGTAGACTCCGACCACCAGGTTCCTTTTATTCTTTGCTCCATTTATTTCGACCCAGATGCTCTTGATGGGGCTACCAAGCTCCTTCTCCTGTATTTCTGTGCAGAGAGATGTATTTTTCACATACAGTGCAACCCCACCTCCCTTTCTGTTCCTCCTGTTCTTTTTGAACAAGTTATATCCTTCAATCGCTGTATGCCAGTCATGAGAGTCATCCCACCAAGTCTCAGTTACACCTATCAAGTCATAATTTCCCTCCTGTATTAAGAGTTCACGTTCGTTCTGTTTGTTTCCCATACTCTGGGCATTAGTGTATAGACATCGAAGATCATGTGCTTCATAGTCTGGCTTTCTTCCTACATGTGTCTGAAGACTATTATTGGGCGCTATCAGAGCTGATAGCATGAGCCTTCATCCATTGCTACCCCCAACTTTACGTCTCCCTTCCCCGTAGGATTCAGTTTAAAGCCCTCCTGATGAAGTTCTTCATGCTGTGGCCAAACACATTCTTCCCAGCCTTTGTGAGGTGCAACCCATCCCTAGCCAACAGCCCATCTTCCAGGAAGTATAGCCCATGGTCCCAGAATCCAAATCTCTCTCGTCAGCACCACCTTCGTAGCCAGTTGTTCACTCGGAGTATTTTTCTTTCCCTTTCTATCCCTCTTCTAACTACTGGAAGGATGGATGAGAAAACTATCTGGGCCCCAAAGTTCTTGAGTTTCCTTCCCAAAGCTTCAAAGTCTCATGTGATTTCTTCGTAGCTCCGCTTGGCGGTATCATTTGTTCCCACATGGGTGAGAAGGGATACCTGTCAGTGGGCTTTACGAGTGCAGGCAACCTTTCAGTCACATCTCTAATCTGTCCTCCCGGGACACAGCATACCTGGCGAGTCCACGGGTCTTCGCGACATACTTGGGTTTCGATCCCACGCAGGAAGGAGTCTCCCACTACTACCACTCTTCTCTTCTTCTTGTTGTAGGCCTGGGTTTCATCGCGTCTGTTTGACTGACCTTCAGCCTCTTGCTCACTCTCATGTAGGTTCCCCTGTGATTCTTCCTCTGCAGGCTGTCCTCCAGTCTCATCCGCAAGTACCTGGAATCGGTTCCACAGCTCCACTGCTTCCACTGGTGCACAGTGGCATCTAGTTCTTCTGCTCCTGTCACCCTTTTCCAAGGAGTATGCTCTACTGCATTTTTCCTCACCTCAGCATTTCCCTCTTCTGCCTCATCTTGCTGCTGCTCTTCAAGCTTCTGGTCTTCGCTTTGCTGCTGTAGTTCCACCGTTCTGTCCAAGAACTCTTCGTGTTCTCTTCTTCCCTGGAGGGTCGACACTCGCCAGTGCATTCGGCCCCCCGAAATCTGTGGCGGAACGGCCTGCCACCCCCCTGCCCCCCCGCGGATCCCCCCCGGGACAAGACTTACCTGGGGTGGATCTTCCGGGCGGTGGCAGCTCCGGCGGCGGCTCCGGCGGCGGCTGGTCTTCCGACCAGCTGCCGCCGCCACCATTTGTCTTGTAAAAAAAAAAAACACGACGTGATAGGCTACGAAAAGATTTACGTAGCCTATCATGGCTGGGTTAAAAAAAAAACACGTACGCAAATGGTGGCGGCTACGGCCACCGCCATTTGCATTCCTTATTTTTGCTGTCTTAAATCTACGTAAATATTTACGTAGACTATGATGGCGAAAATAAAGGGGAATGCAAATAGCATAGCGGGCGCTATTTGCGTCCCTTTTTGATTCACCGTTTTAGCCTACGTAAATCTTTACGTAGGCTAAAACGGCAAATCAAAAAGGGACGCAATTAGCGCCTGCTACGCTACTTGTGTTCCCCTTTATTTTCACCGTCATAGTCTACATAAATATTTACGTAGATTAAGACAGCAAAAATAAGGAACGCAAATGGCAGCGGCCATAGCTGCAGCCATTTGCGTACACGGTTTGTTTGTTTGTTTTTTCCCAGAGCCCTCCGCGGCCGGAAATCCAGCTGCAGACGGCTCTGGCCTGGCTGGGCCTGGCCAGCTGCTCCGCGGAGCTGCCGCGGAGCACAGCCAGCCGTGGAAGATTCCGGGGGGGGAGGAACGGAGCGCCTCTCCCCCCCGTCAAGGATTCCGGGGGGAGGGACGGAACACCTCCCCACCACCACCATCAACATAATCCGCGGAAAGGTAAGTTACTTTCGTATATCCCTAAGAATTCATTCTAATGCATTTCTACGCTTGACTTGACCACAAGGAACCTCCATGTTTAAAGACAGTATAACTCTAAGGCTTCCCTGTCAGGGGAAGGCTTCTGGCTTCCCGTGGGGGCACCTGGTTGGCCACTGTGGGAAACAGGATGCTGGCCTGGAGAGGCCCCCTTGGGTCTGACCCAGCTTCAGGGCTCTTCTTATGTTCTTTCAGTTGCTCAGCCCCCTGCAGAGGGGCAGCAGCCTTCTCTGCCTTCAGAGGCCACCCTCCCAAAAGAGGGACTCAAACGAAGACATGGCACTTTGGAGGCCAGGGCAGAATGACTGGGAAACCTCTAAAAAGAAAACATTCCCATGTGTACAACCTCCTAAATTTTCACTCTGAAAAGCAGTGTGCCTCACTTCTCAGAAGGATGGGGAAATATCCGGTAGGTCTGTTGGTTTCATAGGCATTCCTCCTTCTTCCCTAGGAACTGTACTTCCCTGTGGGGGGTGAGGGAGCTCTAGCCCAGAATACTCGGCACTCACACCAGAAGACAATTCCCAGAATTCTCTGAGGGAAGCCTGACAGTTACATTGGTATAAAGCCAAAACTGGTTTGCAGCATAGATCTACCCCTCCAGAGCTGGAGGAGAACCCCGGCCCTCTGCTTCTCAGCCTTCCTGGCCAGCCATGGGGAGCGGGGCCTCACCGTGGCCTCACAGCCATCGCCGTTGCTGCTGCTGAGACAATAGCGGCCGTCCAGGCTCACGTCGCAGGATGTCTGGATGTGCTGCTTGGGAGGGAACGTGTGAGCCACCCGCAAATCCCGGGTGTCCCAGATTCTGTGAAGGGGCAGAAATTAACAGGTGGAAAACACAGAAGAACACTGGAGATGCCTCAGTTGTGCCGGCTGGCGACTGCTTGCTGCCCAAGCAAGCGAAACGCACGCACCTGAGCAGCTTCACAACAGCATGTGACATTATCAGGAGTTGACTGGGATGCTATTTTATTTGCATTTTTAATTTCAAAAATTCCCCCACTGGTCCATCAGTACTAAGTACAACCCCCTGATTCCTGGGCACCATCACTCAGACAGGATCTCCATCTCACCTATCAGCATGCTCTGGGAAGAAAAGGAGTGGGAAAAGGGTGGGGGGACTGTTCAGTGGCAGAGGATATGCCTGGCAGGCAGAAGACCTCCCAGTTCAGGAGCATCTTGGAGAGCTGGGCCAGGAAAGGCCCTGCTGAACTGCTCCCAGGCAGAGTAGACAAGACTGGCCAAATGGACCTGTGGGCGGTCATTCTTGGTCATAAACCCAAAAATACAGACAACACCTGTCTCTCCAAGACACTGAAGTAACTGAAGGCTACAATAAATCCCACCTAACCTCAAAGAAGTCCCACATTCAAATTGCAGAAGCAAAATTTGCAAAATTTTTGAAATTCAAAAAGTTTCATTCAAAATTGGAAATGCTGAATTTATGCAAAATTTGGTCTCTGCTCCCACAGGACCACATACCTAACTGTTTTATCCTCTGATGTCTGGATGACGTAAGGCTCTCCAGGAACCCAGCACAGGTGTGTTACCTATAGGTGAGAAAAAATGATCATAGAATCATAGAATAGTAGGGTTGGAAGGGGCCTGTAAGACCATCGAGTCCAACCCCCTGCTCAATGCAGGAATCCAAGTCAGAGCATCCCCGACAGATGGCTGTCCAGCCTCATCTTGAATGCCTCCAGTGTGGGAGAGCCCACCACCTCCCTAGGGAATGGGTTCCATTGTCGTATTGCTCTAACAGTCAAGAATTTTTTCCTGATGTTCAGCCGGAATCTGGCTTCCTGTCACTTGAGCCCATTATTCCGTGTCCTGCACTCTGGGATGATCAAGAAGAGATCCTGGCCTTCCTCTCTGGGACAACCTTTCAAGTACTTGATGAGCGCTATCCTATCTCCCCTTAGTCTTCTCTTCTCAAGGCTAAACATGCCCAGTTCTTTCAGTCTCCTCAGAGGGCTTTGTTTCCAGTCCCCTGATCATCTTTGTTGCCCTCCTCTGAACCCTCTCGTTTGTTTGCATCCTTCTTAAAGTGTGGTGCCCAGAACTGGACACAGTACTCAAGATGAGGATTAACCAGTGCTGAGTAGAGGGGAACTAGTACTTCACATGATTTTGGAAGCTATACTTCTATTAATGCAGCCCTAAATAACATTTGCCTTTTTTGCAGCCATATCACAGTGTTGGCTCATACAGTCAGGGCCAGAAATATTGGAACAAGGATAACCGTTTTGGCAGTTGGCCTCTGTACACCACCACACTGAAGTTGTGTCTGTTTCCTGCCTCCCAGCAGAGCAGAGCAGAGCAGAGCAAGCTGCCCCAGCTGGTCCAGGGACTACAGAAGCAAGCAAGCTCCCAGAGAGCAAGTGACCACAGCAAGCGAACAGAGGGAGCAAACAGGAGTTGGCCAGGGGAGTTCGGCAGGGGAGGTCAAGGGGGAGGCCCCTAACATTTTTTTATTATTATTTTCTTTTCTTTTTCATTTTATTTTTTAACTAACTTTTTTTCATTTTTTTTTTCTTGTAACACACACTTCCATACCAGCGGGACTCTGCTTTTAACCTCCAGTGAGTAGAGGACCAGGCACAGGCTAGTCTAGAACAACCAGGAAGCTAGACACAAAAAGGGAAAAGCGGCAATGGAAGGACAGGACTCTCCAGTGGTGGTGACCTGCAAGGTGTGTGCAATTTTTGTTTTTTTGCCTGAGAACAACATGGCCTACACCTGCAACAAGTGCAAGTTGATCACGCTGCTGAAAGAAAAAGTAATTAAGTTTGTAATTTACTAATTACAAAGTAATTAGTAAAAGGCAGAGGAAAGAAATGGTGATTCAGCTATTAAATAAGGATGGCAAAACGATAACAGATGACAAAGAAAAGGCAGAGGTGCTCAATTCCTACCTTGGCTCAGTCTTCTCACAAAAGAGGGTCTATGACCCCCCTGGCAAAGGTGAAGTACAGGCTGAAGGAGCAGGATTGCAGCTTGAGATTGATAGGCATATGGTCAAGGAACACCTCATTACTTTGAATGAGTTCAAATCTCCAGGGCCAGAAGAACTGCATCCCAGAATGATAAAGGAACTGGCAGAAGAACTCTCAGAACCTCTGTCTATTCTCTTTGAGAAATCATGGAGGACGGGGGAAGTGCCAGATGACTGGAGGAGGGCTAATGTTGTCCCTAACTTCAAAAAGGGTAAAAAGGAGGAACCTGGGAACTACAGACCAGTCAGTCTGACATCAATCCCTGGGACAATTCTGGAGCAGATCATAAAGCAATCCATCTGTAAGCACCTTGAAAACAATGCAGTGATTACTCGAAGCCAACATGGATTTGCCAAAAAAAAGTCCTGCTAGACGAATCTGATCTCATTTTTTTATCAAGTAACCTCCCTTGTAGACCGTGGGAATGCTGTAGACATCATATACCTCAACTTCAGCAAAGCTTTCGACAAAGTGCCCCATGATATCCTGATGAGCAAACTAGCTCAAAGTGGGCTAGATGAAACAACGATCCAGTGGATCCACAGTGGGCTACAGAATCAGACTGAAAGAGTGCTGATCAATGGGACCTTCTCAAACTGGGGAGAGGTAACGAGTGGGGTACCGCAGGGCTCAGTCCTGGGCCCAGTGCTCTTCAACATTTTTATTAATGACTTGGAGAGGAGGTGCAGGGAATGCTGATCACATTTGCAGATGACACCAAATTGGGCAGGATAGCTAATACTTTGGAAGACAGAAACCCAATTCAAAGCGATCTGGATAGACTGGAGAGCTGGGCAGAAAACAACAGAATGACATTTAACAGGGATAAATGCCAAGTTCTGCACCTAGGAAAAAGAAACCAAATGCACAGTTACAAGATGGGGGATACGTGGCTCAACAACACGACAAGCAAGAAGGATCTTGGAATTGTTGTCGATCACAAGCTGAATATGAGCCAACAATGCGATGTGGCTGCAAAAAAGGCAAATAGGATTTTGGGCTGCATTAATAGAAGTATAGCTTCCAAATCCCAGGAAGTACTAGTTCCCCTCTACTCAGCACTGGTTAGGCCTCATCTGGAGTACTGTGTCCAGTTCTGGGCACCACACTTTAAGAAGGATGCAGACAAGCTGGAGAGGGTTCAGAGGAGGGCAACAAAGATGATCAGGGGACTGGAAACAAAGCCCTATGAAGAGAGACTGAAAGAACTGGGCATGTTTAGCCTTGAGAAGGGAAGCCTGAGGGGAGATAGGATAGCACTCTTCAAGTACTTGAAAGGTTGTCACAGAGAAGAAGGCCAGGATCTCTTCTCGATCATCGCAGAGTGCAGGACACAGAATAATGGGCTCAAGTGACAGGAAGCCAGATTCCGGCTGAACATCAGGAAAAAATTCCTGACTAGAGCAATACGACAGCGGAACCAATTACCTAGGGAGGCGGTGGGCTCTCCCACACTGGAGGTGTTCAAGACGAGGCTGGACAGCCAGCGGTCAGAGATGCTCTGACTTGGATTCCTGCACTGAGCAGGGGGTCGGACTCGATGGCCTTGTAGACCCCTTCCAACCCTACTATTTGATGATTCTATGATTCTATGAAAGGAAACATACCCAGATGGAAGCGAAGTCACGACTTTCAGCTGTCATTCAAGGGGTTTGGCAAAAGCAGGGTACTAACCATTCAGGACTTCAGCAAAGGAGACGTTACCTTGTCGTGGTGCTGGAGCTTGAGCACGTCAATGACATCATGAGCTAAACCGTGAAGGGACACCCAAGACGGGAAGGTCATGGCAGAGAGGTCAGACTAAATACGATCCCTGGGGAAGAAAACGGCAACCCACCCCAGTATTCTTGCCATGAAAACTAAATGGATCAGTACAACCAGAGATATGTCGGTATACCATCGGAAGATGGGACTCTCAGGTCGGAAGATGGTCAAAATGCTACTGGGGAGGAACAGAGGATAGGTTCAACTAGCCCCAGATGTGATGACGCAGCTAGCTCAAAGCCAAAAGGACAGCTAGCAGCCGATGGTGCTGGTGGTGAACGACGAATCTGATGTTCTAAAGAACAACACACCGTAGGAACCTGGAATGTAAGATCTATGAGCCAGGGCAATTTGGACATGGTTATTGGGGAGATGTCAAGATTAAATATAGACATTTTGGGTGTCAGTGAATTGAAATGGACTGGAATGGGCCACTTCACATCAAAATAAATAACCAAATGACTGACCAAATAAACAACAACAACCATTCAGGAAGAACAGCCAGTGGCATACACACACACCCATCGTTGGTGGCTCATAAGTAATGGAACAAACCAACATCACTTCAAACTTAAGGATCGCCTTTAATACCTGGATGAAAGTCCTTTGCAGTCAATGACTGCCTGAAGTCTGGAACCCATTTTGTTGTTTATTCGGTCAGTTGCTTCCGACTCTTCGTGACTTCATGGACCAGCCCACGCCAGAGCTTCCTGTCGGCCGTCGCCACCCCCAGCTCCCCCAAGGTCGAGTCCGTCACCTCCAGAATATCATCCATCCACCTTGCCCTTGGTTGGACCCTCTTCCTTTGGCCTTCCACTTTCCCTAGCATCAGCATCTTCTCCAGGGTATCGTGTCTTCTCATGACGTGGCTGAAGTACTTCAGTTTTGCCTTTAATATCATTCCCTCAAGTGAGCAGTCTGGCTTTATTTCCTGGAGTATGGACTGGTTTGATCTTCTTGCAGTCCAAGGCACTCTCAGAATTTTCCTCCAGCACCACAGTTCAAATGCATCTATCTTTCTTCACTCAGCCTTCCTTATGGTCCAGCTCTCGCAGCCATAGGTTACTATGGGGAATACCATTGCTTTAACTCTGTGGACCTTTGTGGACCCATTCAACCTCACTCTTCTGGATGTCTGGCCTCTAGCTCACTGACCACACTGTCAAATCTATCCCCGATATTATTATCCTTCCTATACAGATCTTCCGTATATTCTTGCCACCTTTTCTTGATCTCTTCTGCTTCTGTTAGGTCCTTGCCATCTTTGTTTTTGATCATACCCATTTGTGCCTGGAATTTACCTCCGATGTTTCTAATTTTCTGGAAGAGGTCTCTTGTCCTTCCTATTCTATTATCTTCTTCCGCTTCCGCGCATTGCTTGTTTAAAAGTAATTCCTTATCTCCTCTGGCTAACCTCTGGAATTTTGCATTTAATTGGGCATATCTCCCCCTATCACTGTTGCCTTTTGCTTTCCTTCTTTCTTGGGCTGCTTCCAGTGTCTCAGCAAACAGCCATCTTGCCTTCTTAGTTTTCTTTTTCTTTGGGACGTTTTTTGTTGCCGCCTCCTGAACAATGTTGCGAACTTCTGTCCATAGTTCTTCCGGGACCCTATCTACTAAATCTAGTCCCTTAAATCTATTCTTCACCTCCACTGCATATTCATGAGGAATATTAGTGAGCTCGTATCTAACTGATCTGTGGGTCTTCCCTATTCTCTTTAGTCTGATTCTAAATTGTGCAATAAGAAGTTCATGATCTGAACTACAATCAGCTCCAGGTCTTGTTTTTACCAGCTGCATAGATGTCCGCCACCTTTGGCTACAAAGGATGTAGTCAATCTGATTTTGGTGTCGACCGTCTGGTGAAGTCCATGTATAAAGTCGTCTCTTAGGTTGCTGGAAGAGAGTGTTTGTTATGCACAGTGAGTTGTCTTGGCAAAATTCTATCAGCCTATGTCCCACTTCATTTTGTTCTCCCAGACCATGCTTGCCTGCAATTCCAGGTGTCGTTTGACTACCCACCTTAGCATTCCAGTCTCCTGTAATGAAAGTAACATCTTTTTTTGGCGTACTATCCAGTAGGTGCTGCAGATCCTCATAGAACTGATCTAATTCTGCTTCTTCAGCATCTGTGGTTGGGGCGTATATTTGGATCACTGTGATGTTAAATGGCTTACCCTGAATTCGAATTGAGATCATTCTGTCATTTTTTGGATTGTATCCAAGCACTGCTTTAGCCACTTTATTATTAATTATGAAGGCTACTCCATTTCTTCTGTGGTCCTCTTGTCCACAGTAGTAGATCTGGTGGTCATTTGATGTGAAGTGGCCCATTCCAGTCCATTTCAGTTCACTGACACCCAAAATGTCTATATTTAATCTTGACATCTCCCCAATAACCACATCCAATTTGCCCTGGCTCATAGATCTTACATCCAGGTTCCTACAGTGTGTTGATCTTTAGAACATCAGATTCGTCGTTCACCACCAGCACCATCGGCTGCTAGCCGTCCTTTTGGCTTTGAGCTAGCTGCGTCATCACATCTGGGGCTAGTTGAACTTATCCTCTGTTCCTCCCCAGTAGCATTTTGACCATCTTCCGACCTGAGAGTCCCATCTTCCGATGGTATACCGACATATCTCTGGTTGTACTGATCCATTTAGTTTTCATGGCAAGAATACTGGGGTGGGTTGCCATTTCCTTCCCCAGGGATCGTATTTAGTCTGACCTCTCTGCCATGACCTTCCCGTCTTGGGTGTCCCTTCACGGTTTAGCTCATGATGTCATTGACGTGCTCAAGCTCCAGCACCACGACAAGGTAACGATCTCCTTTGCTGAAGTTGGAACCCATGGACATGACCAAATGCTGAGTTTCCTCCCTCGAGATGCTTTGCCAGGCCTTTACTGCAGCTGCCTTCAGCTGCTGCTTGTTTGTGGGTCTTTCTGCCTTCAGTCTTGTCTTCAGTAAGTGAAAAGCATGCTCTATTGGGTTGAGATCAGGTGACTGACTTGGCCATTGAAGAACATCCCACTTCTTTGCCTGGAGAAACTTTTGGGTAGCTTTTGCTGTATGTTTTGGGTCATGATCTATCTGCAATATGAAGCGGCATCCTATCAGTTTGGCAGCATTCGGCTGAATCTGAGCAGAAAATATAGCCCCATACACTTCAGAATTCATCTTGCTGCTTTGATCAGCAGTCAGGTCATCAATAAACACCAGTGACCCGGTTCCATTGGCAGCCATACATGCCCATGACATAACTGCCTCCACCATGTTTGACAGGTGATGTGGTATGCTTTGGATCATGAGCTGTTCCTTTCCTTCTCCATACTTATAGTGTTGTTGAGCCACGTATCCCCCATCTTGTGACTGTGCATTTGGTTTCTTTTTCCTAGGTGCAGAACTTGGCATTTATCCCTATTCAATTTCATTCTGTTGTTTTCTGCCCAGCCTATCAAGAGCACTTTGAATTTTGTTTCTGTCTTCCAGGCTATTAGCTATCCCGCCCAATTTTGTGTCATCTGCAAAACTAATAAGCATTCCCTGCACCTCCTCCTCCAAATCATTAAAGTTTGCTCATCAGGATATTATGGGGCACTTTGTCAAAAACTTTGCTGAAGTCGAGGTATATTATGTCCACAGCATTCCCACAGTCTGCAAGGGAGGTTACCTGATCAAAAAATGAGATCAGTCTGGCAGGATTTGTTCTTATCAAACCCATGTTGGCTTCGAGTCATCACTGCATTGTTTTCAAGGTGCTTACACACTGATAGAATCATAGAATAGTAGTAGGGTTGGAAGGGGCCTACAAGGCCATCGAGTCCAACCCCCTGCTCAATGCAGGAATCCAAGTCAGAGCATCCCTGACAAATGGCTGTCCAGCCTCGTCTTAAAGGCCTCCAGTGTGGGAGAGCCCACCACCTCCCCAGGTAATTGGTTCCATTGCCGTATTGCTCTGACACTCAGGAAGTTTTTCCTGATGTTCAGCCGGAATCTGGCTTCCTATCACTTGAGCCCATTATTCCGTGTCCTGCACTCTGGGATGATCAAGAAGAGATCCTGGCCTTCTTCTCTGTGACAACCTTTCAAGTACTTGAAGAGTGCTATCATATCTCCCCTCAGTCTTCTCTTCTCAAGGCTAAACATGCCCAGTTCTTTCAGTCTCTCTTCATAGGGCTTTGTTTCCAGTCCCCTGATCATCTTTGTTGCCCTCCTTTGAACCCTCTCCAGCTTGTCTGCATCCTTCTTAAAGTGTGGTGCCCAGAACTGGACACAGTACTCCAGATGAGGCCTAACCAGTGCTGAGTAGAGGGGAACTAGTACTTCCCGGGATTTGGAAGAGATGCTTCTATTAATGCAGCCCAAAATAGCATTTGCCTTTTTTGCAGCCACATCACATTGTTGGCTCATATTCAGCTTGTGATCGACGACAATTCCAAGATCCTTCTCGCTCGTAGTGTGGTTGAGCCACGTATCCCCCATCTTGTAACTGTGCATTTGGTTTCTTTTTCCTAGGTGCAGAACTTGGCATTTGTCCCTATTAAATGCCATTCTGTTGTTTTCTGCCCAGCACTCCAGTCTATCCAGATCACTTTGAATTTTGTTTCTGTCTTCCAAAGTATTAGCTATCCCTCCCAATTTTGTGTCATCTGCAAATTTGATCAGCATTCCCTGCACCTCCTCCTCCAAGTCATTAATAAAAATGTTGAAGAGCACTGGGCCCAGGACTGAGCCCTGCGGTACCCCACTCGTTACCTCTCCCCAGCTTGAGAAGGTCCCATTGATCAGCACTCTTTGAGTCCGATTCTGTAGCCAACTGTGGATCCACCGGATCGTTGTTTCATCTAGCCCACTTCGAGCTAGTTTGCTCATCAGGATATCATGGGGCACTTTGTCGAAAGCTTTGCTGAAGTCGAGGTATATGATGTCTACAGCATTCCCACGGTCTACAAGGGAGGTGACTTGATCAAAAAATGAGATCAGATTTGTCTGGCAGGACTTGTTTTTGACAAATCCATGTTGGCTTCGAGTAATCACGGCATTGTTGTCAAGGTGCTTCCAGATGGATTGCTTTATGATCTGCTCCAGAATTTTCCCAGGGATTGATGTCAGACTGACTGGTCTGTAGTTCCCAGGTTCCTCCTTTTTACCCTTTTTGAAGATAGGGACAACGTTAGCCCTCCTCCAGTCATCTGGCACTTCCCCGGTCCTCCATGATTTCTCAAAGAGAATAGACAGCGGTTCTGAGAGTTCTTCTGCCAGTTCCTTTATGACTCTAGGATGCAGTTCATCTGGCCCTGGAGATTTGAACTCATTCAAAGTAATGAGGTGTTCCTTGACCATATGCCTGTCGATCTCAAGCTGCAATCCTGCCCCTTCAGCCTGTACTTCGCCTTTGCCAGGGGGGTCATAGACCCTCTTTTGGGAGAAGACTGAGCCAAAGTAGGAATTGAGCACCTCTGCCTTTTCTTGGTCATCTGTTATCATTTTGCCATCCTTATTTAATAGCTGAACCATTTCTTTCCTCTGCCTTTTACTATGCACGTAGCTGAAGAAAGCCTTTTTGTTGTTTTTAGCATCCCTAGCTAACCTCACCTCGTTCTCCGCTTTAGCCTTCCTGACGCCATCCCTGCAATTCTGTGCTACCTGCCTGTACTCTTCCTTTGTTACTTGGCCTTCTTTCCACTTCCTATATGTGTCCTTTTTTGTTTTCAGGTCATCCCTAAGCTTTTTGTGAAGCCACATTGGCTTCTTCTGTTGTCTTCCACCTTTTCTTCTTGTTGGAATTGTTTGTGATTGTGCCTTGAGAATTTCCTTTTTTAAAAGTTCCCACCCATCTTGGACTCCTTTTCTCGCTAGCATTGTTTGCCATGGGACCTTACTGATCATTGTTCTGAGTTTATTAAAATCAGCTTTCCTAAAATCCAGGGTACGCGTTTGAGTACACTCGGCTTTTGCTTCCCTTAGAACCAAGAACTCAAGTACAACATGGTCGCTTTCCCCCAGAGTTCCTGTAACTGCTACTTTATCCACTAAGTCATCTCTGTTGGTTAGGATCAAGTCAAGGATAGCCGATCCTCTAGTTCCTTCCTCTACTTTCTGTAGGAGGAAGTTATCCGCCACACAAGTCAGGAATTTCCTGGAGGGGCCATGTTTTGCAGAATTTGTCTCCCAACAAATATCGGGGAAATTGAAGTCCCCCATTACTACTACATCATGCTTCCTTAAAACATTGGCTATTTGCTTTTCAAAAGTTTCATCCTTGGCTTCTCCTTGATTGGGTGGCCGGTAGTAGACTCCGACCACCAGGTTCCTTTTATTCTTTGCTCCATTTATTTCAACCCAGATGCTCTCGATGGGGCTACCAAGCTCCTCCTCCTGTATTTCTGTGCAGAGATATGTATTTTTCACATACAGTGCAACCCCGCCTCCCTTTCTGTTCCTCCTGTTCTTTTTGAACAAGTTATATCCTTCAACTGCTGTATTCCAGTCATGAGAGTCATCCCACCAAGTCTCAGTTATACCTATCAAGTCATAATTTCCCTCCTGTATTAAGAGTTCAAGTTCGTTCTGTTTGTTTCCCATACTCTGGGCATTAGTATATAGACATCGAAGACCATGTGCTTCATAGTCTGGCTTTCTTCCTACATGTGTCTGAAGACTATTATTGGGCGCTATCAGCGCTGTTCTCTCCATTGCAGTGCATGCGCCTACGTCCATTGTTACCCCCAACATTACATCTCCCTTCCCCGTAGGATTCAGTTTAAAGCCCTCCTGATGAAGTTCTTCATGCTGTGGCCAAACACATTCTTCCCAGCCTTTGTGAGGTGCAACCCATCCCTAGCCAACAGCCCATCTTCCAGGAAGTATAGCCCGTGGTCCCAGAATCCAAATCTCTCTCGTCGGCACCACCTTCGTAGCCAGTCATTCACCCGGAGTATTTTTCGTTCCCTTTCTATCCCTCTTCTAACTACTGGAAGGATGGATGAGAAAACTATCTGGGCCCCAAAGTTCTTGAGTTTCCTTCCCAAAGCTTCGAAGTCTGACGTGATCTCTTCGTAGCTCCGCTTAGCGGTATCATTTGTTCCCACATGGATGAGAAGGGATACCTGTCAGTGGGCTTTATGAGTGCAGGCAACCTTTCAGTCACGTCTCTAATCTGTCCTCCCGGGAGACAACATACCTGGCGAGTCCACGGGTCTTCGCGACATACTTGGGTCTCGATCCCACGCAGCAAGGAGTCTCCCACTACTACCACTCTTCTGTTCTTCTTCTTGTAGGCCTGGGTTTCATCGCCTCTGTTTGACTGACCTTTAGCCTCTTGCTCACTCTCATGCAGGTTCCCCTGTGATTCTTCCTCTGCAGGCTGTCCTCCAGTCTCATCTGCAAGTACCTGGAATCGGTTCCACAGCTCCACCGCTTCCACTGGTGCAGAGTGGCGTCTAGTTCTTCTTCTCCTAACTGTCACCGTTTTCCAAGGAGTATCCTCTACTCCATTTTTCTTCTCCTCAGCATTTCCCACTTCTGCCTCATCTTGCTGTTGCTCTTCAAGCTTCTGGTCTGCCCTTTGCTGCTGTAGTTCCCCCATTCTGTCCAAGAACTCTTCGTGTTCTCTTATTCCCCGGAGGGTTGACAGTCGCCGCTCCAGTCCACTTACTTTTTCCTCCAGCAGCGTGATCAACTTGCACTTGTTGCAGGTGTAGGCCATGTTGTTCTCAGGCAAGAAAACAAACATGGCACACACCTTGCAGGTCACCACCACTGGAGAGTCTTGTCCTTCCATAGCCCCTTTTCCCTTTTTGTGTCTAGCTTTGTGATTGTTCTAGACTAGCCTGTGCCTGCTCCTCTACTCAGTAGAGGTTAAAAGCAGAGTCCCACTGGTGTGGAAGTGTGTGTTACAAGACAAATAAATGGGAAAAAGTTAGTTAAAAAAAAATGTTAGGGGCCTCCCCCTTGACCTCCCCTGCCGAACTCCCCTGGCCAACTCCTGTTTGCTCCCCCTGTTCGCTCGCTCTGTTCGCTCGCTCTCTGGGAGCTTGCCTGCTTCTGTAGTCCCTGGACCAGCTGGAGCAGCTTGCTCTGCTCTGCTCTGCTCTGATTACTTCATAATCTGCTCCAGAATTTTCCCAGGGATGGATGTCAGACTGACTGGTCTGTAGTTCCCAGGTTCCTCCTTTTTGCCCATTTTGAAGATATAGACAACATTATTCCAGCTGAACATCAGGACAAACTTCCAGACTGTTGGAGCAATACGACAATGGAACCAATTTCCTAGGGAGGTAGTGGGCTCTCCCACACTGGAGGCATTCAGGATGAAGCCACCTGTCAGGGATGTTTTGACTTGGATTTCTGCACTGAGCAGGGGGTTCGACTCAATGGTCTTGTAGGCCCCTTCTAACCCTAATATTCTATGATTAGCCCTCCTCCAGTCATCCGGCACTTCCCCCGTCCTCCATGATTTCTCAAAGAGAATAGACAGCGGTTCTGAGAGTTCTTCTGCCAGTTCCTTTATTACTCTAGGATGCAGTTCATCTGGCCCTGGAGATTTGAACTCATTCCAATTAATTAGGATTTCGTTGACCTTATGCCTATCGATCTCAAGCTGCAATCCTGCCCCTTCAGCCTGTACTTTGCCTTTGCCAGGGGGGTCATAGACCCTCTATCAGGAGAAGACTGAGCCCAAGTAGGAACTGAGCACTTCTGCCTTTTCTTTGTCATCTGTTATCATTTTGCCATGATCCTGCTACACATCAGCTGCTTCAGTGTGCTTGGGTGGAGGTTAATAGCCAGGTTCAAAAGGCTGTTCTTGAATAGATTAGGATTAAAATACAAAAAAAGCAGTGGGATTTATTTATTTCTGACACCCTCACAAATTACAATAGCAGCATTATCAACACAGGTCAAGACGATGTAAGAACCTAATAGGAGACTGATGAATTGGACCAAAGTGGGTCCATCTGGACCAGCAGCAGTTTCCAACAATGGCCAGTCAAATGAATTGCTTTTATTTAGTTACTAGCTGATATACCTGGCGTTGCCCAGGATGTAATTTTGTCATAGGTGCTATTTGTTAGAAACACACTAAGGTAGGTTTACACTTCTCAGAAAGGCTCCATAAGAAAGGTGAAAAGGGAAATTGAGGAGATTTTTTTTTTTAATTCTTATAAAGAGCACACAACACAATTTTTGCTTACTGTTACAAATTAATTCTGGAAGGTATAACTGTACGTGGGAAGAACACGGAGATACCCGAGCAGCATGATGGGCAACATGATGGCGACGGCGCCAACGACTGTGGACATAAAGTTAAATATTAGGAAAGTAGAAGTTCATTCTACGGCTTGTTTATAAACAACATTTGTTGTTTTTCCAGTTGGAGCAAAGATATACAACTGATTCGGGGAACCCACTCTAGAACACGCAACATATAACTGCCCATGGGAGAAACACGGAGAATAAAGCCCGAAGTCTCCACTCCACCATGTCATCCCAGCCCCTCAGACAGGCGAGTGCACACCGCACCGCATTTCACATTACTGCTAATCACACACTACTAACAGATACATCTGGCATTGAAAGGGGTGAAGATATTTAACACTAACTCACTTGCTTGCTGGATATTGCAGGAAGAGGGGAGAGAAACTAAATGCTCTGCAGTCAGAAAAGAAACCACGAGTGAAGGGGAGGGAACAAACGGCGGCCAGCCAATCCAAGGCGAAGGAAGTCAGAGTGAATGGGAGAGAGACCAACAGAATGAAAGATGGCCAACAGGGTGACTGGTGGCTCAAATCAGAAAGCTGGCCTGTGCCATGACTGAGAGGGGGTCCTTGTTAGTGAGGGGAAGTATAAACAAGGTAATAATGCAACCCAGCGACTCCTGTCATACACTCCGGCAAGTGAGAATGTGAAGTAAAAGGGGCAGCAACTGCAGGGCCCAAATGGCGGGCTCAGTGGCCCCCACGGTGCGATTACACCCAGGGCAGCCCCCCTTATTCCCTGCGTTACAGACGGCCCTGCAGCCAGCCACAAACACACAAACCCACACACAATTTTTGACTTTTATATATACAGAAGATTGTATTTCTCATTCACCCAATAACAAACGTTCTCTGGGTGGATAATTAAGTTATCTGGGACAGCCACAAACAGGGCATGAAGGCCCATTTGTCCCCAGAATATGACAGTCAGAGGCAGATGGCCTCTGAACAAAGAGTGGTTCCATTTACCTACTACTGCTAAGATGTCAGGGTCTGGGGTTTTTTTAAGGGCTTCGTACCTTCTGCATGCATAATTAGTAGGGCTTCTTATTTCAAAGCACTACCCGCTCTTACCAGATTCCTGGAAATGGACACTCTGTGTAAACAGCCTCCTGTCTCTATGTCCCAGATGCACACGGTGTTGTCACGAGAACCTGTGCAGAGCTGCTGAAACACTTGAGATTAAGAAACAGAGAGAAAAGGAGTGGGTGTGGCAGGGAAGAGATCATGAGAAATTATGCCCGGAGGTTTGCTTAACTGTCAGAAGTCTGCAATGAGAGTCATCCTACCTGGGCTGACGGCTTGGAGGTTTGCTTAACTGTCAGAAGTCTGCAATGAGAGTCATCCTACCTGGGCTGACGGCCAAGCCGGTTACCACCAGATCATGTCCTGAAAAGCACCGTGCTGCCCTGGAATCACCAGAGAGTCCCCACATTAGCACCGTCTTGTCCCGAGAGGCACTGAAAAGCCAGCTGGTGTCAGGCAGGCAGTTGACCTGGGCAGAACAGAATATTTCATTCATTCATTCATTCATTCGATTTATACCCTGCCTTTCCACCAAGGAAGGTGGCTAAACAATAAGGAACAGCACTCAAAATAAAAAGGAACGTTGGTACTTACCGTGACACAGTCATTTTCTGCAGTGGATGGAGAATAACCTTGTATGGGTTGCTCCTCCCACTCGCTTCAATAGGCAGGAACATGCAAATTAACTGAATTGCCCTCTCATATGGGAGAGCAACCTACTTCCAGTTCAGAAGATGTCTCAGCGTCAAAAATGTTCAGTAACTTTATTATTAAAAACAGAAACCTCCAGAAGAAGAAAACTAATTAAGGGGGGGAAAACCCAGCAGTGACAGATTACTGCTGGGTGGGCAGGATATCCTCCATCCACTGCAGAAAATGAACATATCACAGTAAATACCAATGTTCCTTTTTCCTGCAGCAGAGGAGAATATCTTTATATGGGACGTCTAACAGTGGTGCCTAAACTGGAAGGCTAAGTCACGGCTAACCCTACTAATAAAACCGCAACCCCGTTGAAGCACCCTCCGGCCGAAAAATGCTTCAGTTGAAGCAAAGGTGCCCAACTTATAATGTCTCACAAAGGAAGTCGCAGCTGTCCATGTTGCGGCCCTGCAAATGCCAACGAGGGGGGCATTAGTCCCAAAGGCAGCAGAGGTAGCTGAGCTCCATGCAGAATGAGCAGAGATCCCCCCAGGCTTTGTATTGATGTTTCCCCTGATAGGCAAAATGCAGATATTGTCTGTGAGCCAGGTAAAGCGGAATATGCAAGTATGCTTCTGTGAGATCTATTCTAGAGATGCCAGAAAATATCCCATCTGGAGAGATTTGAGGATGGTGTGAAGTGTCTCCATCTGACACTTCCTATTTTTTATGAACTGATTCACCTGTTTCAGGTCTACTATCACCCTCCAGTCCCCATTCCTTTTGGGGACAATAACGAATATTGAGTAGCAGCCTTTCCAAGGATGGCACTGCCTCGATTGCTCTGGTGTCGATGAGGTGAGATATGGCCTGCAGGACTAGGTGGTGTCTCTCTGATTTCCTGGGCCTTGGGGAGGAGATGAAAAAGTCATGAGGAGCTTGAAGGAAGTCCAATACACAGCCCTCTCTGATCGTCCACTGACCTGTGGTGGAGACTTCCCATTGGCGATAAAAAGTCTGAAGCCTCACTCCCACCGGGGAAGCCGTTCGTCATGCTTCTTACTGTCTCCACTGACCCTTAAGGGTGTATTAGAGGGGGGGCTGTTGAACCCCTGGTTCTGCTTTTGTCTGGGTAGGGATCCCTGCCCACTGCAGGAGTACTTGAACCCTCTTCAGTCTCAGGATCTATACTTTGGGCAAAGGAACGAAAGGAAGACACGCACACACCGCCCCCCAGCAAAAAGGCTTACACGCCCCTTCCTTAGAGGGAGAGGGTAGGGCTTTTTTCTTATCCTTTGTCTCAACAAGGACTCCTTCCAAGGAATCCCCAGCTTATTGCCCGAAAAGGGAACCAGGACCAAGTTGGATTTTGAACGTGCAGCTGCGTTCCAATTTTTAAACCATATCTGGTATCTGACTGACACAGCTGCCGCCTGGGCTCGGGCAGCAAATTGGCGGCATCCAAGCTGACCCCGGCCATGAAGGCCACTGACTCAGTCAGTTTATTAACACCCTGCTGGAGTTTAATATTATTCCCTGGAGTATCTTTTAGAATGTCCTTCGCCCAAAGATAGGAGGCCCTGGATAGAGAGGCCATATCGCTAGCAAGGCGGCCTCACGGAGGCCCAGTTCCCCTTCTGTCCTCTGGGTTCTCAGGGGTGCCATCCCCATCCCTTGGGTATAGAGCACCAGAAACTAGGGCAGCCACGGGGGCATCCACCGGGGGCACCTACAATTTGCTCCTCTGTAGCAGCCATATCGGGGGTCAGACTAAGTAGCCTCATGCAGTCTCATGCTTCATGTTCTTGCTGAGCTCTTTCTGCCTTGAATATATTGTTGTAAGCTGACGAGACACAGGAATTTCTTATCTTGTCAACAAAGGCTAAGGTCATAGTGATAGGTATATCATGTTCCTGTTCTTTGCTTATTGCATACCATGTTCTCTTCTGTTCTCTCCTTATCATGGATACCCTATAACCCAGTTCTTGTATTATAAACAATGGTGCTAGGAGAAGAAATGTTGAGGACTGCAACCCCACGCGGGAGGGGGAAGAGGAGCCGTTTCATATGTGTCACAATGTCTATAAAACCAATGTGCTGATGTATTTCGGGGCTTCTGGCTCTTTGGAAATGATTCCAGCCTTAAGCCCGCGCGTTAAATAATCTCTTTTTCCTTCACTCCGTGGTCTCTCTGACTCTGGGTTCTGCAACACCTCACCTGTTTGGCAAATTATGTAACTTTTTTGCAGAAGAGCTATTTGGCCTGGATCAGCCTGGTTTATCCCATTCCACCTATATTACATCCAGAAAGGTGCCTGGGAAGGGAACAGCAGAAGAGGGTGGGGAGCGCTTAGGAAAACTCCTGCCGCCCCTTCCGGAGCATCAGAGTCCTTCTTCTTTTCCTGCCCCCTTCAAGTTTTAGGGCCAGGGCCTTTACGGCCTTCTTTAGTAAGACTGGGAAGGCCTCAGTCTGAAAAAGCCTCTCTGAGGCTGGGCTTTGGGTAGGGCTTCCTCAGCTGACAGGCCTCCCTGTTCTCCTCAGACAGAAGTGGAGAAATGGCTGCCACTGGATCCGATGATCGGGGGGCAGGATGGGCATTTTTTGTCCTCTGTTTGGACCCCTCCCTCTGTGGACTTGCGTTTGCTGCGCTCGGCGGAACAGGCCGACGGGGGGGTGGGGGTGGCCTGTTTGTCTGTGCGGCTCACTTAAAATGGTGGCTGCACCGAGAAGGGCAGGAAGGAAAATGGATGCAGCACTTCGGTAAGAGAACAGCCTCTATGCCTGACTGGGGGGAAGAGGGAGGAGAGGAGGAAGATTCCCCCTCCTGAGCCCGGTTCTCTCTCCACGCTGGTGCCCAGACGGCCTGGAGAGGGGCCCAAGGATTATCCCAGGCGCTGGCTCGCTGCGGGGGGCACCTGGGAGGGCTCCCTCCCTTGAGGCCATCTGGCGGGTCCACCGGCAGAACTCCGGGTGAAGCACGTGGCCACCAGTGATCAGTGGGGGGCGAATTGGGGGCAGCTGGCTGGGAGGGGGACATTTGGGACTTGGCCCGTCGGACTCCTCCTTGGATCGTGCCCAGTCCCGGGCAGGGTCGGGACACGGCGCCACCCCGGGCCTGCCTTGCTCCCGCTGGGCCGGCTGCGCTTAGGAGGGCAGACTCTGCTTCAGCCTGTGTTTGGACGGGGCCGGGCAGAGCCTCATCCAGCAAGACAGACGTGCTCCCGGAGCCCCCCGGCCCCTCCTGCGGGTTCCACAAAAGAGCCCCCTGACATCCCAGGGCCGCCTGTCTCCGAGAGGAAGGCTGGCGTTGCAGGCGCAGGCCTGGTCACCGCTGCAGTTAGGGAAGCTCTGAACCCCAAAAAAGAGAGAGGAAAGTCTGTTTGGGTGCGTCTTTGTTTCCAAAACGGGGGAGGCAGAGAAGGGCAGAAAGGGAAGAAAGAGAAAAGACGTGAGGCAAACTACAGCTACAGCGGGCTGGAGAGCCTGAGCCGCTGCTCCAGCGACCTGCTCAGAGCTCAGGCAGGAAGCGACGCTGGGAGTCGGCGGCTCTCCTGCGGGAGAGGGCAGCTCGGTCCGTCCGCATGTTGCTGCCGGTCGGGGCGGGTGGGGGAAGCAACCTGTAGGAGGACATCCTCCTCCGCTGCAGGAAAAGCTTAGTTAACACAAATACATTAAAAGCACAATTAAAAGACACGCGCAACAGTGCATGCATAAAAACAGCGCCCAGCCCAACAGGCCAGATAACGTACCAAAGCCCTGACAGAATAAAAATGCCTTTGCCTGCCGGTGGAAGGACAGCGACCGCAAGGGAGCTGGCCTGGCCTCCCTCGGCATGCCGGGACATCCAGAGACAGCCAACCTCCTGTTCATGAGCGTGGCATGGGCTGCCCAAAAGGCTGGCCCTACTCCCAGAAGGGGCTTTCCAGAGCCTCAAGCAGCCAGGGAAGGGGCTTTCCCACGACGACTGGGTTCTCTGTGAGCTAGAGAGGCTGCCTGGGCTGAACCCGGCATGCAAAGCTGGGCACTCCCCCAGCCCCCATCTCTCAAGACAGGGGGCTGCCACTGCCTGGACGGAAGCAAAGGGGAGCGCTTTCTGCAGCTAGAACAGGCGTTTACCTTGGTAACTTCACGTTCGTGACCCACAAACCTCCTAACCACAGTGCCACAACGCCAGTTGTACACAACAACAGCCTGAAGGGAGAGAGGGAGAAAAAATACGTTGATAAATTCTTTAGGACTGTAGTAAAAATGTAACCTAAAAGCCATTGTATGTGTCTTAAGCAGCACATAGTACTGTAAGAGCTGCGCATGCCTGGAATGAGCAGACAGTAACCCTAAGATAAGGTTGCTAAGCAAACCGCTGGCAACCAATCAAAAGTAACACGCTGGCTGAGGAATGCAAGCTAAGTGATAAAACTGTAGCGCGGAGGTCGCCCAGGGTCGACTCTGCTTTGAGCGTGAGCTCCTTTGTCGAACTGTTTGCAAACAATAAAATCGAGTTGGACCCAGCCTGAAGTTGACTCTCCTCTTTGGGGCAAATTGGACTAGCCTCCAGGGGGCGAAACTAGCATTTTGTGCAACAAACTGACGAGCAGCCAGGAGTCCCTTGGACCACCCTGGGGTCAAACGACAGAACCGGCAAAGGTGCCTGTGGGGCGCGCCGGACCGCCTTTGAGGTCTGCCACGGCACCAGAGAACGGGGGTCTGGACACCCAGGAGGTTAAAGGCGTGGACTCCATTGATTGAGTCAACCAGGCTGAATGGGTCTGAAGAGACGGCACTAGGGTGTTGGGCAGAGTAAGTACTTGATTTCCCTTCTGTCTTTCTGTTTGAGTTGCCTTCGGAGCGTCTGAGGTTTGTCAGACTCTGTGCAAACGTCTGAGGTTTGTCAGGCTCCGTGTATGGTTTCAAACAGAGGTAGGCACAATGGGGGCGGGTAGCTCCCGTTTAGAAAGCTCTGCCACTCCCTTGGGATGCACGCTAAAGAACTTTAGCAAAGTCAAGCGTCTGAGGTTTGTCAGACTCCGTGTACTAAGATGTCGAAAGGCAAGCTGGTTACACTCTGTCAGTTGGAATGGCCAGCATTTGGAATTAGTTGGCCAGACATAGGATCCTTTGGTGTAAATCTTGTAAATGCTGTATATAAAAATGTGGTGAATAATGGGCAATGGGATCAATTCGCCTATATTGATTGTTGGTTGAATTGATGCGGAAAGAATCCCCCTTAGTTACAGAAGTGTAAATGTGTAAATGTGTTACTGGCAAAGGACCACAGGGGCAAGAGACCCCGGTGGTGTCTGAATCAAGTAGTGAGAGATAAATTTGCCTCAGGGAAGGTGAGGTTATCAGCATTTGGATGAGTGCCAACCAAAATCCACTGAAGGCGAGAAAAGGTTGAATATAAAGTTCAATATTGTAACGTCATGATGGTATGCTCCGAGGTGAAGCCCAAAGCCCCTGTTCCCCCCGATTCAAGCCCCACGGAAGGAGCTTGAAGACTGGGAGACCCTGCCCAAGGTGCCCTGAGCTCCCCCCAGTCTATTCGGTCTGTTGGGTTGGGAGGAGAAGTTGTCGGGGGAGAGAGGGGGCCCTCCAGAGACAGTTTGTCTGCCACCGTATCCAAGTTTGTTAGAAGAAGCAAAAGCAGTTGAAAAAGTTGCAACTTCTGAAGAAAGAGATTTGTTTGATGACTTAAAGACTGTGGCAAGATCAAGAAACAAAGACAGAGCAAGTTCTTAAAATATCAGGATCTGTGTAAGCTTATCTCTGTCAGCCTGCTCAGATCAGAGCCAAGGGGGACTTGCCTAACCCCCCTTCGCCGTGGCTGGTTTAGCCTTAGCAAGCAGAGAGGCTGGAAGGTGTCTGTGAGGACCTGACAAAAGAGTGAGATTTGCAAAAAAAAACAAGAAAAGCATCACAGCTGGAAAGCTGAGCAGCACTGCTCTGTTCTTATCTGTGGAGGGATCTAGAAGAGGTGTAAGGTTACACCTTCCCCATTCGAACTGATGAAGAGACACAGAGCTTTTGTTAAAAACATCCCTTCTTTATGGCCCAAAGCCTTCTTTGTTAGAGGCACTCTGCACATGGACTGGAACTTTAGACAGTTAAAGACTTGCCATAAAAAGTACTGTGAGGCTTGTCATAGCCTTAAACTCCCGTTGTTGTAGATTGTGTGTTTGTTTGTGATCAGCTCAGTGTACAGTTTGATTTGTGATTTCAACACTCAGATAAAAAGCTGCATTTGACTGAAAGAACTGGGTATATTTAGCCTTGAGAAGAGAAGACTGAGAGGAGATCTGATAGCACTCTTCAAGGACTTAAAAGGTTGTCCCAGAGAGGAAGGCCAGGATCTCTTCTCAATCATCCCAGAGTGCAGGACACGGAATAATGGGCTCAAGTGACAGGAAGCTGGATTCCAGCTGAACATCAGGAGAAATGTCCTAACTGTTAGAGCAATACGACAATGGAACCAATTACCTGGGGAGGTGGTGGGCTCTCCCACCCTGGAGGCATTCAAGACGAGGCTGGACAGCCATCTGTCAGGGATGCTCTGATTTGGATTCCTGCACTGAGCAGGGGGTTGGACCGTAAGCCCCTTCCAACCCTACTATTCTATGATTCTATGATTTCCAAGGCTTTGATTTCATTTACCCTAATGAAGCATACAGATACAAATTGCTAGAGATTCATAGACTACAAAGGAAACAGCCTTCAAAAAGTTCAAAGAGAAACTACGAAAGTTAGTTTCCCTTTAAAAAGGGGGCAGCAAATTCTCTTAACTTAAGAGGTGAGAGAGAGAGAGTCCCCCACTCTCCCGTGATACTTCTAAGCCCAGCTGTGTTTCTGAAGCCTAAGAAAGTTCCTGCCCCATGTGTTCCAGCTCTTTCTCAAAATCTGAACTGTTCTGACGTTCCATTTGCTCAGAGGCAAACCTGACACTCTGCCAAAACTCATGCAGTGTGGAGCTGCCGATGCAAAAATGGTGGCTTGGAACTCTTTCCACATATGAGAACGCCCTTCCCTTGATTTTAATGAGCCCTGACCATGCAGTCAGAGGAGCAGTATAATGGTTAGATCTGCTCCACCATGCCCTACTATACAAAACAAATGTTTTCCAGTCATGGTGTTAGATTTTAATGATATGAAAAAGGTATAAAAGAAGGCAGAAAAAGGTAGCAGACAAAAAGGCTTAAAAAAAAAGAAAGCTTATCCCAAATGTGTATCGTTGAGATTAGTAAGAAGATCTAAGCAAGCGAGTCTCTGTCGAAGCAATGGCAAACAGCCTAACTTGCAGAGAAAACAAAGAGTTAAAACTGGTGCATGGCACAGAGAATTTGAAACATGATTTGCAGAACAGGCAAGCCAAAAGATAAGTGTGCCTGTTACAAGAGGGAGGCTATAGTAGCCATAAAAAGGGGTGAAGCCCCCATATGAAGCTTTAACAAAAATATTACCCACTAGAAGTGGACAATTAAAATAAAAAAGGCTTTTCTTAAATTGAAGCAAGCCTTAATATCACTGCCTGCTTTAGCCTTATCAGACCCCAGATCATGAAGTTTTTAGAGCTATGGTGCACATGAGAGCACATAAAAAAGTGCCATTCCTGGAAAAAGGAAAAGGCAATGCTGGCAGCCACCATGGGCGGAGATATAAACAGCAGCTTGAGAGCACAGAAGTGACCAGAGGGGGGGGGGGCAGAAAAGGAAAGGGCCAACCGGGGCTCAATAAATGTGCGTATTGCCGAGAGAAGAGACATTGGAAGAAAGATTGTCCAGAGCTGAAAGAAAAAAGAGACTCACCCTGAAGGCTGCCAAATGCTGGCAGGGTCCTCCAGTGGGGGGGAGTCTAGCTGAAGGGCCACCACCCTACGAACAAACGCTCAGGAGAATCCCAAGGTAAAAGTAAGGGTTGGTGGCGAGGACTGTAAAGCCCTAGTAGATACTGGAGCCACATTTTCTATGATCCCTGTGAAGCCCCCCGGCAAGAGAAAGTGGAAAGCATGTAACTATAAAAGAAATTAAAGGGGAAAAAAACAACCTAAATTGCCCATGTGTAAGCCCCTCCTCACGAAGACTGGAAATAACATACTGGAACATGCCTTTGTAGTTTCATCTGCATACCTGGTTGCCCTCTTGGGGCAGGACTTGTTAACAAAACTGCAAGCTAAAATCTTCTTCCGTGATAATCAGATTGTAGTACAGCTGCCAGCAATGCAGGGCTCAAATTATCGAATGGCCCTTCAAGCAATCAAGATTGTGTCAGAGGCCAAAGGGACTGAGATTTTAGAGAATGTTAATCCATGTGTGTGGGCAGACAGAACCCCTGCCCGACCAAATGTATAACACAAATTAAAATCTTCTTTAAAAAGGGAGAGCCCTGTGTGCGTAAGGCAGTATCCTCTGAAAAAAGCCACCTGTGCAGGCTTGAAGCCGCTCATTGAGAAGTTCAAAAATTATGGTTAGCTAATAAAGGGATCATCTCCCTTTAGCACCCCGATTTTGAGTGCTCCCGAGGCAGATAGCACCTCCTTCAGGTTGGACCAAGACCTGAGAACTGTGGCTGACTGCCCTTTGTGCCTCAAAAATGATTCAAAGATGCTTGAGCCCCCAGCTCAAATGAGAAGTCGTCCATGCGCTTACTATCCTTTTCAGAGATTTCAAATTGACTTTTCAGAGTTGCCCCAGACTCATGGCTATCGCTACCTGCTAGTAATGATAAAAGCAATTGACTGCACCGCTCAGACAGTAGCCAAGATCCTGTTAAAAAGTAATCCCTAAGCTCTTGTTACCTAAAGAGAGTGAATCAAATCAGGGGCCCCATTTTGTTGGACAAGTGACGCAAGTAGTGGCCCAGGCATAACAAACTAACTAGAAGCTACACCCCCCTTGGAAACCTCAATCTACAAGTCGAGAAGATGAACCGCACCTTAAAGACAATGCTCATTAAAATTTGTTTAAAGATTAAGTTGAAAGGCCACAGGCCTTGCCAATCACCTTGACTCAAGTATGGTGCGCCCCCAAGAGAAGTATTAAATTGACACCTTTTAAACATTCCATAAGTGCCCACCTCGGATATTACCTATGGCTAATAGCTTAAATGTGAATTTAAAAGTAAAAGTTTTAAGATTCAAGGTTATGTTACTGCTTTGCAGTCTGTTTTGTTTTCAAAGGTTTGCGACACCGCACCAATCCTGGCCTTTAGATGCTCCAGTGCATAATCTCAATCCCAGCGATTGGGTGCTAATCCAGTCCTAGAAAGATGAACCACCTACCAAGAAGCAGAAGGGTCTGTTTCAGATCCTACTTACCACTCCCATTGCTATGAAAGTCACCAAAGAAAAGAAGTGGATTCATCACACTGAATAAAGGCATCACCTGCACCAGAGAGGGTCACACCGGAAGCTGACCCACCTGAAGGTCACCGTTAGAATAATGAACCCCTGAAAGGACTCAAGTAGCTCTACAGAAAGAGGGTGCTCTCGTTTCAAGGGTTCCTGATGAACAGAACAAAACTGAGTTCCAAAAGTTCAAAAAAAAAGTGTTTTTGTTCTCAACATTCTAGTAGCTAGAACAAAGGCGTCCCAGGCCTCACTTGCTGTTTAGAGAAAACCATCAATGCCACAGCAATAATAGTTTGCGCCTTTAAGTGCATAGTCCACCGCGGGACCAAAGAGAGTATAAATTTGAGAAAAGCCTTTTGAGGGGGGAATTGTAGTAAAAATGTAACCTAAAAGCCATTGTATGTGTCTTAAGCAGCACATAGTACTGTAAGAGCTGCGCATGCCTGGAATGAGCAGACAGTAACCCTAAGATAGGGTAGCCAGGCAAACCGCTGGCAACCAATCAAAAGTAACACGCTGGCTGAGGAATGCAAGCTAAGTGATAAAACTGTAGCGCGGAGGTCGCCCAGGGTCGACTCTGCCTTGAGCGTGAGCTCCTTTGTCGAACTGTTTGCAAACAATAAAATCGAGTTGGACCCAGCCTGAAGTTGACTCTCCTCTTTGGGGCAAATTGGACTAGCCTCCAGGGGGCGAAACTAGCATTTTGTGCAACAGGACCACTGGAGGAAGCAGTGACACTTATCAGCCTTTTAATATCTCCCTTTGTTTATTCATAAACTGCCCTTCATCCACAACGATCCCAGGGCATGTACACTGTTAGAAAAACAAATGCCATATAACAACAACGGCCATTTAATTATTTTTTAATATTACATTAACATCCAGCTTTTTTCCCCTCTTGCAAGGAGTCCAAGGCAGTTCTCACACGCTGCTCCTCTCCATTATTAAGATCCTCACACCGATCCAGTGAAGCAAGGCCGCATCTGCATGGCACTGCGAAGGCAGGCCTGACTAGGCCTTGTCAGTAGCTTGGTTCAGGCAAGGTGCCTGATGGGAGTGTGTGTGTGTGTGTGTGCGTGTGCGTGTGTGACCATTGGAAGGTAACTGTAACTTGCTCATAAGCAAGACATTCTTATCCACCAAAGTAACTCATCCCTAGAGATACGAAGGCCGCTGTGCTGATAAGACTGTTGCTGAGCACTATTTGGTTTCTGAGCATGTGTAGTGTTGTGGTAAAAGTCCAAAACAGTTTTGGACTTTTACTAGTTGTCTTTGTTCTCCAACTTTCAGTCTGTATAAATGCATCCTGTTTCATTTGGGAGAGACAGAGTTTGGCCTGTCTCTCCCATGGCCGTGATGTGCCTTAATAAATTTCTGACTGTTCAGCCTGACCTGCCTTGGATATTCCCTAAACAATGTGGTGCTGTGACTCAGATCCCAAATGCTGAGGAGAATCGAACCAATTTGGACCACCATTCACTGAACATGCCAGAAGTGCGCACCAAGGTAAGAGACCTTCAGAAATCTCTACATCTGGGACTCGGAGTGAGGCTGCCCGTGGGACGATTCTGCCTTGGCTGACGGGACACCGCCTTCAAAGAGACAGACAGTAATTTAAGCCCTTGGTAAGTTGGGGGGGTTGGTTTGCTTTTTGGGTTACAGAAGTTCGTGCCATATGGCGTCAGGTGAATGGGAGTTGCCTTGTGTGAATTGAGGAAAAGAGTAGAACGAGAGTTGCCTGGTATGAATTGAGGTAAAAAGGACCAGGGCAAATTATACTCGCTGGAACCTTGTGTGAGTGCGTTTTCCTTCTTCCCTCCGTGGTATGAGCCGGCCGGCAAGGCACAGACCTCCTGAATAAATAATTCCTGAACGGAGATTGCAGTGAGTGACCTGGCCGTTCCTTCACTCCCTGCCATGGCATGAGCTCCCTTGTCCGCGAGTGACTAACTGTGCCTCCAATTCGGTGGGAGTCCGTCTCTGACTGTACCTTGGCATTTGGCGGTGCCTTTTGTTTCACGCAACTTGTGGAGACCTCCTGATTGTTTTCCTGTGTGAATTGAGGATGGGGTCCGATTCTTCCAAAGAAATTCCACAGCCCCCAAACAGACGCCTTCAATGTACATGTACAGGAATTACAGACCTAAGACTTGCAAGTTTTGGACAAATGGAACTTCACCCATCCAAGCAATTTCCCTTGGTTGGGACCAGACGCATTGCTGGGTTCTTAAAAGATCCGGGGCAGAGGCCTGTAAGACAAATTTGCAGAGATATAGATATATAGATATATAGATATAGATATATATGGAGAAGACTCTTACGGGTCCCCTGGACTGCAAGGAGGTCAAATCAGTCAATCCTAAAGGAAATCAACCCTGACTGTTCATTGGAAGGACAGATACTGAAGCTGAAGCTCAAATATTTTGGCCACCTAATGCGAAGAGAAAACTCTCTGGAAAAGACCCTGATGCTGGGAAAGACTGAAGGCAAAAGGAGAAGGGGACGGCAGAGGATGAGATGGCTAGATAGCATCACCGATGCAGTGAATATAGACTTGAGCACACTCCGGGAGAGAGCAGAGGACAGGAAGGCCTGGCGTGCTATGGTCCATGGGGTCACGAAGAGTCGGACACGACTGAATGACTGAACAACAACAATATACACACACACACGCGCACACACACACGAGTCTAAGCGCACGTCTAATATGTGTGTGTGTGTGTGTGTGTGCGCAAGTGTTGTGTGTGCACATGTGGTGTGTGCATGCAGTGTGCTTGCGTGTGTATACAGATTATGAACATACATACATAAAAAGTGTGCACTGACACACACACACACCCTTCAACTCAAACCCTGATTCAGCATTTTGGAAAACATCCCGCTTCAGCTCTGGCCAATTCGTAGTTGGACCACTTCAGCTCAGCACCAAACCTGAGTCAATGTTTGGAAAAATGACTCTTTATGCTTCCTGTTGTCTACTATGGGAAATTAGAACAAAACTGTAACTTTCTTCTCCTGGTCAGAACTGGATGATAATTTCAGGCACAGTAGACCCCTAGAAGGGGATTTTTGTTGTTTATTCGTTCAGTCGCTTCCGACTCTTCATGACTTCATGGACCAGCCCACGCCAGAGCTTCCTGTCGGCCGTCACCACCCCCAGCTCCCCCAAGGTCAAGTCTGTCACCTCCAGAATATCATCCATCCACCTTGCCCTTGGTCGGCCCCTCGTCCTTTGGCCTTCCACTTTCCCTAGCATCAGCATCTTCTCCAGGGTGTCCTGTCTTCTCATGATGTGGCCAAAGTACTTCAGTTTTGCCTTTAATATCATTCCCTCAAGTGAGCAATCTGGCTTATTTCCTGGAGTATGGACTGGTTTGATATTCTTGCAGTCCAAGGCACTCTCAGAATTTTCCTCCAGCACCACAGTTCAAACGCATCTATCTTCCTTCGCTCAGCCTTCCTTATGGTCCAGCTCTCGCAGCCATAGGTTACTACGGGGAATACCATTGCTTTCACTATGCGGACCTTTGTTGTCAGTGTGACGTCTTTGCTCTTCACTATTTTATCAAGATTTGTCATTGCTCTCCTCCCAAGAAGTAAACGTCTTCTGATTTCCTGGCTGCAGTTGGCGTCTGCAGTAATCTTTGCACCTAGAAATACCAAGTCTGTCACTGCCTCCACGTTTTCTCCCTCTATTTGCCAGTTATCAGTCAAGCTGGTTGCCATAATCTTGGTTTTTGAGGTTTAACTGCAACCCAGCTTTTGCACTTTCTTCTTTCACCTTCGTCATAAGGTTCCTCAGCTCCTCCTCGCTTTCAGCCATCAAAGTGGTATCATCTGCATACCTGAGGTTGTTAATGTTCCTTCCAGTGATTTTAACTCCAGCACGTTGCATGATGTGTTCTGCGTACAGGTTGAATAGGTAGGGTAAGAGTATACAACCCTGCCGTACTCCTTTCCCAATCTTAAACCAGTCCGTTGTTCCGTGGTCTGTTCTTACCGTTGCTACTTGGTCGTTATACAGATTTATCAGGAGGCAGACGAGATGACTTAGTATCCCCATACCACCAAGAACTTGCCACAATTTGTTATGATCCACACAGTCAAAGGCTTTAGAATAGTCAATAAAACAGAAATAGATGTTTTTCTGAAACTCCCTGGCTTTCTCCATTATCCAGCGGATATTGGCAATTTGGTCTCTAGTTCCTCTGCCCAGGTTGTACATCTGCCTAATATGGAATTTGCCTTTTTCACAGCAGCCACACACTGGGTTGATATTTTCATCGAGCTGTCCATCACACCCCAAGATCTCTTTCTTGGTCAGTCACTGGTAGCTCAGATCCCATCAAGCATATATGTGAAGCTACCTTGGAGGTTCTACAACCTAAATTTGTCTTCCCTGCCCTCATGACTACATTTCCCCCCCCCTCTCTCTTTCTCTCTCTCTCTCTCGATGTAGCCAATTTGCAGTGAAAGCCTTCCAACTCAGGCAAGCCCATGAGGCTAATTGTTTGTGCTAAGGGGTCTGCCTCTTGTGTTTGATCAAAATGTAGATAAATAAATAACTTGCAACTCAAACATTTATAAATACAGCTTTGTTAGGATGAACCCGTAAAATGTACCAATTCTTCATTTTGTATTTTGTAATGTTGTTGTATTTTAATGAATTGTTGTAAACCACCGAGAGAGCGTCAGCTATGGAACAGTATAGAAATAATATAAATATAAACAACACAACAACAACAACAACCCTGCCGAAATCCACACAGGAAATCCAACAACAAAATACCCGGTATTGTAGAAGACCAGAGCAAACTCTTAGCCATCGCCTCGGTCCTCTCCTCCCGCTGGAGACAGTGTGGCCCCTCTTGCTGGTACTGGGGACCTTCAGTGCATTCAGCTGCAGTCTGAGCTTGCAGTCAAATTAGGGATAACCCTGGCCAATAACTCCAGAGCCATGTCTGTGGTGCTGAATTCGAGTCTCCACCTCTTTTTTCTGACAGGCTTCTCCTCTTCATCAGTGACATGGTATGCAGGTGCCTCATGATCCTCATCATGCTGGGAATTTTTATTTGAATAAACCAATACATAGGCAATGTGATGCACATAACACAGCACTCTGGAATGAAACAAATGACCCAACAGCAGCGCATCCAGTTTATAAATGTGTATAGACAGACAGATTTTAATATGTGAATACATTTATACATTTACGGATTTTCATGTGAAAGAAGTGCCACTGTTCGGTAGTTTGAACATTCCTTAGTGTTCCCGTTTTTTGGTATGGGGATATATGTTGATTTTTTCCAATCTGTTGGCCATTCTTGTGTTTTCCAAATTTGCTGGCATATGGCATGCATCACCTCGACAGCATCATCTTGCAAGAGTTTAAACAGTTCAGCTGGGATACCATCGTCTCCTGCTGCCTTGTTATTAGCAATGCTTCTTAAGGCCCATTCAACCTCACTCTTCTGGATGTCCGGCTCTAACGCACTGACCACACTGTCAAATCTATCCCCGATATTATTATCCTTCCTATACAGACCTTCTGTATATTCTTGCCACCTTTTCTTGATCTCTTCTGCTTCTGTTAGATCCTTGCGATAATTGTTTTTGTCCATATCCCTTTTTTGCGTGAAATTTACCTCCAATGTTTCTAATTTTCTGGAAGAGGTCTCTTGTCCTTCCTATTCTATTATCTTCTTCCGCTTCCGCGCATTGCTTGTTTAAAAGTAATTCCTTATCTCCTCTGGCTAACCTCTGGAATTTGCATTTAATTGGGCATATCTCCCCCTATCACTGTTGCCTTTTGCTTTCCTTCTTTCTTGGGCTGCTTCCAGTGTCTCAGCAGACAGCCATCTTGCCTTCTTAGCTTTCTTTTTCTTTGGGACATTTTTTGTTGCCGCCTCCTGAACAATGTTGCGAACTTCTGTCCATAGTTCTTCTGGGACCCTATCTACTAAATCTAGTCCCTTAAATCTATTCTTCACCTCCACTGCATATTCATGAGGAATATTCGTGAGCTCATATCTAACTGATCTGTGGGTCTTCCCTATTCTCTTGAGGCTGATTCTAAATTGTGCAATAAGAAGTTCGTGATCTGAACTACAATCAGCTCCAGGTCTTGTTTTTACCGACAGCATAGATGACCGCCACCTTTGGCTACAAAGGATGTAGTCAATCTGATTTCGGTGTTGACCGTCTGGTGAAGTCCATGTATAAAGTCATCTCTTAGGTTGTTGAAGAGAGTGTTTGTTATGCACAGTGAGTTGTCCTGGCAAAATCCTATCAGCCTATGTCCCGCTTCATTTTCTTCTCCCAGACCATGCTTGCCTGTAATCCCAGGTGTCGTTTGACTACCCACCTTAGCATTCCAGTCTCCTGTAATGAAAATAACATCTCTTTTTGGCGTATTATCCAGTAGCTGCTGCAGATCCTCACAGAACTGATCTACTTCTGCTTCTTCAGCATCTGTGGTTGGGGCGTATATTTGGATCGCTGTGATGTTAAATGGCTTACCCTGAATTCAAATTGAGATCATTCTATTGTTTTTTGGATTGCATCCAAGCCCTGCTTTAGCCACTTTATTATTAATTATGAAGGCTACTCCATTTCTTCTGTGGTCCTCTTGTCCACAGTAGTAGATCTGGTGGTCATCTGATGTGGAAGAATTGGATACAAATTTCAGGATTCATTGCTCTTTCAGAGAAGATCATGTCTGTCAAATTTCAGAATGATAGCCACAAGGGGTTTTGCGCCTTGACATTCTGAGGCCTCCAAAAGAGGAGATACTTATCTCCATATGTTCCTTGTGGACCACTGTTCTGAAAATTACAGACAATTAGAGGTGTCCCTCCCCTTCACTGATCACTGCCTTGTTGTGGCAAAAAGGCTTGCGTAACTCAGTGAAGCCATAAGCTATGACGTGCAGGGCCACCCAAGACGGACAGGTCATGGCGGAGAGTTCTGACAAAATATGGCCCACTGGAGAAGGAAATGGCAACCCACTCCAGTATTCCTGCCAACAAAACCCCATGGAACGTATCACAAAGCTAAAAGATAGGACACTGGAAGATGAGCCCCTCAAGTCAGAAGGTGTCCAATATACTACTGGGGAAGAGCAGAGGGAATTTCCAAGTAGCGCCAGAAAGAGTGAAGCGGCTGGGCCAAAGCCGAAAGGACACTCAGCTGTGGATGTGTCTGGTGGTGAAAAGATGCTGTGCTGTAAACACAGTAAAGTCCGATGCTGTAAAGTCCAATGCTGTAAAGAACAATATTGTCTAGGAACCTGAAATGTAAGGTCAATGAATCAAGGTAAGCTGGAGGTGGTCAAACATGAGATGGTAAGATTGAACATCGACATCTTGGGAATCAGCGAACTAAAATGGACAAGCATGGGTGAATTTAATTCAGGTGACCATCGTATCTACTACTGTGGGCAAGAATCCCATTTCAGTCGGGCTTCAGGCCTGGGCATTGGACAGAAACGGCCTTGGTCACCTTGGTAGATGATATGAGGAGGGCTCTGGATAGGGGCGAATGCTCCTTTACTGTTCTCCTCTACCTCTCAGCAGCTTTTGATACCATTGACCATGGTATCCTCCTGGACCGCCTGGAGGGGTTGGGCATTGGAGACACCGTATTGCGGTGGTTCCGGTCCTTCCTCTCCAGCAGGTACCAGAGGGTAGCACTGGGAGAGGAGGTTTCGGACCTGTGGCCGCTCCCTTGTGGGGTGCCACAGGGTTCCATCCTCTCCCCGATGCTACTTAACATTTATATGCAGCCGCTGGGGGCTATCATCAGGAGGTTTGTGGTGCAGTGTCATCAATATGTGGATGACACACAGCTCTACCTCTCGTTCAAATCTTCACCAGGGTTGGCCGTAGAATCCCTGTCCAAATGTCTGGAGATGGTGAGTAGCTGGATGGGGAGGAATAAGCTGAAGCTGAACCCTGACAAGACTGAGGCACTTTTGGTGGGAGACAAGAGGAGGCTGGGGGATGTTGACCTGACCATTGCTCCTATCGGTAGTACATGCCCTGGTCTCCTCTCGTGATCACTGCCTTGCTGTCGCGAAGGGGCTTGCGTAACTCAGTGAAGCCATAAGCTATGCCGTGCAGGGCCACCCAAGACGGACAGGTCATGGCGGAGAGTTCTGACGAAATGTGGTCCACTGGAGAAGGAAATGGCAACCCACTCCAGTATTCTTGCCAAGAAAACCCCGTGGAACGTATCACAAGGCTAAAAGATATGACACTGGAAGATGAGCCCCTCAGGTCGGAAGGTCGACATCTTGGGAAGGTCAACATCTTGGGAATCAGCAAACTAAATACAGGTATGGGCGAATTTAAGCATGGGTGACCATCATATCTACTACTGTGGGCAAGAATCCCTTAGAAGAAATGGAGTAGCACTCATAGTCAACAAAAGGGTGGGAAAAGCAGTACTGGGGTACAATCTCAAAAACGATAGAATGATCTCAGTACGAATCCAAGGCAAACCGTTCAACATCACAGTAATTCAAGTCTATGCCCCAAACACTGGGCCGAAGAGGCAGAGTTTGATTGGTTCTATGAAGACCTACAGCACCTTCTAGAACGAACACCAAAAAAAGATGTCCTCTTCATCATTGGGGATTGGAATGCTGAAGTAGGAAGTCAAGAAATCACAGGGATAACAGGCAAGCATGGCCTTGGTGTACAGAATGAAGCAGGACAAAGGCTAATAGAGATTTGCCAAGAGAACATGCTGATCATAGCAAACACTCTTTTCCAACAGCACAAGAGGCGACTCTACACATGGACGTTACCAGATGGTCAATATCGAAATCAGATTGATTATGTCCTTTGCAGCCAAAGATGGAGAAGTTCTATACAGTCAGTAAAAACAAGACCTGGAGCTGACTGTGGCTCAGATCGTGAGCTTCTTATCGCAAAATTTCAGCTGAAATTGAAGAACATAGGGAAAACCACTAAACCATTCAGGTATGACCGAAATCATATCCCTTATGAATATACAGTGGAGGTGAGGAATGGATTTAAGGGATTAGACCTGATGGACAGAGTGCCTGAGGAACTATGGACGGAGGTCCGTAACATTGTTCAGGAGGCAGCAACTCAATCCATCCCAAAGAAAAAGAAATGCAAGAAAGCCAAGTGGCTGTCTGCAGAGTTCCAGAGAATAGCAAGGAGAGACAAGAAGGCCTTCTTCAATGAACAATGCAAAGAAATCGAGGAAAACAATACAGTGGGAAAGACTAGAGATCTCTTCAAGAAAATCGGAGATCTCAAGGGAACGTTTTGTGCAAAGACGGTCATGATAAAGGACAAAGAAGGCAGGAACCTAACAGAAGCAGATGAGATTAAGCAGAGGTGGAAAGAAGACACAGAAGAACTATACAGGAAAGATCTGAATGTCCCTGATAGCCATGAGAGTGCAGTCACTGAACTTGAGTCGGACATCCTAGAGAGTGAAGTCAAGTGGGCCTTAGGAAGCATTACTAACAACAAAGCTTGCGGAGATGACAGTCTTCCAGCTGAGCTATTTAAAATCCTAAAAGATGATGCTGTTAAGGTGCTGCACTCAATATGCCAACACATTTGGAACACTCAACAGTGGCCACAAGACTGGAAAAGGTCAGTTTACATTCCAATCCCAAAGAAGGGCAACGCCAGAGAGTGTTCAAACTACCGTACAATTGCGCTCATTTCACATGCCAGCGAGGTTACCCTTCAAGGTTACCCTTGAAGACGGTTCGGAAACTGCAGCTGGTACAGAACGCGGCGGCTCGCCTGATTAAAGGCAGCCGCCGGCGAGATCACATCACTCCAGTGCTGAAGGAGTTGCACTGGTTACCAGTTGTTTTCCGGGCCAAATTCAAGGTGTTGGTTTTGACCTTTAAAACCCTATATGGTTCCGGCCCAGCCTATCTTAAGGAGCGCCTCCAGCAACACCAGACAGGCTGCTTAACAAGATCAGCCTCGGATGGCCTTCTCTCTGTCCCATCAGCCAGGACAGCTAGACTGGTGGGGACGAGGGAGAGGGCCTTCTCTGTGGTGGCCCCCACTCTGTGGAACTCCCTCCCTAGGGAACTCCGTCATGCCCCCTCTTTAATGAGCTTCCGTCGTGCATTAAAAACGTGGTTGTTCAGGCAGGCATTTGGGGTGGGTTAGGGTATTTTTTTAAAAAAAAAATTATGGTAAAATTTTATTGTTTTAAATTGTTTATGGTGGGTTGTACATCGCCCAGAGTGGCTGGGTGACCAGTCAGATGGGCGATTAATAAATTTAATAATAAATAAATAAGGTTATGCTCAAAATCCTACAAGCTAGGCTTCAGCAGTATGCGAACCAAGAACTACTGGAGGTACAAGCTGGGTTTCGAAGAGGCAGAGGAACTAGAGATCAAATCGCCAACATTTGCTGGATCATGGAGAAAGCAAGAGAATTCCAGAAAAACGTCTATTTCTGCTTCATTGACTACGCTAAAGTCTTTGATTGTGTGGATCACAACAAACTGTGGCAAAGTCTTAAAGAGATGGGAGTACCAGACCACCTTACCTGTCTCCTGAGAAACCTGTATGAGGGTCAAGAAGCAACAGTAAGAACCAGACATGAGAAATGCCAGGTTGGATGAATCACAGGTCGGAATTAAGATTGCTGGGGGAATTATCAACAACCTCAGATACGCAGACGATACCACCCTAGTGGCAGAAAGCAAAGACGATCCAAAGAGCCTCTTGTTGAGGGTGAAAGTGGAGTGTGCAAAAGCTGGTTTGAAACTCAACATTAAAAAAACGAAGATCATGGCATCTGGCCCCATCACTTCCTGACATATAGAAGGGGAAAAAATAGAAGCAGTGACAGATTTTATTTTCTTGGGCTCCAAGATCACCGCAGACGGTGACTGTAGCCATGAAAGTAAAAGACGCTTGCTCCTTGGGAGGAAAGCTATGGCAAACCGAAACAGCACAGTAAGAAGCAGAGACGTCACCTTGCCGACAAAGGTCCATATAATCAAAGCTATGGTTTTCCCCGTAGCAACGTATGACTGTGAGAGCTGGACTATAAGGAAGGCTGAATGCCGAAGAATTGATGCTTTCGAACTGTGGTGCTGGAGAAGACTCTTACGAGTCCCCTGGACTGCAAAGAGGTCAAATTAGACAGTCCTAAAGGAAATCAACCCTGACTGCTCATTGGAGGGACAGGTACTGAAGCTGAGGCTCAAATATTTTGGCCACCTAATGCAAAGGGAAAACTCCCTGGGAAAGACCCTGATGCTGGGAAAGATTGATGGCAAAAGGAGAAGGGGACGGCAGAGGCTAGATAGCATCACCGATGCAATGAATATGAACTTGAGCACACTCCGGGAGAGAGCGCAGGACAGGAAGGCCTGGCGTGCTATGGTCCATGGGGCCACGAAGAGTCAGACACAACTTAATGATTGAACAATAACAATAACAAGAGGTGTCCCTACATAAGAAACCAGCAAAGTTACAGAAGGATAGGTGCAGCAGTTCAAGTGGAAGGGGAGTTCTCCAATTTGGGGAAGGGAGTGAATTGCTTTCCCTTCCATTCACCTCTTCTCCAACAGTTTTTGAGAATGAAAATGCACAGGTCATTAGAGGTGTCCCCCAGGCAAGAAACCTGCAAAGTTTCTGAAGGATAAACATGCATGCAAATTTAGAATGACTAGAATCTATTTACATTTCACCAAAGTTAGCAACAGGGGAACATGTGTGGGAAGGTGATACAGCACTCATGTCCTGCTTGTGGGTTTTCCTGTGGGCATCTGGTTGGCCACTGCGTGAACAGAATGCTGGACTAGATGGACCTTGGTCTGATGCAGCATGGCTCTTCCTATGTTCTTAAATACTGAGTACCTCTAAGCATGTGCAGAATGTTTTTCTTTCATCACTGGGCACTAACATTCTCCCCCTACCAATTCTATTCCCCTCCATGCAATCATCCCTCCTCATCCTACCACCCTCCAGCAACTCTTCATAAAAACAGATGTCTTGTTTCGTGCAACTCTTCTCTACTGCCTCCTTGTTATTGCCAAGCTCTCATTGTATCTTCCTCCTCATAACTTCATTTGTGCCAAGACTTCACCAGGATTCAGCCAATGAGTCTGTTTTCAAAATTAGGGCTAAGTTATGGAGAAACTCTGAGCATGTACTAAGTGCCTTTCCCTCACCACTGAAGCTAGAGTTCATGCAAAAAAAAAACCAAAGCCACAAATGACAAAACATGCATAGGACTGAGGTGAAAGGGTAGTCAGTTCTTTAGATGGAATTGGGTAGGAACTGTGTTAAGCTTGCAGTACCATGCTCACAACTCAGGACTTATTTCTGAGTAAACATGCAGAACATCAAGGCACAAACCTCTCTGCAAAAGTAACTTGTGCTGGAATCCTATGCACACTTTCCTGAGGAAATTATGATTTCCATAATGGGACTTCTCAGCAGGCATACATAGGATTGCATAAATTAGTGTTGCAGAACCCAGAGTCAGAGAGACCACGGAGTGAAGGAAAAAGAGATTCTTTATTTAACGCGCGGGCTGAAGGCTGGAGTCATTTCCAAAGAGCCAGAAGCCCCGAAATACATCAGCACATTGTTTTTATAGACATTGTGACACATATGAAACGGCTCCTCCTCCCCCTCCCGTGTGGGGTTGCAGTACTCAACATTTCTTCTCCTAGCACCATTGTTTATAATACAAGAACTGGGTTATAGGGTAGCCATGATAAGGAGAGAACAAAAGAGAACAGCAGAGAACAAGATATACAATTGTATGACCTTTGACAAGATAAGGAATTCCTGTGTCTCGTCAGCTTACAACAATATATTCAAGGGAGAAAGAGCTCAGCAAGAACATGAAGCATGAGACTGCATGAGGCTACTTAGTCTGACCCCCGATATGGCTGCTACATTCCCCCCTTAAATGCATAATTTCATTACAATTATAGCATTTCTGATAACCATACAAAGCTTTTTGTGACATACATATTACATATTACTTAGCCTCTTGTTGGGCTATTAGAGCGTAGAGGGCAGCAGTTTTACTAGCTGAGACATAAAACAGATTGGTTAAACAGCGCATAAGACAAGGAACGCAGAGACATAACAGAACTTTTATGAACAACACTGGTAGAATTAGGCTGAACAATGCTTCAAGCCAGCTAAGATCTGGAAGCTAAGGGGTTAACTAATTGAGCTAATTGTTTTGTCTTATTGTTTTGTTAGCTACTATATTGTGCAGCTTGTTGATCTGTTCATCTACAGCATTGCCATTATCAGTTAAGTTAAAACAACAGAGCTTTTGGTGTGTCTCACAACTTAAATGATGAAGAAGGAAGAGGTAATCTATACCAGCTCTATTTTCTAGAACTGCACCTCTTAGATCACACAACTCTTTATTTAACAATGACATTGCTCTTGAGGTGGCATTTATGCTTTTGGCTAAGCTGCAAGCTAACCGGCTGATCTCCAGACCATCAGCCAAGGCTAAACCTGGAACCCCAACCAGTGACATTGCTAAGGCCAATTTTTCCGAGTCAGAATATAACTGCACATGACTATTACAATTTTTAGTTAGTTGGAGTGCTCGAGGCTGCCGTCGACGGATTTTCTCGGGCCACAGGGGAAGAATTGGCACCAGTTCAATTGGCGACTGAAGCTACATGGGTGGTTATTAGACAAGTTGGCAGGAATGAATGACCAAGTGCGGGAACCACATGTCTAAAACCATCCATGAGGCAAAAGTATGTGGGCATCATTAAAAGATATGTTTTGAATTTTATTACAATGGAAGGGGGCCAGGGATAGCTTTATATTTTCTGGAAAAATTTTGGCAATTAAGCATTCGAGCACACGTAGCATTTGTTTCAGCAATGATGGGGGTGCGTAGAGTGAACTCTGTAGGGGGTAGGATCTTTGCAACCACGCCCCAATTAGCATTTTGGGAATAAGTTAAACTTACACCATAAACTCTTAACATGGTATCTTTTTGAATTTTCCTAGGATGTCTACAGACAGGTATTGGGCAAGAGCTAATAAGCCTGTTTGCAGGTATATCTCTTAGCAAACAAAAATGTTTTACTCTCGTGATGTTAGCCAGGTGAAGCCAGTAATTATCAGCAAATCACTGGGAGAAACTTCTCCTTCCAGGCGCAGACCCCCCCTTTTTGCACCTTATTAAGGAGACACAATGCAACACTACTAACACTACAACACGCATGTTTGATCTTCTTTGGGATCTGACCGTACGCCGGGCAGCTATTCACCTGGCAAGCTGCAGCAGGGTCTAGTCCCCTTCTTCAATTCTCCAGCTGCAGGTCTGACCGTACACAGGGGGACAGTCTCCCGGTGTGTCCACAGTAAGGTCTAGCCTGAGTCTTCTTACTGCTTTTTCAGAATGATTTTTAAAGGATTTTCAGGATTTCTGTTTACAGTCTACTCTCCCCCTCTCGCTCTCTTGACTCGTGTCTAATGTATCCAGGGTTTAACTCCAGCTGCTTTCATAGCTGCGGGGGTGGAAAGTATGACAGTTTTCAGTCCTCTCCATCTGGGAGTCAAAGGGTTATTTTTCTCTCTTTAACTCATACTTTAACTCTTGGTTGGAAAGGATGAACTTCTGAGATGGGAATGGCTTATTTTTTAAGACAAAGCGACGCTGGGCTTGAAGAACTTTGCTCAGTGTTTGGACTTCTTGTTTAAGGCTAACGTTTGCTTGCTCTTGATGCCGCTCCAGTGTCAATTATGAAGTCAATGTCACGGCCCCTCTCAAGCTGTCTCCCTCTTCACCCATTCTGGCCCCTTTGGTTTTCTCCTTTGTATTTATTTTATTTGGGCATTCATGCCACTAATGTCCATCTTGTCCACACTGGGCACACTGGTTCTTTTTTAAGAATCTTCTCCCTCTGCCGGGTCTTCTTTCTCTCCTTGCCCACATCTTCCTGGGCCTCTGGGTAGAGGGGGGTGTACTGGCGATAGGCATCTGAAAGACGCTCCAAGTACGCTCTGGGGCCTCAGTGGCACCTTGCAGCACTTTAGACACTTTGGTCATATTAATTGACTTCTTCATACCTGCTTTCATGGCTTTTAACAGCAGGGTTTGATACTGGGTGAGGCGCTCTAGCCCCACTTGTGTTTTGGGATTCCAGCGGGGGGGGGGGGTTACTTACAAGGAGACTTTATTGGGTAACTTACAGCACACAGGCGTACTTAATGGTTGGATCAGACAGCTTCTCTGAACCACGAGCTATTGGGCTAAATGGGTTTTATACCATACATGTTACCCATGAGGCAGCACAACACTAGCAAGCATTTTTAGCATAGGCTAGAAGTGTTTGGTTCTCAGGCACCGCTTCCTGTAAACAACTTCGCTTCCCAAAGTGCTTGATAACACTTTTATTCATTAGTATGCAAAGACAAATTTTTTCTCTTTCTTTTGCTTTCTTTTTCTTTGCTGATCTGCCTGTATTGCAGATCATGTTTCAAACGTTTTACATAAAACTTTCTGCTCCATGCACCAGCCTTGTCTCTTTGTCTTTTTCAAGTTAAACTTACTTAAACCTTTCTGCCTTACACTAGTCCCAATGACACACATTTGGGATAGGCTCTTCTTCTCTTCCTAGTTACATTTTCTTCATTTTGAAGAACTATTACATTATTGTGGCTACTTTATCCAAGGTAATAAGCTCCAGGCACAATTAGCTGCTTTTAATTTACCCTGGGGGCAACTATGGCCACGCTTCTTCTCTACAAATGTTTTTTTTTCTTTGCCTCTTGCCTCCTCTTTCTTTTTTTTTTCCCTTCTCTATCTGTCTGCTACTTTCTCTATTCCTTCTTTTCTACTTGCTTCTGTCCTTTTCTACTTGACTTTGTCTTTTCTCCTTGTCATCCATTGGGAACCACACACTTAGTATCATTTGGAGTTGCAACTAACACTAATCTGCAAATATCACATATATTTTATATTTAAGAAATCATAAAATATACACAACAAACTTTTTCTGCAATTTAACACAATGAATGGAAAACAGTTTTTGCATGGTAAGGCATGATGGAGCAGATCCAGCAATCATACTGCTCTTCTGGCTGAAAGCTCAGGGCCCATGAAAATCAAGGGACGGGCATACCCACACACGCAAAGAGTTCTAGGTCACCAGTTTTGCATCGGCAACTCTATGCTGCATGAGTTCTGGCAGAAGGAAATCTAAAAGTCATAGATCAAACTCAGCCTGCTGTACACTGAGCTGACTACAAACACAGACACACGGTCCACAGCGATGAGAGTTCAAGTTTATCCAAAGCTTCACAGCACTGTCCATGGCAAGTCTTTGACAATTTAAAATTTTAGTCTATGTGCAGAGTGTCTCTAAAAAGCCCAGACGATGATGGAGGCAAACAGAGAAGGCTCTGGGCAATGAAGATGAGATGTTTCCAGCAAAGGCTCTCCACTTTTGCATCAGTTTAAAAAGGGAAAGTGTGGCCCTACACCCCTTCTGACAGACAAGGGCCTTTAACTTTTTAGCAAGGCCTCTGTCTAAACAGAGCGGCACAGCTCAGCTCTCTAGCCGTGACGCTTTAACCTGGGCAACTCCTCTGTAAATTTTATTCTACTTCTGTCAGGTTCTCACAGACATTTTAAAAACTTACTTCCCCCCCCCCCCTTCTAACCTGGTACACGAAAGCACTGAAACACTGAGTGCCGAAACTCAGGACGCTGGGGGGTGATGGGTATCGCCTTATACTTGCATTTTTCAGGCAGCCATTAATCTTCGGGGAGGCGGTGGGGTGATTTGCAGGACTTCAAAGGCAAGCTTCTCAGTTTGTCTGTATTTGTAAATCCCAAGCTTAAAACAGGACACGATGAGGTACAGGGCAGCCAAATTCTTGCTTTGGCACGGGCAACAAATAACTCAGGTTAGCTTTTTTCGCTGGGGTCTCAAACAGGAAAACAGTCTTAATTTAAAGTTGTAACGTTACTGACAGCGTCAGCCAGCCAGCTACACAGTTTTCACTGTTTTTCAAGACAGTTACTCCAATATCTTCTTTTCTTCTCAATCAGGTTGGGTCTCCCAGCTTACACAGTTTATTGCAGCTTCCAGGAGCATGGTAGTAGCGTGATTTTGGCTTGGCCAGGAACATGCTGTCTGGTTTCTTGGTCTCTTCAGCACACACACTTAGGCAGTGTAACACTGGACACTTAAATCAGTGAGATTTCTTCATTGCAGGGAATCCCACGGCAAAAGCTTAATGGTTACGCTCTTCAGAAATCATATAGCTGATGGTCAGTAGCTACAGGCTCTATGCAATTTTAACACAGTTCAAAGCTAAACACGGCTACCTTGACAGAGATCTTCATCATGGTCTTTCCGCTTCATTCTGCTTTGGGACAGTCTTATGGCACACTTTTCACTCGAAGAGGGGTCTAGCCTGTGCTCTGGGGGCTGATTCTTCACCTTTATTCTCCATTTTGCGCTTTCATCTTCTGGGTCTTCATTTTCAGTTTCCATTTCTTAGGGATTTCATCTCAATTAGGCGAGGTGATGATGTTGCACAACTCAGAACGCTGTGGGCAATTTTCCTGCCCCCCCTCTCTCGGCGCGCTAGGCTAACAGCTACTTCTTCGGCCTTACACTCTCATGCTCCCACGCTTTGTGAAAAGCCAGACTGTCCTGCAACATTTTTCTAATTAACAGCCTCAGATCTTGTTCTTTTTTTTCTCTCTCAGCTCGACCTTGAGCTTTTTGCTGTTTTCTCTCTCTATTCTGAATCTTTAAAAAAAAAAAAAAAACCTTTTCCTTCTTTGTTTGACATACATCTCAAGGGGGTGCAAGTCTTGAGCAGTAGTTGAGCTCGCCTCCCCTTTTTTGTGAGAACACATCTTTTTAAGGGTTACCACCGATTTTATTAAATCTTCTGCCCAACACTTCAATTCTTCAGTTTCTTTTATTAATGCTGATTGAGGTGTAAGAGGGGAACCTCCCGATCCCATAGAGATGAAAGTCTCAGCAGACAATATCTGGGAGTTGAGGACCGTAGCTGAAATCGGCGAATTACTGCCGGTGGGGCTTGAAACTGATGGCGACAGTTCTAAGTCAAAGCGAGGGGCAATGCCTCTATAGGGGGGATGGCAGGGGCTCAGGAGCCACAGGATCTGGATCTTGACGGGACGGTCTTACAGTAACATGGGCCCGTGGTGGAAGCAGGGCATAAGCAGGTGGAAACGCCGTTAGCTCTGCCAGATCTTTACACGAGGGTTCTAACACTGGTTGTAATTTCTTTTTGGCCAATTTTTCTTTTCTGAGCACCAAAACTTTTGCCTGGGATTCTAGGCATTTCTTTAGCCATGGAGGAGAAGCGCGGACTATGGAATCTCACGAGTTTATGTAGGGAAATTGGTCGGGGTGCCCAGGTCTCCCAACCACAATGGCATATACACGGCTGATTTTGCTGGGCTCTAAAGAGCCTTTAGTAGGCCATCCTACACCAAAAGACGGCCACTCTATTTCACACAAAGTCTGCAACCGTTGAGGATTCATGGGGGGGTCCCCATAATCTCCACTAAAACCTTTCTTAAAATTTGCTAGCATACATCCCAAGGGGGTTCAAGGTTTGCTTCCCCCACCACCCATAGCCTCCCTCCTAAATTGAAGACAGACACAATTAGGGAATGGGAATTGGTCAGTGAGTAAGGGGTCTCACTGGCCGACACAAGAGGATTTTACACACCACGCACTTTGCTACTGGCCTGGGCACCCGGACGGTCAACGGTATGCGTCAGAAACCACAGTAGCCACTCACACAATCATCAATCTCTCCACTGCATCCATATGTCCCTGCCACCCACTTTTCCCACTTTTTACCACAGCGGAAAGCGGCTTCCCCAGCTTCCTACTGAGTACTGGCGTGCTCGGTACTGGCGCCCACTCGGGAGTGTGATCAGGCCCCCCTTCTACCCGCAAGGAGGAGGTTCTTTTTGTATACGTATACCACCCAACACTGACCTTCTTCATAAGGCGGGGCCCTCTTTTTTTCTGCCCAGTGGCCTTTCTCCCTAAAGGCGGGGCCCTCTTTTTCTCATATACTTGCCTTTCTCCTGAAGGCTTCCAATGTGGGTTTCAACTCAATTGCAGCTGCGATACAGGCAGGGCTCAAGTTCCTTCCTCCACTTCCCAAGGTTCTCTTGCTGCTCACTGCCGTTTGGGCGATCCCGGTGCAGGCTTTCTCCCATTCACTAATCAAAAAGGTTGGTGACGCCAAGAAAGGGAGGCATGAGCTGAGCTCGTCTTCCCGGTGCGGCGATTAAGAGCAGGCAACTGCCACCTCTCTGTCTCACAGCCTGCCACATCCGAGTCACGGCACCATTTATGTTGCAGAACCCAGAGTCAGAGAGACCACGGAGTGAAGGAAAAAGAGATTATTTATTTAACGCGCGGGCTTAAGGCTGGAGTCATTTCCAAAGAGCCAGAAGCCCCGAAATACATCAGCACATTGTTTTTATAGACATTGTGACACATATGAAACGGCTCCTCCTCCCCCTCCCGTGTGGGGTTGCAGTACTCAACATTTCTTCTCCTAGCACCATTGTTCATAATACAAGAACTGGGTTATAGGGTAGCCATGATAAGGAGAGAACAGCAGAGAACAAGATATACAATTGTATGACCTTTGACAAGACAAGGAATTCCTGTGTCTCGTCAGCTTACAACAATATATTCAAGGCAGAAAGAGCTCAGCAAGAACATGAAGCATAAGACTGCATAAGGCTACTTAGTCTGACCCCCAATATGGCTGCTACATTAGCAATATTTATCTCCCCTCTACTTAAAAAACAAGCCAAAAACTCCTATATTTTAATTAAAGTTTTCTGTTCATAGGAACACAGGAAGCTTCCTTATGCTGAGTCAGACCCTGGGCCCATCTAGCGCAGAATTGTTGACACTGACGGGCAGCAGCGGCTCTCCAGGGTTTCAGGCAGGATTCTTTCGTAGCCCCACCTGGAGATGCCAGGGATCGAACCCAGGACCTTCTGCAGGCCAAGTGGGGGCTCTGCCACGGAGCTGCAGCCCTTCCTATTGCTGGGTGATGGCAGCTGACAAACAAAACAGCCCCAGATTTGTTTCTCTGCAGCCATGTGAACCCACTCTTCCCAAAGACTTGAGTGAGAAGGAGAAAAACCAACCCTCTTGTCTGTTTGTATAAAGTCAAATACAGTTCAGAACTTCTCTTGCCTGCCGAAGAGAAGTTTCCTTAAGAATTCCCCAAGATATGCTCTGGGTGGAATAAAGAAGAGAGAGAGAGAGAGAGAGGGAGAGAGGAAGGACGGACGGATGGAAGGTGATTGGAAATGTGCATGGGGTGGGGTGGGGGTAGAGAGAATTCCCTAAGCCAAGTGGCTCCTTTCAGAGAGGTTCAGAGGAATTTAGGAGGCTGTGGAGGGTTTGTAAGGATTGCAGTACTTAAATGAACTTTATGAGGTGAGGTGGCTGAGGGCTTTTTCTAGCTTTTTAAAAACTGGAGAACCTATTTAAAAGCCCCAGCAGTTTCTCGATCATGACGTCACATAGTCCTAACACTCCCTTTGGGATTATTTGAGTCCTACAGCTATTTAGGAGAAATTAAAGTGGAGGGGGAGAAAGAAGTTTGTGGAGGCTGATTGGATCCTTGGCTGTACTGAAGCTACTAAAAGTCTGCAGAATCCAAAGGTTCCAGTTTGGGGTGGTAAAATCAGATGCTGTGTGAAATACCAATATTTCACATGGAGCTTTTTCTTCCCTTCCAGCTCTCTCTTCAAAATTTCATTGCAGGCAAGCTCCCAACAGTGGGCATGTAAGAGCAGAAAAGTAGGGGGAGAGAGTGTTTTTGCACCTCAGAAAAAACCTACACCAGAGATTAGGGACAGTGACCTCCTAATGGTCACCTTAAACAACTTCTGATTAGGATCCCTAATCCCCTGGATGGCTTGACAGTTTTTACTTTTTTAGACTTTGAGAAAAGGAAACTTTATGCATGGCTAGCGCAAAAGCCACTTGACCTAACTGTCTGAAATCTGGTAGGTTCAGTCAGCTTCATAGGGCCTGCCAGGTCCCCAAATTCCATGCATGTATGTGGAAGCACAACAAAAATATAGCTCTTTGCTCTGACACATTTTCTTGAAAATAGCAAACTTTACCTGCTACTAGCACAAAAGCCACTGAACCTAACTGCCTGAAATCTGGCCTATTCAATTAGCTCTATGGGGGATACCAAGCCTCCAAATTTCATGTATTTGTCATACACACTAAAAAAGTTACGGCCGTTTTTGTTTTCCAATCCAAGTCTATGGGAAAATGTAAAAAAAATGGCGGTTAGGGCAGCCCAAAGATCCGGGGCAGAGCTCAAAAAACATCAGGCGCCCATGCCCAGGTGGGCCCTCCACTAATGACGCCCTTGGTTGGGACCTCTGATTTGGACAGAATTGTGCATTTAAACTGAACCTTCAAATCTCCGGGTTCCAAGGTGTCACAGGGTCAATGAGAATGCATTCTTTGACTGGTATGTTGAGACGTTAAAAAGGGCAACTAAGTCCTGGGGAGCAGAGTCTTAAGGACTCCCAAGACAAACTGAAAGACCAAGAGCACATTAGAAAAATGTTCTAGCATTGCTGCCACTTTTTTTTGTAGCCGAGTTGAGCATTAGAAAAATAAGTCTTCCCACATTTTGCCCCACGAAGTGCGCACTAGATTAAAGGAACAAGCAAACTGGCCAAATCAAGAACCAGCTGACCGTAATACTTTAGACCAAGCGTGCATCAGACACCAAGGAATAATTCCTGAAATTTGTCTGCAGAATACCGATTAGGCTAAAAAAACATCAATTGTAAACGGATCATCTAAAGACATTTTTGAAAAACATTCTAGCATTGCTGCCACTTTTCTGTAGCCAAGTTGAGCATTAGAAAAATAAGTCTCCCCGCTGGCCTGGCCAGCCGATGGAAACACTTCACACCTCCGAGCCGCTTCACCTTCCTCCCCAGAACTTCGAAGACAGCCGAGAGGCTTGTAGCTTCATCAACACCCGTTTCTTTCTATTGACCAGAGACCTTTTGTGCAAACTTGGTTGCGCTATTTTTGTTCCCTGACAGAGTATATTCAGATATTCCTGAGCTGCTTCCCTGGTCTTCTGAAGCTGAATCTGCTTCCACTGTTCCAAAACAAGCACTGCTCTAAAACAAGTTGGGCTTCCCAATTATTCCATTTACTCTCTTCTGTTATGGGGGGGGGGGGAAATCTTATGCTCTTAGTATGCTCTTAGTATGTTTACCTAAAAGCATAGAGATAAGAACTGACTAGTACATATGTTGCTATCCTTGATTCTCCAGCTGCTGCCCTCCTTGTCCAAGCCTCTGAAAATATTGTGTTAAATTCTCCTTCAACTATTTGCATACCCCACTCAGTAGCAGCTCTTCTACTTAAAACAAAACTGCAACGATCTCAATCACGCCTCCTCAGGGATGATTTTGCTTCTCTCTAGCAGTCACGTCACAGTGCAACGTTGTTCCACTCTAAATCCTGCTTCTTTGCTGCCTCATGCTGCTGAGGGTATCCCTTAGGGTTTTTCAGAAGTGGCTGAGCACCTGGCAAAGCCACATCCAGACTTTTCAGATGAGCCACTGACTAATGTAGATTGTCTGTATTTTGTAGACGGGTTTTGTCAAAGAAATGCTGAAGAGATATGCTGTCTGTTCTTCCCATAGTGTAACAAAACAAAGTCTTTTGCCTAATCGTCCTTCTGCGCAAGTAGCAGAACTTTTTGCCCTCTCTAGGGCTACTGCTTCATTCCTTTCAGCAATAAACCAGTCTCCCATGGCAACTTTTGAAAATGTTGCACAAATCCCAAATCAGGCTCAAATGTTGAAAAAGAAAAGTGGAGACTGGCTGGTTGTTCTCAGTCCACGGAACATTTGTGGTGCTTCCCGGATGGTCTCCTGGTAGCGCCCACGGTCCTTCTTCCCCACCTTGTAGTCATTCCACTAAGAGGTTAAGGAGGGTAGAATCGATTGAGTCATTCTACTAAGAGGTGAAGGTGCCACAATGATTTCATAGAATCATAGAATAGTAGGGTTGGAAGGGGCCTACATGGCCATCGAGTCCAACCCCCTGCTCAATGCAGGAATCCAAGTCAGGGCATCCCTGACAGAGAGATGGCTGTCCAGCCTCGTCTTGAATGCCTCCAGCGTGGGAGAGCCCACTGCCTCCCTGGGTAATGGGTTCCATTGTCACATTGCTCTAACAGTCAGGAAGTTTTTCCTGACGTTCTGCCAGAATCTGGCTTCCTGTCACTTGAGCCCATGATTCCGTGTCCTGCACTCTGGGATGAAATTTAGATCAAGCAAGTTGCATAAATGAGAATAACATGTTCAACGTACTCAGTAACTTTGTTTTTGCTTTTAGAGAAAATGTATTTATATCTGTATTTGTGCCTATTGTTTCTGCCACATGAGAGTGTGAGCTTTTTACTCCTCTTAGCCATCAAATGCCTGTCCCTTGAGCCTGCTGGATAGATTGTCCAATATGCCACCTGAAAGCTACAGCAGCAGCTTCTCCCGTGTACAAATCAAGATGCAATGACTGTGTGTGCCTGGCAACAGAGAGTGAGTGTTGGCTGAGGATCGTCTGCCTGGTCATGTATTAGCTAATGTGTTTGAACATGTATTGTAGCTCAAGCTCAACCTTCTGTGTGTACCAGTGTTACTTCAAAAGACGAGGCTGAACAGCCATCTGTCAGGGATGCTCTGACTTGGATTCCTGCACTGAGCAGGGGGTTGGACTCGATGGCCTTGTAGGCCCCTTCCAGCCCTACTTTGTTGAGAGATGCCGCATGTGCTAGAATGATGCTGTCGAGACAAGAATGAGATTGTAAAGTGGTCTAAGCAAGTGTAAACTTTTATTGAAAGCTACTGGTGAGGTATATTTGTATACTGAAGTAACAGTAGATTAGAAATCCTCTGTATTGTGTCTTATCCCCTTGTTATATTAGTTCTTGTTATTTTCTCACTTCGTCTTTTTGCTTTGTATGTAGCCTAGCAAGCTTAATGATGTATGATTTGTTTTAATTGTTTAATAAACAACTGCATATAGAATCTGTGAGATTTAAGGGGAGAGTGTATTAGATTTCGTTTTAGAAGAATGGCAAGCAGTCAGGTGTGAATTTGCCCAGAATCATATGCAGTAATAATGCAGTAAACAACAGCACAAGTACGCTGATTTACTAGAAAGTTGGCAATTTTCATAATTTTAGAGTTTGTTCTCATAGCTGTATTCACAGAGTGATCATCATGTTATTTGCTACTAACAGAAGCTAAAAGAATGTACCGTAATTGCTCTTCACACTGTGTACCTTCTAAGTGATAAGGAATGCTTTTTTTGGTACCGTGAAAAACATACACTACTACCAAAAGAGAAAGGCCTTGGTGAAGGGGGGCCAGCAGTGTGTGCACTTTCTGATAGTTTTCTAACTTAGTGAGACTTGCTCTACTGAGTGAATTAGCCTGTTATCTGTTCTCGTCTGAGAGAAAGAACGTGCACCATCTGCTCAGATAACCAGCCCCAAAGAAAGTTAAGAGATATGTAAGCCTTCTTTTAACATACAAATAGATTTCATTCAGATGAAGAAATGTTGTTCTTTTGAATATGTATTAGTGGTTGCGTGTACAAAGCTCTGCAAAGTCAACAGCGTTTCCAGTGCCCCTACCATCCCCAGCTGGCAGAGCTGGCAGAAAAAAAGAAAAGAAAAAGAGAATGGAGTCTTAAAGAACAAATTAGCCTAAATCTGTGCTAAACTGGACTTAAATGGTACGATGCTCCAACTTAGGCCCTGCTGAGCATGTGTGCCACTTTGCACCGACAGACTAGACTCAGTGCCCATGAGATCCATCTAAGGAGACCCATGAGACTCCCATCTTCAGCACCTATTAAAAACATCTTACGAACTTGCATTTAAGTGATGAGACCGTGTCGAACTACTCCCAAGGCTTTCCAGTCACAGGTTAAGAAGTGCTTCCAGACGTGCCTATGATACAGTGTCACAACCTGTCGCCTACAGACTGAGACTGAGTCTACATCGAAGCCCATCAGAGGACGTGAGGCTCCCCTTCAGCCTGACTGGAACAAACCCCATCAGGTGCTGTTGACCATCCACACTGCCACGAAGCTGCAAAGACAGCCTGCCTGGATCCCCGCAGCCCACAGCAAGAAAGCATTGCCCCCTGGGGACGACATGCCCCAGAACCAGACAACGCTGGATGTGCCCTAACATAGACTTCATCAGCCCTTTGAGTCATTTTGGACCAGGAAAGAACATCTCTGGTTGCCATCGTGGTGCTGGCTTGTTGCCCTTTTGCCTGCTACTGTGTGAGATCTTCTTAGACTCTGGGCACTTTGGCCTCCTCCTGACCAGTGGTGAGCCAAGCACTTGCTGGTGAGGTGAGCATAAGCCCAGCAGCGAGCCCAGCTCCTGTTAGTGGACAAAGAGTGGCCTCGGCAGCCACCAGAGGCGCGGTCTCGTGATGTGGCCCACCTGCATCCTGCTCCTGCTTGACATCTGCAGTTGCACGAAAGCAGAGAACACTTTCCTGAAAGTGGTGAACCAGATTCAAGTAGACTTGAATGTATCCAGCTGCTGGATCTGCAGCCATGCGCCAGTCCATGCCCAGAGAGAGGCACACCAATGATCCCAATCCCACTAGATCAGACTAAAATGATTAAACCCCATTACTGACACCGACCAGAAGAGGCCACCTAGCAAGGTGTGCCATGTAATAAGCAGAATTGTTGTTTGTATTGTTTTGTTCCATGTGATCGTTGCTTTGATTAAATGTTGTATCAAATTCCTTACTAAAACTATACATTAAGCTGAACTGCACCAGATGGCCAGTAGAATGCAAAGGGAAATGTGAAAAGAAGACAAAGAGAGAGGTGAAGAGATTGAACAACTGATAACAATACAAGCATAGATGGTGAGCCTGACAGGCTCAAAGGGGGGATTGTGAAAGCAGGCCTGGCCAGGCCTTGTAAGTAGATTGGTTCAGGCAAGTTGCCTGATTTTGGGGGGCGGGGGGGAGAGAGACCATGAGAAGGTAATTGTAGCTTGCTCATAAGCAAGACATTCCTATCCACCGAAGTAACTCATCCCTAAAGATAAGAAGGCAGCTGTGCTGATAAGACTGTGCTGAGTACTCATTGGTTTCTGAGCACGCGTAGTGTGTTTTTCTTTGTTCTCCAACTTTCAGTCTCTATAAATGCATCCTGTTTTCTTTTGGGGGGAGAGACGCAGTTTCGTCTCTCTCCCACGGCCGATGTGATTTAATACATTTCTGACTGTTCAACCTAACCTGCCTTGGATATTTCCTTGGCAGCACCGATTTCTTGTTCACTCCACAGGAGCTGCACAATATGAGCCCTGTGAATTAACAGCTGGGGCAGTAGATGGGAGGGTTAACTCAGACTTCCCAAGCCGGAAACATCGATGTGCGATGACACGTTGCCACTGCTTGGCTGTCCTTGGGAATATGTTCAGCGAAGCAGGACTTGCTTGCAAGCAGACATTCGGGACAAACCCCGCAAGCACATGCTTCTGAGGCGGGCAGGCAAACAGGCAGCGGCTGCCTCAGGAGACTGAGCCGGTGCTGTGAGCGGAGAGGACGGAGCTGGGGAGGAGGAAGGAGTGAGTAGCCATAGTGTATTAACTGCCTGGCCAACAGCACCCCCCCCCCACACACACACACACACACACCGGCTCAGTGAAGTGCTTCTGAGCACACGGCTATGAGAATCATCCGCCCGGCACCCACCCCTCCCCAGCTGCACGGCTTCGAATCCACAGGCGTCCCACGGTTTCAGCTGCGTTCCTTTGCAGCTGCACGTCTCCACTCCCAAAAGCTCGATACAGACGTGGGACGGAAGGCAATGAGTTACTTCCCGGTAGACCCTCTGCTCTTCCCTGCCCCAGGCTACCAGGAACAGGGAGGGGAGAAAAGGCGCTGCGAGGTCAGTCCGAGGGGGGCAGACGGCTCAGTCCCCTGCAGGGAGCCCGAAGCAGGCGGGAGATCCACAGCAAAGGGACTCTGAGAAAACCTGGATTCCCCTGTGAAAACCACAACGGGGCTGCGATGCAGCGACTGCATCCTGTCGCAAAGAACTTCCCTTCGAAGCGGCACCAGGGCAAACGGCTCATGCAGATGGGTGAGGCTGAGAGGCAGTGACTGGCCCAACGTCACCCAGCGAGCTTCATGGCCGAGGGGGGACTAGAACCCAGATCCCCTAGCATTTGAACCACTGTACCCACTGGCTCTCTATGTACAACGTACAAAAGAAGAGGGTGAGAACTATTCAACCAGCAAATAAAGAAATCACTTAAAAAGTGCAAAAACACATTTAAACTGTAAAATGCCTGAGCAAAAAGAGACTTTGTAATTGGATACCTTCAAAAGCAACGTCTTTGCCAATTCTATGTTCCTAGGAAGGGAATTCCAAGGTCAGGATGCTACCACAGAGAAGGCCCTGTCTGTTGTAGACGCACAGTGTGCTTCTCACAGTGACGGTACACAGAGAAGTGCCTCCTCTGTACATCTTAATGCAGGGGCACAGAACCTCGGGACTGGAGGACATGGGAGGTGGCACTCCTTGAACTTTCAGACAAATGGCTTTATACAAACTGGTATAATGGCAAAAATTGCTTCCATCCAAAGAATAATGAGAACTGTAGTTTGATGGAAAGACCAGGAAACCTCCACCAATACAGAGACCAGACTGACACAAAGACTGAACTTCCACTATTATATATGGACACTAAAAAGACTAGACTGGTACACAGCTTTCATTTCTACTAGAAATTGAACGTTGCTACCAGGCACAATTCTCTATGGGTGCATCTCTTTTGGAAAAGCCCCCACCACTACCATAAACTTTGCAGCAGAAGTGTTTCTCTTATGACCTGGATCCCCTGAGCAAATCCTTATGGGTCTCTTGCCTCAAGAGTCCCACCTTCCTTCTTTTACCTTCCCCTTCCCAATAATGTGGGATTTAGGCTATAGGCGTGGGGTGACTGACACTCTAGACACAAGGTTTAACCACAAAAGTTCAATGGTAAATGAAATCAAGTAAATCACAACTAAAGGTATTTACCCAATAGAGCTGAGTGATACAAACGGCCTTAAGAAAAAATAAAAGTTGCAAAATGAAAGTTCCTTTACCCCAGCTGTACTTCGACTTCTCCAGGCCGGTTCTTCCTGCTCGCCCTGCTCTGACTCCACTCTTACTGCCTCTCACTCTCTCTATATACCCTCCCCCCACAAAACTGAAAGCACGGCTTCAAACCCGAAGAAATGAAACTTAACTGGGGAAATGAAACTCTTCCTCTCAAGGATACCTGCTCTCAACAAAACAATCCCAGGCTTCTACGCCTGACCCTTTTTCCCTTTGCCTCTGTAGGCCTCAAACCTTCACAAAGTGACAGCGGAAAAGCAGTTTAATTTTAATCTGAAAGTGACCGCGAAGACCAAGATGGTTTGTGACTCCATCCTTTTCTACCTCTATGGTACTAAAATGGAAAACGGGGCCCAAGTGAGGAGCATCGTTGCCCCTCCCCTTTCGTTCACCTTTTTTGTAGCCCTGACTTTGATGCACAATGACTTTGATGCACAATGTCACACAAGACATGTGTGTGACACATGTGACACAAAGTCAAAATCATGACTTGGATGCACAATGTCACACAAGACCGAAAATATATACATGCCTGCATCTGATCCCCCTCCGCCCCCACCTGCCACACACACACACACACACACACACACACACCATTTGTTGAACATGCACTTAAAACTTCCTACAGATAACACAAGCAAAACAAAATGGAAGATTTGACGTTAACACACAGAGCTGGCCATGAAGGCGTGCGTTGCTCCAGCTTTTCAGATGAAGCAAAGTCTGTGCAGTATTTCTTCCGGCTGCTGAGTGGATAGCTAAGCAAGTAGCTTGTGACTTGCACCCCCCCGGGACAGCCCCACCATGTCCTGTCCCCTGCCCCAGGGATTCACCTCCATCACCTGCCCTTAAATCCAGCCCCTTAAATCCATGACTTGGTGGTGCAGGGAGGGGTGTCACTGTCCTCGTACCTCTTTAATGAAAGGCCAACATGCTGCCATCAGCCATGAGAGTGGCAATGAGCCCACTTTAATACCAGTAAGGGCTACCATGGTGCCCTGTCTCTCCGACAGGGCCCCCGAGCGCTCTCAGGAAGTTGCCACTCCCTGAGGGTCAGACGGCAGCTCCTCCGGCCTCAAACCAGCGGGCATTTGTGGTGGTTGGGGTGAGCCCAAGAGCTTCGCAGCACAGCTCTGTGGGCGCAGGCCAGTGTGCTGGCCGAGCAAGGCCACTGCTCCACCTGCCTTGTCTTTTCCACCCGACACACACAGATCAGGTGCGAGGGAAGTCACAGAAGAAACAGTGTCGCGGTGAGCTGGGCTGTACTGCAGAAATGCCTTGGTGGGAGGGCACTCGGCTTCTTCAGATCTGTTGGGCCTGCCAAGCAGAAAGGAAAAGGAATGGTGGGAGGGTCAGCATGAGGCCCCGAGCCCCAAGTCTGGGCAAAAGAGTAGCCCTGCACCCCACCCACCAGCACCCAGGTTTTCTCCACAACAGCAGGCAGCTGGCATTCAGTTGGTAACAAATGAAAAATAGATCTGCTTAACCAGGCTGGGGAACCAGTTGTTCCCCTCCAGATGTTGATGAACTCCCATCATCCCTCACTGGCTGGGGCTGATGGGAATTAGAGTATAGCAACATCTAGAGGAACAAGGGGTAAACCTTTGTTCATCCTAAAATGAACACTCATCCATCACTCATTGAGGCTGGAAGGGATTTGCTCATCATCCAGCACCCTCCAGCTGAGCTCAGTAGCTACCTCCAGACAGCCTCAGGCCATTTTATTTTCCCTGATGCTGTTCCAGGGCATTATGGGAAAATAAAAAGGCAGCCGCCAAGAGGCAAACACACAAATCAGCACCATCTCCCACCCCAAGCCATACCAAAAACCCCCTAGAAGACAGAAAGACATACGTTAACAAAAACACGCAATTTTAATCAATATATAACTCGAATAGATAACCAGGAAAAACTTCCTGACTGTTAGAGCAATACGACAATGGAACCAATTCCCTAGGGAAGTAGTGGGCTCTCCCCCACTGGAGGCATTCAAGACGAGGCTGGACAGCCACCTGTCAGGGATGCTCTGACTTGGATTCCTGCACTGAGCAGGGGGTTAGACTCGATGGCCTTGTAGGACCCTTCCAACCCTACTATTCTATGATTCTATGAATGCAATAGTGGAATGGAACAAAAACCCAAGCACACACCTACTAGGACATACTGTATGAAATTGGTGTGTCTCACTGCAAGGCCCTAAATTAAGAATAGAGCGGCCACATAAACTGGATCAGACAAAATGACAGACAAAAAGGACTTTTTCACACACTGCATAGTTAAACTATGGCATTTCATAGAATAGTAGGGGCCTACAAGGGGCCTACAAGTCCAATTTGCTACCACAAGATGTTGTGATGGCCACCAGTTCGGATGGCTTTAAAAGGGGATGTGGCAAATTCCTGGAGGAGGAGGAGGCGGCAGCTATCGATGGCTGCTAGTCAAGATGACTCTATGCTACCTCCATTGTCAGAGGCAGAATGCCTAGGAACACCGGTTGCTGAGGAACATGGGCAGGAGGGTGCTAAAAACTGCACTCATGTGCTGCTCGTGGGTTTCTCACAGGCAGCTGGTCAGCCACTGTGGGAACAGGATACCGGGCTAGACGGGCCTTTGGCCTGACCCTGCAGGGCAGTTCCTGTGTTCTCCATGCAGCCCACAAACAAGCCATGAAGGCAGCAGCCCAGACTCATGGCCGGATCTGCAGCTCCTGGCACTCAGATGCAGAGCGCCTCTGAGCACTGGAGCTTCCATTGGGCTGACTTGGCTAATAGCTACTTCTGGGTGTGGGCCTTTCTTCCTCCCATCAAAGTTGGTGGCCGCTCCACGTCTTGTGGCACTCAACTCCAGAAATTAATTCCTGTGGAATGAAGAGGCAGCCCCCCCCCCCCCGCTTCTGCATCATGGACCAACTTGCCAATCAATTCCAGTGTTTGCCCCAAAGTTCTCGCATTATGAGAAAGAAGTTCTCGTGTTATCAGTCCACGTTCTTTTGAACTTTACATACTTCTATCAGTTCCTTCCTTTTGCTGCTTTTTCATTTTTCAGTTAAGAAACCTTCACTAAAGGCATATGAAGCTGATGAATCTCACCCAGAATAGTCTCCTCTGCAGCTCTTTGGGGTCTCAGGTGGCAGAGGGAGAGAGAAGCGCCTTTCCTCTCCATAGCATCTGCTCAGTTTTGTCTAAGAGAGCTCTTGCATGTGGTTAAAGGCCTCCTGGGTATAGGACTTGGAACACAAGAACCCAAACCCTCAAAGGCCCACTGCGAACAATCTGCCAGACACTTTGCAGATAAAATCGCTCGTATTCATGCTGCCTTGGATGCCACTGTTTTGACAGTCGGATATGGACGGGGCTGGTGCACGATCTAGTCATGTTATGGACACTTATTGGCTTGTGCAACCTGAGGATGTGGACAAACTGCTTGGAGGACTGAGGCCTACTACTTGCCCTTTCGATCCTGGCTTGTGAAATCTGCCACAGCTGGGCTGGATATGGAAATATAGAATAGTAGGGTTGGAAGGGGCCTACAAGGCCATCGAGTCCAACCACTTGCTCCATGCAGGAATCCAAGTCAGAGCATCCCTGACAAATGGCTGTCTAGCCTCGTCTTGAATGCCTCCAGCATGGGAGAGCCCACTACCTCCCTAGGTCATTGGTTCCATTGCCGTATTGCTCTAATAGTCAGGAGGTTTTTCCTGATGTTCACCCAGAATCTGGCTTCCTATCACTTGAGCCCATGATTCCGTGTCCTGCACTCTGGGATGATCAAGAAGAAATCCTGGCCTTCCTCTCTGTGACAACCTTTCAAGTACTTAAAGAGCGCTATCATATCTCCCCCTCAGTCTTCTCTTCTCAAGGCTAAACATGCCCAGTTCTTTCAGTCTCTCCTCATAGGGCTTTGTTTCCAGCCCTCTGATCATCTTTGTTGCCCTCCTCTGAACCCTCCCTAGCTTGTCCGCATTCTTCTTAAAATGTGGTGCCCAGAACTGGACACAGTACTCCAGATGAGGCCTAACCAGTGCTGAGTAGAGGGGGACTAGTACTTCTAAGATTTGGAAGCTATGCTTCTATTCCTGCAGCCCAAAATAGCATTTGCCTTTTTTGCAGCCACATCGCATTGTTGGCTAATGTTCAGGTTGTGATCTACAACAAGATCCTTCTCGCTTGTAGTGTTGTTGAGCCACGTATCCCCCATCTTGTAACTGTGCATTTGGTTTCTTTTTCCTAGGTGCAGAACTTGGCAATTATCCCTATTAAATTTCATTCTGTTTTCTGCCCAGAGCTTGAGCCTATCAAGAGCCCGCCAATTTTGTGTCATCTGCACATTTGATCAGCGTTCCCTGCACCTCCTCCTCCAAGTCATTCATAAAAATGTGGGAGAGCACTGGGCCCAGGACTGAGCCCTGCGGTACCCCACTCGTTACCTCTCCCCAGTTTGAGAAGGTCCCATTGATAAGCACTCTTTGAGTCCGATTCTGTAGCCAACTGTGGATCCACCAGATCGTTGTTTCATCTATCCCACTTTGAGCTAGTTTGCTCATCAGAATATCATGGGGCACTTTGTCGAAAGCTTTGCTGAAGTTGAGGTATATTCTGTCCACAGCATTCCCACAAGGGAGGTGACCTGATCCAAAAATGGGATCAGATTCGTCTGGCAGGATTTGTTCTTGACAAATCCATGTTGGCTTTGAGTCATCACTGCATTGTTTTCAAGGTGCTTCCAGATGGATTGCTTTATCATCTGCTCCAGAATTTTCCCAGGGATTGATGTCAGACTGACTGCTCTGCAGCTCCCAGGTTCCTCCTTTATGCCCTTTTTGAAGACAGGGACAACATTAGCCCTCCTCCAGTCATCTGGCACTTCCCTCGTCCTCCATGATTGCTCCAAGAGAATAGACAGCGGTTCTGAGAGTTCTTCTGCCAGTTCCTTTATTACTCTAGGATGCAGTTCATCTGGCCCTGGAGATTTGAACTCATTCAAAGTCATTAAGTGTTCCTTGACCATATGCCTATCAACCTCAAGCTGCAATCCTGCCCCTTCAGCCTGTACTTCACCTTTGCCAAGCTTTACTGTACTTTGTCTTTGCCAGGGGGGTCATAGACCCTCTTTTGGGAGAAGACTGAGCCAAAGTAGGAATTGGGGACTTCTGCCTTTTCTTTGTCATCTGGTATCATTTTGCCATTATTTATTTAATAGTTTATTATTTATTATTTTTACTATTTAATAGTTGAACCATTATTTCTTTCCTCTGTCTTTTTACTATGCACATATCTGAAGAAAGCCTTTTTGTTGCTTTTAGCTTCCTTCGCTCATTCTCAGCTTTAGCCTTTCTGACGCCATCCCTGCAATTCCGTGCTTCCTGCCTGTACTCTTCCTTTGTAGCTTGGCCTTCCTTGTTTCCACTTCCTATATGTCTCCTTTTTTGTTTTCAGGTCATCTCTAAGCTTTTTGTGAAGCCACATTGGCTTCTTCTGTTGTCTTCTGCCTTTTTCTCTTGTTGGAATTGTTTGTAATTATGCCTTGAGAATTTCCTTTTTTAAAAACTCCCACCCATCTTGGACTCCTTTTCTCATTAGAGTCGCTTGCCATGGGACCTTACGTATCATTGTTCTGAGTTTATTAAAATCAGTTTTCCTAAAATCCAGGGTACATGTTTGACTACATTCGGCTTTTGCTTCTTTTAGAACCAAGAACTCAAGTATAACATGGTCGCTTTCCCCCAGAGCTCCTGTAACTGCTACTTGATCCACTAAGTCATCTCTGTTGGTAAGGATCAAATCAAGGAGAGAGATAGAATCCTCCAGTTCCTTCCTCTACTTTCTGTAGGAGGAAGTCATCCAAAAGTCAGGAATTTCCTGGAGGGGCCATGTTTTGCAGAATTTGTCTCCCAACAAATATCGGGGAAATTGAAGTCCCCCATTACTACTACATCATGCTTCCTTGAAACACTGGCTGTTTGCTTTTCAAAAGTTCCATCCTCGTCTTCTCGATTGGGTGGCCAGTAGTAGACGCCAGCCATCAGGTTCCTTTTATTCTTTGCTCCATTTATTTTAACCCAGATGCTCTCGATGTTACCAAGCTCATCCTCCTGTATTTCTGATAGGTATTTTTAACATACAGTGCAACCACTCCTCCCTTTCTGTTCCTTCTGAACAAATTATATCCTTCAACTGCTGTATTCGTCATGGGAGTCATCCCACCAAGTCTCAGTTATCCCTATCAAGTCATAATTTCCCTCCTGTATTAAGAGTTCAAGTTCGTTCTGTTTCTTTCCCATACTCTGGGCATTAGTATAGAGACATCGAAGACCATGTGCTTCATAGTCTGGCTTTCTTCCTACATGTGTCTGAAGACTTTTATTGGGTGCTATCAGAGCTGTTCTCTCTGTTGCAGTGCATGCGCCTACGTCCATTGTTACCCCCAACATTACATCTCCCTTCCCCGTAGGATTCAGTTTAAAGCCCTTCTGATGAAGTTCTTCGTGCTGTGGCCAAACACATTCTTCCCAGCCTTTGTGAGGTGCAACCCGTCCCTTGCCAACAGCCCATCTCCCAGGAAGTATAGCCCGTGGTCCCAGAATCCAAATCTCTCTCGTCGGCACCACCTTCGTAGCCAGTCATTCACCCAGAGTATTTTTCTTTCCCTTTCTATCCCTCTTCTGACTACTGGAAGGGTGGATGAGAAAACTATCTGGGCCCCAAAGTTCTTTAGTTTCCTTCCCAAAGCTTCGAAGTCTGACATGAATTCTTTGTAGCTCCGCTTCGTAGCTCCACATGGATGAGAAGGGATACCTGTCAGTGGGCTTTATGAGTGCAGGCAACCTTTCAGTCACGTCTCTAATTTGTCCTCCTGGGAGACAACATACCTGGCAAGTCCACAGGTCTTCGTGACATACTTGGGTTCTGATCCCAGGCAGCAAGGAGTCTCCCGCTATTACTACTCTTCTTGTTGTTGTACGCCTGGGTTTCATCTACCCCTGCTTGGCTGACCATCAGCCTCTCGCTCGCTCTCCTGCGGGGTTCCCTGTAATTCTTCCTCTGCAGGCTGTCCTCCAGTCTCATCCTCAAGTACCTGGAAACGGTTCCCTAGTTCCACTGCTTCCACAAGCTGTGGTGAGGCCCTTGCTAAAGAAACCATGTTTAGATCCTGTCAAGTCTGCCATTTTTGGGCAAGGTGCTGGAGCGTGTGGTGGCCTCACAACTCCAAGCAGTTCTGGATGAAACTGATTACCTAGATCCATTCCAATCAGGTTTCAGGCCTGCTTATGGGATGGAAACAGCCTTGGTTCCCCTGGTTGATGACTTATGCCAGGGAGTGGACAGGGGCAGTGCAACCCTGTTGGTTCTTCTGGACCTCTCAGCGGCTTTCAATACCATTGACGATGTACCTGGACTGGGCTTGGGAAGCACAGTTTTAAAGTGGTTCCTGTACTTTCTGGAGGAGCGCTCTCAGAAGGTGGTGCTGGGGGACTTCGGTTCCACCTAGGGATGTACGAAACACTTACCTGGTTTCGTCCAGGGACATCCGTGGGGGGGGGAGGTGCTCCAACCCTCCCCCCCAAATTCTCCCCAGCCAGCTCCACTCCACAGCGACTCCGTGGAGCCACTGGCCAGGGCCGCCCACAGCCGGACATCCAGCTGCTGGGTTGCGCAGGGATGCAAATGGTGGCTGCCATAGCCACCACTATTTGCGTCCTTGTCTTTTGCTGTGATAGGCTATGTAAATATTTACGTAGCCTATCACGGCAAAAAAACAGGAACGCAAATGGCGGCGGCTACAGCGGCTGCCATTTGCGTTCCCTTTTTTTGCCATGGTAGGCTACGTAAATATTTACATAGCCTATCACGGCCTCTGCAGGGATGCAAATAGCATCCCTGCGTTAGCCGTGATAGGCTATGTAAGTATTTACGTAGCCTATCACGGCAATAATGAAGAAGGGAATGGCGGCTGCAGATGCAGCCATTCACAAAGCAGCGTGAACGGCACCAGGTAAGTGCTCCGTTTCGCGTGCCTTTTGCGGGGTGGTGGGGTGGAAGGCTTCGTTCTGCCACGGATTTGGGGGGGCCAAATGCACTGGCATTCGGCCTCACTGAGATCCATGGCAGAATTTTCCAACTTCCCTAGTCCCACCCCATGGCCATTAGTCGCAAGGTTCTATCTTGTCCCTCATACTGTTTAATGAAACCACTGAGGGAAGTCATCGGGAGGTTTGCGCTGAAATGTCATCAGGATGCAGATGATACTCAGCTCTACCTCTCATTTCCATCTGCACATCCCAGGGAGACTGTGGAACTCTTGAACCCGTGTCTGGAGGCTGTTTGGGATGGATGAGGGTGAACAAGCTGAAATTTAATCCAGACAAGACAGAGGTGCTGGGCGTTGGGAAACCAAATACTTCGGATGGAGGTTCACAACTGGTCTTAGATGGGGTTGCACACGCACACCCCGAAATACCAAGTGCGCAGTCTGGGAGAAGCCCAGGTGGCTACAATGCCCAGGAGTGCTTTTTACCAACTTAGGCTGGTACGCCAACTGTGGCCCTATCTGGAGGACGGACCTTGCCTCAGTTATCCATGCACTAGTGACATCCAGGCTGGACTACTATAATGTGCTATATGTGGGGCTGCCTTTGAAGACAGTTCAGAAACTCCAGCTTGTGCAGAATGCAGCCACCCGAGTATTGGTGGGGGCAAGACAATTTGATCACATAATGCCTATACTGTACCAGCTTAACTGGTTACTGGTGTGTTTCCGAGCCCAATTCAAAGTGCTGCTTTTGACCTTTAAAGCCTTAAACGGTTTGGCATCAAGTTACTTGAAGGACCGCCTTCACCCATATCAGCCTGCCCGCACTTTAAGATCAGAAAGAGAGGCCCTTCTCATTTGCCCACCCCTGAGAGCAGTCAGGTGAGAGAGCCTTCTCTGCAGTGGCCCCACACCTTTGGAAAAAGCTGCCCTTGGAGGTCCACCATGCTCCATCATTGCAGACTTTTAAGAAGACCTTGAAAACATATTATTTTACCATTGTCTTCTCTTGCTATAACTGCTATTGCTGCAGTTACTACTGTTAACGTTACTGCTGGTTTTGTTGTTTTTATTGTTTTTATCACTTTTAATATTTTAACTGTTGTATGTATTTTATTGCTGTAAGCCGCCTTGGGAGGGCTTCTGCCCTGAAAGGCATTCAAGAAATATTTTAAATAAATAAATTTCCCACCCCCACCCCCTGGGAATGGAACTTGGGACCCTCTGCAAGTGGGAAGGTGGGCCTTGTCTGGTAGTTTGGGTCAGGTGAGGTACCTGATGGGACTGAATGTTTACATGTCTGCCCATGAAAAGGTAATTGTAACTTGCTCACTGCAAGCGGGAAATTCCTATCCACCAAAGTAGCTCATCCCTGAAGATAAGAATGCAGCTGTGCTGATAAGACTGTTGCTGAGCTAAATTAGCTCTTGAGCATGCGCAGTGTGTTTTCTTTGTTCTCCAACTTTCAGTCTGTATAAAAGCATCTTGTTCCTTTCTGGGGGTGAGGCACAGTTTCGTCTGTCTCCCCCACAGCCGTGATGTGCTTTGATGAATTTCTGGCTGTTCAGCCCGACCTGCCCTGGGTGTCCCCTTGACGCAAGCAGAGAAAGGGCTCTTCCCGGGCTGGGGCTCAGCAGCGGGTCTCTGGCATTGCTGCCCCACGGGCTTCTCATGAGATAAAAAACCACTGTCTGGGCGGGTGAGAGGCGTTGCCCCAACAAGCCATGACGGCAGCCCACCTCGCCCCTCCCTCCCCTTACCTGCACCTGGGGGAGGAGCGGTCGCTGACTTTGCTCTGCAGCTTCCCCATGATATCACGTGAACAGGTCGAAGGGAAGCCCATAGCCTGCCAGGCAGCCCTGGGGGAAGGACAAGAGGAGACTGAACGGACAGACCTAGCGGCTGAGCCAGAGCCAAATCTCAGCATGCTGCTTTCATCAGCTGGATAGTGGCCCAGCTACCTGCCCAGCCTCTGCCATCCCTTGTGTACTTATCTCCAGAACAAATTGCTATTTTACCTATATTTTGATTCATTTGAACTAGAACAATGTTATAAACTGGCCCTCTCCCAGAATATATGGCGCAAGGTAGAAAAAAATATAGATACGTGGGATGCTGTGGCTGCATGCTGCAGTGTGAAGCCTGCCTTGAAAATGGATGTGGGGGTGGACTAGATGATCTCTAGGGACACCCTCCAACTCAAGGATCCTAAGTTATTTTTAAAGTTTTGTATCTTGCCTTTACAGGTAAAACCTTCTCAAGGGAGCTTCCACAAAAACATCTGAATAACAATAAACTTCAGTACACTGAAACATTTAATAAACACCAGCATTAAAACTAACAAATTAGTTAGCTTCAGCCCAAAGAAAACCAGCAGAAATATAAAGCTAACCCACAGTAATATAGAAATTATATAGAAATATAAAGCTAACCCACAGTAGTCCAAAATACTCTCTCTTATAAACAGACCATGGTGGTTTTTGGTTTTTTAAAAGGGGGGAGGGGTCTTCAAGACTGATCTAAATACTTGCAGTGATGGGGTCTACCAACCCTCAGTTGGAAGTGTATTCCACAGCTGTGGAGCCACTGCTGAAAAGGCCCTTTCCGTTGCGCCCGCCAACTCGGTTGTTCTTCCCGGAGGGCGCACGACGCGGACCTCGGCTGCGGATGTCGCCATGCAGGCAAGCCGGTATGAGCGACTTAACCAGGAGCCGAGCCGTTCAAGCAGCGCCGTCTCCAGGTCCGGGGCAAGGCGCCCGCAGCGCCCGCGCTCCGAGCACGGCGGCTGGGCTGCGGACGAGCCGGGGCCAGGCTGCCGAGAGGGCGCGGCCACCGCGGCGGCCCCCAGCCTGCCGCTGTCCGAGGGGCGCGGGGCGGCCTGCGGAGGAGGGCCTCGGGGGCGGCCGGCCGGCCAGGGCGGGGTGCCCCCCGACAGACGGACGAGCCGAGCCGCCCGCTGCCCGCCCGGGGCTGCCCAGCCCGCCGACCGGGCCGGCCTGCCAGCGGCTGCGTCCCCACGGGCGCGGAGCGGCTCCTCGGGGCGGGCGGGCGGGCTCCCGGGGGCACCTGCCGGCCCGCGGAAGCAGGGAGCCGGAGAGCCGCCTCCGCCTGGCCAGCGGGGCCTCGCGGTCCGCCTCAGCGACGGGGCGCTCCAGCGGGGCGATCCGCGCGACCCGCCGGGCGCCCCCCGAGCACGCGGCGCCGCTCGGCGCGCCTCCCGCCCGGCAGCGCCGCCCGCCTGGAGGCGGGGCGGGAAGCCGCCCCATCGCCGCCCCTCCCTCCGGCCTCCGGGAGGCCTCCGAGCCCGCCGCCCCCGCCGCGGGAGGGCGTTCGGCGGGCGACCTCCGCGTGGAGGGCGGGCCGCGGCCCTCGCGGGTGGGGCCGGGCAGAGCAGCCGCGGCGGCACCGGGCAAGCGACGCCTCCCGCCGGGCTCCCGGGCGACCCCCCCCGCCCGGGCTCGCCCGTCGCCTCGCCCGCGCCCCCTGCTGCGGCGCGGCGCGGCGCTCTCCCGCCCGCGGCAGCCGGGCGCCCGGGGCGGCGCCAGGGAGGGGCGGGCTCCGCGCCCGACGAGCCCAGGCCCGGGCGGCGCGTCCCCCTCCGCAGCTTCTCAGCCGGGCGGGGCGGGGCTGAAGCCTGCAGCCTGCCTAGGCAGCCCCCGCACCTCCGCTCCCGGAAGCCGGGACAGCTGGGACGATTCGGTGCTGCGGGAAAAGCACTCCGCACGTGCTCCGGGGCGCCGAGATAGGATTCTGTCCCCGGAGCGGGAGGGGACCCCCGTGCCTGGCCGGCGCGCCGCCTCGGCCGTGGCTCCGGCGGCGGAGGGCGCGGCGCGGGGGCCTGCCCGGAGCACGCGCTGGCGCTGGCGCTGGCCCTGGCCTGGTTGCGCGGCGGCGGGCGGCGGCTCGTGTGCGCCCAGTGCCCGGCTGGCCCGGGCGGCTGCCGAAGAGGCGGCCGAGAGGAGGGTGAGCGCGGGCGCGGCCCGGGCGGCGGCGGCGCCTCTGCCCGGGTGAAGCGGCGGGCGCTTTCCCCGCTCTTCTCGGGCTCAGACCCGGAACCTCTTCGTTCAGAAACAAGGGAATCTGGCAACGCTTCCGCGCCTTCAGCAGCCGTTGGACAGGCAGCAGCTCAACAGGTGAAGCTGTTCCTCGCATGGAGAGGCAGCCGGGTCTGTGATAAGGGCACAGCAGGATGGTGTCAAGGATGGTTAAGACGGGCAACGTCACCGGTGAAGGGGCGCCGTCCGGAAAGGGCGGGCGCAGGGTTTCTGGGCACGCAGCAGAGTGCGCTTGCGTTGCCGAGGCCCGGTTCCCTCAGTTCAGCAAGGCAGCCCGTTCCTGTTTCAGGCCGTCAGCCTGGGGCGGGGGATTGGTTTTCGCACTCAGAGGTGGTGGTAGCCTGAATGCTAATAAAGGCAGGAGTTAATTTTGCTCAGGTTTTCTGCGGATGCCAAGGGGCTGCTCCTGGACAGCTCACCCCTTAACCCCCAGATCTGTTCTAGGGTGAGCTGTGCCGGGTGAGTGAGGAAAATGGATTTTGCACATGCTCAGAGGCACAGTTTGACTTGACACCTTTCTTTCAGAACCTGGCATTGACGCTAATAGTCTAAGAGGCAGCAAACACCGATCTCTTTTTCTGTTGTTGCAGAACAAAATTGTGGACCAGTGTGAAAAGCTTCAGCTGCCTTGGGCCACAGCTGCCAAATTTGTGGGGGAGGTGCTGCCAGATAAGAAACGGCATCTTGTGGTAATGATGGGGGGGGGGGGGCTCAGCCTAAATGACCCCTAGTGCCATATGTTCCAGCCGCCTGCCAGGGCTCCCATGCCTTTAACAGCTGCTGTACAGATAGAAATGCAACAGGTGCAGCTTGAAGCAGTTCCACTACAGGGGACGCAGCTACTACAAAGAGGGACACACACACACCCCTTTGAATCTCTCAGAGAGCAGATTCCAGTTTAATAGATGGCATTATTGTTGTTGTTGTTCAGTCGTTCAGTCGTGTCCGACTCTTCGTGACCCCATGGACCATAGCACGCCAGGCCTTCCTGTCCTGCGCTCTCTCCCAGAGCGTGCTCAAGTTCATATTCATTGCATCCGTGATGCTATCTAGCCATCTCATCCTCTGCCGTCCCCTTCTCCTTTTGCCTTCAGTCTTTCCCAGCATCAGGGTCTTTTCCAGGGAGTTTTCTCTTCGCATTAGGTGGCCAAAATATTGGAGCTTCAGCTTCAGTATCTGTCCTTCCAATGAGCAGTCAGGGTTGATTTCCTTTAGGATGGACTGATTTGACCTCCTTGCAGTCCAGGGCACTCGTAAGAGTCTTCTCCAGCACCACAGTTCGAAAGCATCAATTCTTCGGCGCTCAGTCTTCCTTATAGTCCAGCTCTCACAGCCATACATTACTACTGGGAAAACCATAGCTTTGATTAGACGGACCTTTGTCGGCAAGGTGATGTCTCTGCTTCTTACTATGCTGTTTCGGTTTGCCATAGCTTTCCTCCCAAGGAGCAAGCGTCTTTTAATTTCATGGCTACAGTCACCTTCTGCGGTGATCTTGGAGCCCAAGAAAGTAAAATCTGTCACTGCTTCCATTTCTTCCCCTTCTATATGCCAGGACGTGATAGGGCCAGATGCCATGATCTTCGTTTTTTTAATGTTGAGTTTCAAACCAGCTTTTGCACTCTCCTCTTTCACCCTCAACAAGAGGCTCTTGAGATCCTCTTCACTTTCTGCCATTAGGGTGGTATCGTCTGCATATCGGAGGTTGTTGATAATTCTCCCAGCAATCTTAATTCCGACCTCTGATTCATCCAACCCGGCATTTCTCATGATGTACTCTGCATATAAGTTAAATAAGCAGGGTGACAATATGCAGCCTTGTCGTACTCCTTTCCCAATTTTGAACCAATCGGTTGTTCCATCTCTGGTTCTTACTGTTGCTTCTTGACCCTCGTACAGGTTTCTCAGGAGACAGGTAAGGTGGTCTGGTACTCCCATCACTTTCAGAATTTGCCACAGTTTGTTGTGATCCACACAATCAAAGGCTTTAGCGTAGTCAATGAAGCAGAAATAGACGTTTTTCTGGAATTCTCTTGCTTTCTCCATGATGCAGCGATTTGATCTCTAGTTCCTCAGCCTCTTCTAAACCCAGCTTGTACTTCCGGTAGTTCTCGGTTCACATACTGCTGAAGCCTAGCTTGTAGGATTTTGAGCATAACCTTGCTGGCATGTGAAATGAGTGCAATTGTACGGTAGTTTGAACACTCTTTGGCATTGCCCTTCTTTGGAATTGGAATGTAAACTGACCTTTTCCAGTCTTGTGGCCACTGTTGAGTGTTCCAGATTTGTTGGCATATTGAATGCAGCACTTTAACAGCATCATCTTTTAGGATTTTAAATAGCTCGGCTGGAATACTGTCATCTCCGCTAGCTTTGTTGTTACTAATGCTTCCTAAGGCCCACTTGACTTCACTCTCTAGGATGTTCGGCTCAAGTTCAGTGACCGCACTATCATGGCTATCAGGGACATTCAGATCTTTCCTGTATAGTTCTTCTGTGTATTCTTGCCACCTCTTCTTAATCTCATCTGCTTCTGTTAGGTCCCTGCCTTCTTTGTCCTTTATCATGCCCGTCTTTGCACAGAACGTTCCCTTGAGATCTCCAATTTTCTTGAAGAGATCTCTAGTCTTTCCCATTCTGTTGTTTTCCTCCATTTCTTTGCATTGTTCATTTAAGAAGGCCTTCTTGTCTCTCCTTGCTATTCTCTGGAACTCTGCATTCAGTTGGGTATATCTTCCCCTTTCTCCCTTGCTTTTCGCTTCCCTTCTTTCGTGAGCTACTTGTAAAGCCTCATCAGACAGCCACTTGGCTTTCTTGCATTTCTTTTTCTTTGGGACGGATTTCGTTGCTGCCTCCTGAACAATGTTACGGACCTCCGTCCATAGTTCCTCAGGCACTCTGTCTATCAGGTCTAATCCCTGAAATCTATTCCTCACCTCCACTGTATATTCATCAGGGATATGATTTAGGTCATACCTGAACGGTTTAGTGGTTTTCCCGACGTTCTTCAATTTAAGCCGAAATTTTGCAAGAAGCAGCTCATGATCTGAGCCACAGTCAGCTCCAGGTCTTGTTTTTACTGACTGTATGGAGCTTCTCCATCTTTGGCTGCAAAGGACATAATCAATCTGATTTCGATATTGACCATCTGGTGACGTCCATGTGTAGAGTCGCCTCTTGTGCTGTTGGAAAAGAGTGTTTGCTATGATCAGCATGTTCTCTTGGCAAAACTCTATTAGCTTTTGTCCTGCTTCATTTTGTACACCAAGGCCATGCCTGCCTGTTATCCCGGTGATTTCTTGACTTCCTACTTTAGCATTCCAATCCCCTATGATGAAGAGGACGTCTTTTTTTGGTGTTAGTTCTAGAAGGTGTTGTAGGTCTTCATAGAACCGATCAAACTCAGCTTCTTCGGCCTCAGTGGTTGGGGCATAGACTTGAATTACTGTGATGTTGAATGGTTTGCCTTGGATTCGTACTGAGATCATTCTATCATTTTTAAGATTGTACCCCAGTACTGCTTTTCCCACCCTTTTGTTGACTATGAGTGCTACTCCATTTCTTCTAAGGGATTCTTGCCCACAATAGTAGATATGATGGTCACCTGAATTAAATTCGCCCATGCCTGTCCATTTGAGTTCGCTGATTCCCAAGATGTCGATGTTCAATCTTGCCATCTCATGTTTGACCACCTCCAGCTTACCTTGATTCATTGATCTGACATTCCAGGTTCCTAAACAATATTGTTCTTTACAGCATCGGATTTTCTTTTCACCACCAGACACATCCACAGCTGAGTGTCCTTTCGGGTTTGGCCCAGCTGCTTCACTCTTTCTGGCGCTACTTGGAAATACCCTCTGCTCTTCCCCAGTAGCATATTGGACACCTTCCGACCTGAGGGGCTCATCTTCCGGCGTCATATCTTTTAGCCTTGTGATACGTTCCACGGGGTTTTCTTCCAATTCAGCACACCCATATGAGTTTTACCGCATGTCTCACTTGATGTGCTGGGAACTCCCCCTTAAGATGCATTGTTTCTCTTCAGGGGGTGAGAGATCTCGCTCCAGGGTAGTGGGTTTGTCTGGATAAGTTTTGTGTCTGTCTGTGGGTCAGCATTAGGAGGGACTGTGTGCAAAAGATTTGCGAGAGCAACTGCTCCAGCTGATTTAGCAATACTACAAGTCTGTTGAAAAGGAGCAGTCGTGCTTTATGTACTCCCTGAGGGGAAAGGAGAATAGCCAGTACTAATACTAAAAATAATTCTGCACTCAAGAAAGCTGGATTCTGCAAGCTGTATACATTATGCAAATGCAGCAAATATGCATACAATTGTTGTTTTTGTCATAATTAATTTGGAAATTTCATATAATTTATTCTAGTTTTTCTAGTCATTAGGAGGGGACAGGAGTCCTAATCCTAAGCACTGGAAATCACCATAGCCTCTGAGATTTCAGTATCTGTTACCCACAAATGGCCAAACATTAATCCTTGGGGCATTAAGGCCTGCCCATGGATAGGGTGTTGGGGGGCGCGGATTTGCACCCAGCAACGTTTTCTTGGAAGGGGACCCAGCGAGAGGCTTCCCCATGCCTGGAAAACTCCACAGCACCTCAGAGCCTCACCCAGCCATGGCTGAAGCCCATGCTCAGTCAGGCACAGCCTCTTTTAAGTCTCTCTCTCTCTCTCTCTCTGTGTGATGCGTGATGCGGCAGCCATTCACCTGGTCACCAAGAATCGCCTGCGGGTGACCAGGCAGGATCCCTCCCTCCCAGAGCCTTGCTGGAGCAAACCAAAGGCAGGCAGTCTGCTGCCCAGCTGCCCTCTGCGGTGGCCAGCCAGGTGCCTCCGGGGAGCCCCCACAGCCCTGCCCCCAGCCACAGCTCTTTGGAGGGCGGCTGCCTCTGAACCTGGCAGAAGTGCCACAGCTGGCAGGCGCTCCGTCAAGCGGCTTCTTGGGGCAGCACGTTCTGCAGCCCATTCTGCACTGTGCGGCAGAGGCACCCGCTCCTTGCTCGAGGGCCTGCCGCTTCAGCACCCCTGGGTTCTCCGGCAGCATCTCCACCCCCTTCACGGGACGCAGGATGGAGGCACAGCAAGAGTTCCCTCTGCCTTGGTGTAGGCCAGGGCTACCTTGGCTAGCCTCTGGCAGCTGGCCTCGTTCCAGAGGGTCCCATCTTGCTGCAGGAGGCCTGGAAGGGAAGGAGCACGGACAAAACGGATGGCCCGGTCTTGCCGCCACAGACTGGCCGCAGCGCCTCCCCCTCCCTCCAGGAGCCTCCCGCTTTAGTCAGGCATCAGCTGCTAATTCACTGCTGGAATTGATTCAGGCTGTGAGTGGGTTTGATCTGCCTGTATCACCCCCGAGGGGGAGGAATGGCAGGCGGGCGCGGGGGGAGCAGCAGCCTCATAGGGCTACGAAGCCGGTGGGGGGGGGGGCGCAGCCGCTCCCAGGCCCTGCCTGTTAGACTCAGCCCAGCAGGACGGGGGCCTTTGATGGATGCGTGGGTATATTTCAAGGTGGATGTGGAGGCATCCCCAGTACTGCTCGACTACAAGAGCCAGCCCCGATGTTGCGAAACAAATAGCCAGCATCAGCGTTCCGCCGAGGAACAGAGGGCGCCTCCTTGGGCCGAGTCAGGCCCGCCTTAGTCCTCCCGGCCCCATCTTGCCGCCACAGACTGGCCGCAGGCCCCCCCCCCCCCGGGATTCGGGCAGCATCCCTGCCTCGCGCGCCCTGGAGGGCTGCCGGGGATCGGACCGGGACCTTCGGCAGGCCAAGCAGGGCCTCGCCACTGAGCCATGGCCCCTCCCAGCTCCGCTGAAGCCCCTCAGAGTGCTCTGCATGTTGAATTGGTTGAAGGGGGGCTCCGGAAGAAGGACCGACTCCCAGCTACTGTCCTGGGGAGGTTCCTGGGGGGAAAAGAAAAACGGCGGGGGGGGGAGGAAAAATGCAAAGGAATGGAAGCGTAGGTGCCACTTAGCGGAACACTGATGACGGGCGCCCATGCTCCCTTGTTTTGGCTGATTTCCTTAAGAGAATGTCACCCTTCATCCCGTGTAAAAGCAAACAAACTCAGTGGGGGGAAAGGAGGTCCTTTAGAATCCCGACGATGAAGAAGACCGTCAGGCTTCAGCCCAGGCTTGCCCAGAGCAGCAGCACAGCTACAGCAAGCTTTTGCAAGCCCTAGGCCTGCCTGCTGAATTGGGTGCTCTTGCAAAAGACTTTCCTAAACCAGTAGAAGATCCCCAGCAATTTCAGGAAGCGCTTTAGTAGGTGAAACCTATACCCCAAGCCCGTCTGATTCGTCTCAGCTGTGTCGTCCAATTCCTGTCCCATCGCAGCTGCAGAAGTGGGCAGAAGCAGCCTAAGGAGACGGTGCTGCCAGACCCCAGAGGTCTCCCATCCACAGAAGCACCTGTAGGTGCCTGTCAGATTATATGCAGGCAAATGGCTCCAGCCACACACACTGCTTTCACTCTTGAAGTGGGCTGGGTAGCTATTCAGAACTGCTAACAAAAAACGTGATGAAACTATAGATTTGCAGGGCCAAAGTAACTCAAGTCTTTAAAACAAGATTCAGGTGTTACAGGCTCTGAAACAAATGGTGTGGTGTAGTGGCTAGAGTATTGGACTGGGAGTCAGGAGATCCTTGGGTTCCTTGAGGAGGAAAAAAACCAGGATATAAATGTAATAAATAAATAAATAATGGTCCTCCTACTCAGATGTGAAACAACAAAGCCAACGGTTTTTTAACACCTTTTTTCTGCCTTTATTCTGCATCTAAGTTCAGGGGAGCAGGCTGTTCTTGCCCCTCTTTGGCCCCTTTCTGATTGTGGTCAGGTAAATGGACAAACTGTTTCTTTTTAGCTGACACCGGTGTTTCATTGTCAGTCATACAGCCTTCTGTTTTTAACAGCCTGATTTCAATAACAAATAAAACTGTTCAAGCTGTAAGCCTTTTTAATCAGCCTATTCCTCTCCCTGTTATACAGCACCTATCTGTAGTATTCAAGCCGTTATCTGTTGAACATTCTTTTCTGTGGTGCTCTACCACTCCAAGGACTTACTTGCAAAACTGTTTCAGTCCGTATTATCTAGTCCTCTGATGCTGAAAATGCTTTTTCAGTTTTTAAGCAAGCTCCAGGAGCTCTCAGGCTGCCAGTTATCCAAAATCTTTCATTTTGTTTTGCCATGAACCAGATAGATGTACCCTTGGTGTTTTCACCCAAGAGGACGGGTCTAAAAACATTGTCGTCTATTTCAGTGTCTCTTGAGCCAGTTGCTCGAGTTTCTTTCTCCCCGTTTTTGTGTAATTGAAGCTGCAGCTCGATTGGTTTGAGCAGTCTAAGAATATTGTTCTTTATTCACCCTTAAAGCTCATGGTCCCTCACGCTGTGGAATCTCTCCTTTTACAGTCTAAAACTCACTGTCTTTCTAGTACCAGGTTGATGTGTTATGAAATCTTACTGCTTTCTGTGCCTCATATTTCTGTTCATTGTTGTAGTTCTCTAGACCGTGCTACTCTTCTCCCCCTTCAAGATGAAGGTAAATCTCATGATTGTGTTGCCTTAATGTCTTTGTTTATGAAATCTAGACTTAATTTTTGACACTCCAATTTTAAATTCTAACCTGATTCTCTTTTTAGATGGCTCATGTCAGCACGCCACTGATGAGACTTTACTCTGACTAAAGTAAACTCTGTAGTTTACTTTACCAGAGTTTAACTCTGGTTTCTGACTATACTGTTGTAACTCCTTATGAGTGCTTTGAATCAGCTCCTTTCCCTCATGTTTGCTCTCCTTAAGTACCTGAGCTCATTGCTCTTACACGTGCCTGCTACATAGTTAAAGGCAAAACCATCAATATCCCTACTGACTCCAGATATGCTTTTGGCATTGTTCATGGTTTTGTTTAACTGTGGGAACAATGTGAGTTTTTGACTTTTTCTAGTTCAGTTATTAAAAAAACCTGGTCCTTATGTTGTGTCATTTATTCTGAGTGTTCACATCTTTATTCAAAGAAAACAAAAGACAGAATGAAATTTAACAAGGATAAATGCCAAGTTCTGCACCTAGGAAAAAGAAACCAAATGCACAGTTCCAAGATGGGAGGTGCTTGGCTCAACAACACTACAAGAGAGAAGGATCTTGGAATTGTTGTCAATCACAAGCTGAATATGAGCCAACAATGTGATGTGGCTGCAAAAAAGGCAAATGCTCTATTGGGCTGCATTAATAGAAGCACAGCTTCCAAATCTTAGAAGTACTAGTCCCCCTCTACTCAGCACTGGTTAGGCCTCATCTGGAGTACTGTGTCCAGTTCTGGGCACCACACTTTAAGAAGGATGCAGACAAGTTGGAGAGGGTTCAGAGGAGGGCAACAAAGATGATCAGGGGACTGGAAACAAAGCCCTATGAGGAGAGACTGAAAGAACTGGGCATGTTTAGCCTTGAGAAGAGAAGACGGAGGGGGATAGGATAGCGCTCTTCAAGTACTTGAAAGGTTGTCACAGAGAAGAAGGCCAGGATCTCTTCTCAATCATCCCAGAGTGCAGGACATGGAAGAATGGGCTCAAGTTCCAGGAAGCCCGATTCCAGCTGAACATCAGGAAAAACCTCCTGACTGTAAGAGCAATACGACAATGGAACCCATTCCCTAGGGAGGCGGTGGGCTCTCCCACACTGGAGGCATTCAGGACGAGGCTGGACAGCCATTTGTCAGGGATGCTCTGACTTGGATTCCTGCATTGAGCAGGGGGTTGCACTCAATGGTCTTGTAGGCCCCTTCCAACCCTACTATTCTATGATTCTGTGATAGCTGGGTGTTCAGATTTCACTTGCGGAAGGCTCAATATTTGCTGCAGCTTTGGAACTTGGTATCTGAGGTTGGATGTAGAAGTGTCTCTGAGAATGTGCAAAGCGTTTGTACCTCATCACTGAGTCACAGTAACCAGCACAGAAGGAATTTCTCTGCTTCCTTCTGTGGGGATTTGAGAAGTTGGAGGTGGCAGTGTGGGGAAGGGGCTCATGGCCCTCTCTTGGAGGGAGGGCTCAACATGGTTATAGAGATGTGTGTCTTTGGAATGACACAAGGATGCCACTTCTTTGAAACTGAATATTAGGCTCTAACGAAAGAGGTCGGGGTCAATGTGCTTTCACAGAAAGCTACTTTTAGTGACTCACTGGAGTAGACACCCTGGCCATATCTGGTTTGTAAGTTTTAGGGAAATCTTTTTCTCTACTACTTTATGGGCTAGAAAGTGCATTTCCAATTAAGAACGCCCCAATTGTGATCATAGAATCATAGAACAGTAGGGTTGGAAGGGGCCTACAAGGCCATCGAGTCCAACCCCCTGCTCAGTGCAGGGACCCAAGTGATCAAATGTGCTTGCTTCTATTTCTGAAATGTTAACACAGAATAATGCTCTTAGATCCAGCTTTGCTGACCTCTGGGCTGTCTGTGCCTTTTCCCTTGGCAACAGTATTTTTCATTGAAAAGAATGTGTGTGAATAACCAAAGAGCAGCACCCTGAATATGTTTAAGGAAACTCACCAAAACATAATCTAGTTAATAAGTTTTAGTTTTTGTGAACCGCCCAGAGAGCTTCGGCTATTGGGCGGTATAGAAATAAATAAATAAATAAATAAATAAATAAATAATCGAGCTGCTTCTTGCTAATGCTGCTTATTGCCAGCCTGCCTGAACTTACTTTTTATTTAAGTATGGGATGATTCAAAGTAAAAAAAAAAAATCTACCCACAAAATAATATTTTTCAAAATTAAAATTTATTTCCCCCTCTGTGTGGTATGCCCATAGTAACCTTTTCCAATTTATTTCCAGAAAAATATGTTTAGGATGGTGGTTTTAGTGTGAAAGGTACTGTTATTTTTCTTTCAGAGATCTTCACAGATGGGACACAGCTCACCCACTTAGAAATATACTTTGCCCCCTTCTGTTACCACCCCGATTTTTTTTCCTGGTGCTGCCACTGTGTGAGATCAGGCCAACCAGTTTACAGATGACAGGGTATCATAATACAGGTATGGATTCATCCAACAAACCCATATATGACTGGCCAAAGAAGTGATCTTCCAATGGAAGAAGTACTAGCAATTCTCAGGAGAAAAAACCTAGATGAAAGTAAAATTATTTCATGACCACCTGTGCTGCCAAAGGAGGGGCGGTGTTTGAGTACTGTTCCTCCTCCCCTGTTCCGGAGCAGGAGCATGATTATTGTTTTGACCAGTACAAATGGGTATCAAAGGGGTCAAATTTCCATTGAAAACATTTGTGCCCCCCAGCTGTACTGAAAAGGTTCTAATATCTAAAGGATCCCAATGGGTCCTGGAAAGATACACTGTATGGTTTCAAGAAATCTGTGTTCTGCCTCAGGGACTGCACAGATCCTAGAAAGTTGTACATCATCCACTGTTTGGGTGATGAAACATTGGACCAAGCTTCCAGTCATGGCAACAGAAAGGATTCTAAGAGGCCTTTTGCTGGCACTATGAAGCGGGTTTTTGAAAAAATGGAAATTGCATTGGAGTCACACAAAAAACTATTGAAGGCCTAAAACCCATCTACCAACAATTGCATCAGTGGACAGTTCTCATAGACGTATGGCCACTGATCATCCATGGAATCTCAAACAGGTACAAATTGTATCATATAAACAGAACAAAAAAAGAATTGGCAGTGCTGAAATATTCAGCCTGGTGGAATTCTCACCCTCTTGAAAATTTTATCACAGAGTTTACCTTTCTGCCCGATCTCATTGTTTCATTTGCACATCCTGATATCATTGCTGAGGGATGTGCTCTCCCCTCTCTCTCAAGCAAAGATGCCTCCTTGCCACAACTTGTGTCCTATGACACCATGTTCAAAATCGGAGATGTCTATTAACTTCCCATAATAATTAGAACAATTATTTTAGAAACCATCAAGATTTCTTGTGTGGAAAAAGGAAAGGAAAGATTCTGCTGTGCAAGCACCGAGTCATTACTGACCCCTAGAGGGACGCCACTTGTGCTGGCGTTTTCATGGCAGACTGTAGCGGGGTGGTTTGCCATTGCCTTCCCCAGTCGTGACCACCTTTCCCCCAGAAGTACTTTCAAAACTGGCAAGAGAAAACATGGGGAAAATACCATTTGTTAACAGACCAAGAAAGGGGTATTCTTCAACCTTTGCAAAAGAAATTCCCTCAGATTCCATAGGTATATTGTAGAAATCACAGTCTTAGGATGTGAATGAAAGGCCATGGTAGGAGAAAAGATTATTTGGTAGTTTTAGACGACACTGTGACACAATTGCTAAATTTATCATCTAAGAAACAATATAAGGAGAGATATAGGGAATATAGTGTGCTGTGGAGTCAGCCATTTAAAGAATATTTTGATAAAGAATTGAATGATTGCATTCCCAAATATGCAGCAAAATTTCACACTCAGAAATTTGCTGCAATCAGAAATATAACTGCAACAGATAACACCCGAGAGAGCATCATCAAGATACTTAAGGATGAGATGGAGTGCAAAGAAATGCCAGTTGACACTATGGCACTTGCAATGTATTATATTCAAACTGGGGAGAGGTAACGAGTGGGGTACCGCAGGGCTCAGTCCTGGGCCCAGTGCTCTTCCACATTTTTATGAATGACTTGGAGGAGGAGGTGCAGGAAACGCTCATCAAATTTGCAGATGACACAAAATTGGGCGGGATAGCTAATACTTTGGAAGACAGAAACAAAATTCAAAGTGATCTGGATAGACTGGAGCGCTGGGCAGAAAACAACAGAATGACATTTAATAGGGATCAATGCCAAGTTCTGCACCTAGGACAAAGAAACCAAATGCACAGTTACAAGATGGGGGATGCTCTGACTTGGATTCCTGCATTGAGCAGGGGGTTGGACTCGATGGCCTTGTAGGCCCCTTCCAACCCTACTATTCTATGATTCTATATGCAAGCATATTTTTTGTATGAGTTCAAACGAGCATATTGTGGTCTGGGAAACTATTCCCTAAAAAAGCAATTTTCACACCTACAGAAATCACCCATGGAGGTAGAATTCCCTCCATTTTATCCTCTAGAAAAAAATTACTGAAAATATAAAATCCCTTTCTGTCCTTCTATGTTACTTATTTAACATATTTTTATCCCACCTTTCGAGGCAAAGCTTCCTCAAGGCATTTTACAAAATAAAATTATGAAATACAAATATGAAATAGAATGAACTAGCTTCTTTAATGAGCTTCCGCCACGCATTAAAAACGTGGTTGTTCAGGCAGGCAGTTGGGGTGGGTTAGGGTATTTTTAGAAATATGTTTTAAAGTAGAATTTTCTTGTTTTAGAATTGTACTGCTGTACATCGCACAGAGTGGCTGGGTGACCGGCCAGGTGGGCGATGAAGAAATTCAATCAATCGATCCATCCATCCATCCATAAATAAATAAATAATAAATATAACTTCTCGGTTCCCTCTTCCCATACTTTCTAGCCTTAAATGCTCCAGCCTTGCACTCTACCCAGCTCCCGCTCCCACAAGTGCCGGTGCACGTGCTGCAGTAGTCCTATGGAAAGCCAGGGTGCAGCCCTGGCACAGGGCAGCCAAGGAAAGAGGTTCTGGCCAGGCTGCAGCAATGGGACCACCTGAGAGTGGGCTGGTACCACTGGTGAGCCCCAACCCACAGTTTGACCAACACTGTCTGCTTTTCCATGCCTTCTTTTCTTTTTGCAGTTATTTTATTTACAGTGCTGACAAAACTATAAAAAACATGATTGGATCAAAATATTATCAACAATTTTACAATACAAACAAATTTATAAACCAAGCCAACAAATATCACAAGGTTATTAGCAACACAAAGGGTTGCATGTTCTCCTGTTATTACAGCAATACTATAAATCTGTTATTTGGCAGTGTTTCTTCCCTAACCCTTACAATAATAGTTAACTTAATCATATATATTATTTCCCATAATATATGAATCCAGTCATCAATTGTGGGTGCTCTCGTGTTTTTTTAAATTTGCAGATATTAACGTTCTAGCAGCTGTCAATAAATGCACCATCATCTCTGTGTCAGCAGACAGAAAAACTTCTGTTACATTACCAAAGAGAATAACTATGGGATCCTGTGAGAAGTCAGGTAGGGATGAAAGCTTGGTTAGCCTCACTGTACCGCCTGAAACTAATTACAGCACATCCAGAGGAGGTGACAGCTGCCTGTCAATGGTGGTTAATGAGCCAAAGGAACAACAGGCAAGATATACAGTCAGGGCCAGAAATATTGGAACAAGGATAACTGTTTTGGCAGTTGGCCTCTGTACACCACCACATCAAAGTGGAAAGGAAACACACCCAGATGGGAGCGAAGTCAGGACTTTCAGCTGTAATTCAAGGGGTGTGACAAAAGTGGAGCACTAACCATTCAGGAAGTACAGCCAGTGGCATACACACACACTCGTCATTGGTGGCTCATAAGTAATGGAACAAACCAACATCATTTCAAACTTAAGAGTCGCCTTTAATACCTGGATGAAAATCCTCTGCAGTCAATGACTGCCCGAAGTCTGGAACCCATGCACGTGACCAAATGCTGAGTTTCCTCCCTCGAGATGCTTTGCCAGGCCTTTACTGCAGCTGCCTTCAGCTGCTGCTTGTTTGCGGGTCTTTCTGCCTTCAGTCTTGTCTTCAGTAAGTGAAAAGCATGCTCTATTGGGTGGAGATCAGGTGACTGACTTGGCCATTGCAGAACATCCCACTTCTTTGCCTGGAGAAACTCTTGGGTAGCTTTTGCTGTATGTTTTGGATCATTATCCATCTGCAATATGAAGCAGCGTCCTATCAGTTTGGCAGCATTCGGCTGAATCTGAGCAGAAAGTATCGCCCTATACACTTCAGAATTCATCCTGCTTCTTTTATCAGCAGTCAGGTCATCAATAAACACCAGTGACCCAGCTCCATTGGCAGCCATACATGCCCATGCCATAACACTGCCTCCACCATGTTTGACAGATGATGTGGCATGCTTTGGATCATGAGCTGTTCCTTTCCTTCTCCATACTTTTCTCTTTCCATCATTCTGGTACAAGTTAATCTTGGTTTCATCAGACCAAAGAATCTTATTCCAGAACTGGGCAGGCCTTTTTAGGTGTTTGCTGGCAAAGGCTAATCTGGCCCGTCTGTTCTTGAGTGTTACCAGTGGTTTGCACCTTGTTGTGAAGCCTCTGTATTTACATTCATAAAGCCATCTCTTGACTGTAGATGTTGACAATGACATGCCAACCTCCGCAAGAGCTTTCTTGACCTGGCTAGATGTTGTGAAAGGGTTCCTCTTCACCATGAGCAGAATTCTGCGTCATCCCCTTTAGTTGTCTTCCGTGGTCTTCCAGGCCTTTTGCTGTTGCTGAGCTTGCCCGTTAATTCCTTCTTTTTCAGGATGTTCCAAACTGTTGTCTTGGCCACTCCCACTGTGTTTGCTATCTCTCTGATGGGTTTATTTTGTTTCCTCAGCCTAATGATGGCCTCCTTCACTCACATGGACACCTCTTTGGACCTCATGTTGGGAGTTCCAGTGAACAGCTACCAAATGCACATGTAACACTCAGCACCACCTGCAGGCCTTTTATCTGCTTGACTGGTCATGGGGCACCCAGGAAATAGGCCACACCTGGCCATGCAGCTGCTTGTCAGCCATTGTTCCATTACTTATGAGCCACCAACAATGGGTGTGTGTGTGTATGTGTATGTGTCTGCCACTGGCTGTCCTTCCTGAATGGGTAGTGCCCCACTTTTGTCACACCCCTTGAATTACAGCTGAAAGTCCTGACTTCGCTCCCATCTGGGTGTTTCCTTTCGACTTCAGTGTGGTGGTGTACGGAGGCCAACTGCCAAAACAGTTATCCTTGTTCAGTATTTCTGGCCCCGACTGTAAGAATACAGGAAAGGGGTGGGGGGGGGGGAGAATGTTGATGAGCCGTTTGTGAAGATATACAACATATAGGAAAGTTTTCTGTTGGGGACGCTGATTGGACTGGGGAATACCTTTGCCTCCTTAGCCTCTATGATGAGCCAGCTATCTTGTGTGCCTAACTGGGAATGTATTTAGCTCTTGAAAAACTGAGAGAGACTAAAACATCTGAGAGGCATTACTGTTAGCAGCTTATCACGGATCCAGTGGTAGTCTGTACCCGGCCGTCAGAACGGAGCTCAGTTGATTTCTGCCATTTATTTTTATTTTTACTCTGCTGTAATTGTGGATTAACCACCCACTGGCAGTGTACCACCGGAGAGTGCTGAAACTGGACTCTGGACATAGGCATTGCAAATATTTACAGCAGTATAGCCTTGTAGTGAGACATATATATTTACACCATTTTTGTTGGACTTTTGCTTCTCTACTTCATGTGTTTTTGCAGCTGGGCTCCTACCTGGACCTATGTGTCCTAATATGTATTGTAAATACTTTAGTTAATTTTGTTTATTTTTCACATTTTCTCCTGGTCCTGATTCCTATCTTTATCTCACTTAATCGCTGTGGGAGTGGAGCGCAGGTGCTGTTATTTTCATAAGAAAAAACAGAGAAAGATAAGCACTAAAAACATGAAAGTATGGTACCAAATAAAGTGTCATTTTACCTCAAAACACTGTCATTTGTCAGAAAAACCAGTAGGATACTTTATTGAGCTTTCAAAATCTATAAAGAAGCAGTCTGCATCATTCACAAAGAGAATGGAGACATCAGAGAAAGCTCAAAAGGCAAGTTACTTGGTTGCTCAAATAATTGCCAAAAACAAGGACCCACACGCTATTGCCGAAACCACCATAAAGGAATCTTGCTGTGCTATTGTTCGAACAATGTTTGGGCCTGAATTTGAGATAGAAGTTAATAAAATCCCTTTGGCAGATAACACAATCGGAAGACATATTCAAGACATGTCTGATGACATTAAGCAGCAAATGAAGGATCAGAGTGGATCAGGTCTGAAGTTGCTCTAAGGGAGGGAGCTGAAGCATCCTATGGTGGTTGTCAAGAAAACCATGGGCATAAACAAGACAAATATTTTCTGATTGGACTGTTGGCTGAGTTGCTTTATAGCAGGGGTAGGACACGTGTGGCTTGCCATGAACGTTTGTGTGGCCCCTACCTAGCCCCTGCTGGATTTCCACCACTCCCCAAATCCCAGCATTTCTGCTGGGAAACAAGGTGCATGGGGAGCACACGCCTTGTTTCCCAGCAGCATCTGGCTCCTCATAGCCTCCAAACAGCTGTTTGGCAGGCTGTTTGGATGCCCGTTCTCCAGAGAGTGTGTGTGAGGGCAGCCATCTCCATCTGCCTTCTTTCCTACCAGAATTACTGGGATTTTGGCAGCAAACACATCTGGCGTTGGAGGGGGGTGCAGCCCCCTGAGCTCTGGAAGTTGTCTCCCCTGCTGTATGGGCATCCTGGTGATAAGACTGCTGGTTTCACTCAAGTCACAAAAAATGTGCCAAACTAAGTGCACCTAGTGGTTAACTTAATGCCTCAGGGGATGTCTTCAGACTGCTGGGATCTCGGATCATTCCGAGTATAAAGGTTTATATATTTAGCGTGTGCGCTGTTTTGTTATCATTGAAGAACTGTGCTAAAGTGGTTAAGGATTGAATTGTGAGGATTGGGTTTCTAATTGTTATGTATGAGCTTTGCATAAACAAGTTTCATGTAAGGGGAAATGAGCTGGGCCAGTGGCCAAAGTAGCAACTGGCCTGCTGTTGGGGAAAAGCAAACTAACATCTACTGCAGAGCCAAGACCCTCTAGTAGAGGAAAACAATGAGAGAGGCAGCTCTAATTAAGAGCGGGAAAGGAGTTTTAATTATGTGTTTCTAAAGGTTGTATCTGAATAGTTTCATGTCCTCACATTTAAAGGCATGTCTTTTGACCCTTTGCAACACACACACACACACACACACACACGCTTTTAATACTTCTTCCCCAGTTTACTGTAGAATTAATCCATTTAGTATGAAACAAGCCATGTCTTAAAAGTCTACAAACTCATTGCTAGATTGGAAAGTTCCTGTGAAATTTTCCTGTGGTATAAAAAATGCCTTCTGTTCTCTGTCAAATCACAGTATGTCAAGTTGGTCTGTTTTGTTCTGGGTTTATGTTTTCCATTATGTGTTTGAATTTCTACGAATATGTGGATATATAGTAATAACGTTTATATACAATTGTAATCATCATTTATATTCCATTACCAGTTCTAATCTTCGAGTACAGTCCAGGGGCATTGCTAGGTTTTTAAATGATCCGGGGCACAGGCCCATAACACAAATGTGTGTATGTGTGTGTGTATATATATATATAAAATATCCAAGTCTAAGCACACCTCTAATATATATATATATATATGTGTGTGTGTGTGGTGTGCGCATGTGATGTGCTTGCATGTGTGTAGAGATTACATACATAAATAAGTGTGCAGTGACCGCCCCCCCCACACACACTTCAACTCAGACCCCAATTCAGCATTTTGGAAAACATCCCCCTTCTGCTTGGGCCAGTTTGTAGTCAGACCACTTCAGCTCAGCACTAAACCTGTGTCAAGGTTTGGAAAAGTGAGTCTTTATGCTTCCTGTTGACTACCATTGGAAATTTTTAAAAAAACTGTAACTTTTTCTTTTGGTCAGAATTGGATGATCATTTCAGGCATAATAGTCCCCTAGAAGGGGATTACACCTGCCCAATGTCAGAAAAATAGGTGCAGGGTTTATATTTTGATTTTCTTTTAAAGCGAACTGCCAATAACATTTTTATTACTTGGAAGAATTGGATAAACATTTCAGGATTCATTGCCCCATCAGAGGAGATCATGTTTCCAAATTTCAGAATGATAGCCACAAGGGTTTTTGTGCAAGGGCGGCCTTGACATTTTGAGTTCTCCAAAAGAGGACATACTTCTCTCCTTGTTTTCCTTGTGGACCATTGTTCTGAAAGTTACAAACAGCCTAGAGTTGTCCCTAAGTAAGAAACCAAAGTTTCAGAAGGATAGGTACAGCAGTTCATGTGGAAGGGGAGTTCTCCAATTTGGGGGAGGGAGTGATTTGCTTTCCCTTCCCCAACAGTTTTTTGAGTAAATTTGTATGAAAATCACAGGTCATTAGAGGTGTCTCCCAGGCAAGAAACCTGAAAAGTTTCTGAAGGATATACATGCCTGCAAATTTAGAATGTCTAGAATTTATTTACATTTCACCAATATTAGCAGCAGGGGAACATGGGTGAGAAGGTATTGTGAACAATACATATCTCTGCACAGAAATACAGGAGGATGAGCTTGGTAGCCCCATCAAGAACATCTGGATCAAATAAATGGAGCAAAGAATAAAAGGAACCTGGTGGTCGGAGTCTACTACTGGCCACCCAATCAAGGAGAAGATGAGGATGAAACTTTTGAAAAGCAAATAGCCAGTGTTTCAAGGAAGCATGATGTGGTAGTAATGGGGGACTTCAATTTCCCCAATATTTGTTGAGAGACAAATTCTGCAAAACATGGCCCCCCCAGGAAGTTCCTGACTTGTGCGTCGGATAACTTCCTCCTACAGAAAGTAGAGGAAGGAGCTAGAGGATCGGCTATCCTTGACTAGCTCCTAACCAACAGAGATGACTTGGTGGATAAAGTAGCAGTTACATGAACTCTGGGGGAAAGCGACCATGTTGTACTTGAGTTCTTGGTTCTAAGGGAAGCAAAAGCCGAATGTAGTCAAACGCGTACCCTGGATTTTAGGAAAGCTGATTTTTCACCAGCTGAATATGAGCCAACAATGTGATGTGGCTGCAAAAAAGCCAAATGCTCTTTTGGGCTGCATTAATAGAAGCACAGCTTCCAAATCCTGGGAAGTAGTAGTTCCCCTCTACTCAGCACTGGTTAGGCCTCATCTGGAGTACTGTGTTCAGTTCTGGGCACCACACTTTAAGAAGGATGCAGACAAACTGGAGAGGGCTCAGAGGAGGGCGACAAAGATGATCAGGGGACTGGAAACAAAGCCCTATGAAGACAGACTGAAAGAACTGGGCGTGTTTAGCCTTGAGAAGAGAAGACTGAGGGGAGATATGATACCGCTTATCAAGTACTTGAAAGGTTGTTACAGACAGGAAGGCCAGGATCTCTTCTCGATCATCCCAGAGTGCAGGACACAGAATAATGGGCTCACGTGACAGGAAGCCAGATTCCAGCTGAACATCAGGAAAAACTTCCTGACTGTTAGAGCAATACGACAATGGAACCAATGACCTAGGGAGGTGGTGGGCTCTCCCACACTGGAGGCATTCAAGATGAGGCTGGACAGCCATCTGTCAGGGATGCTCTGACCTGGATTCCTGCATTGAGCAGGGGGTTGGACTCGATGGCCTTGTAGGCCCCTTCCAACCCTACTATTCTATGATTCTATATTTTTCAAGACGATAATATGATCTTTACATTGCAATTAGATGAAGCAACAGATGTCAGTGGGTTAGCACAATTACTGGTTTTTATACGCTTCATTCATACTGACAGAATTATTGAGCAATTCTTGTGTTGTCTAGAAAAACTTCCAATGAGAACTAGAGGTGAAGATATATTTAAAACTTTTGATTGCTTCATGAAGGAAAATAATTTGCAATGGTTAAATTGTGTAGGAATATGCACAGATGGCGCACCCTCAATGGTTGGTTCAACAAAAGGTTTTATAGCTTTAGCAAAGAAAGAGAATGAAAATATTATAATTACTCATTGCTTTTTACATCGTGAAGCACTAATCGCGCAAACCATTGGAAATGAATTAAGAAAAGTTTTGGACAAAGTGGTTCAAATGGTCAATTACATTAAAAGTAGACTCTTCAATCAAGATTATTTGCTCATATTTGTGAAGACATGGGGGCAAGGTTTAAAAAGCTTCTACTACACACACAAGTTCGTTGGCTCTCAAGAGGTCGAGTGCGTTGTTGTGTATATGAATTGAGGGAAATGATGCTTAAACTTTTTGAGGAAAATCAGCAAAATGAATTCTGCAATCTAATTCAAAGCAAACTTTGGTGCACAAAATTGGCATATCTTGCTGACATATTTGAACATTTGAATAAAATAAACACCAGTATGCAAGGAAAAGGAGAAAATATATTAACAGCGGTAGATAAAATTTGTGCTATGAGAGACAAAACAGCAATTTCGAAAAGGAAAGTGAAAGAGGGAAATTTTGAAATGTTTTCCAAAACTGCTGAGTGCCAGCTAAAATGTGATATCAGCTCGCTAATTGTTGACCATTTAACATAGCTTGGAGAGAAAGTTCATCATTACTTCCCAAATGTTGAAATCCAAGACTATGATTGGATGAGAAATCCATTTCTTTCAACTGCAATGAGGAATTTTTCACTTATTGAAGAAGAATTAGCTGACATAAAAAATGATCGAAATCTGTTAATGATGCATGAACAGGGTGACTTAGACAGCTTTTGGATTCACATTTCAAAAATGCATCCAAACATAGCTAAAAAAGCGTTAAAAATTATTCTGCAGTTTTGTACTGCATACATTTGTGAAGTATCCTTTTCAACGATGGCAAACTTAAAGACACTGAAACGTGGAAGCTTAAAAATGCTTGATGACGAAATGCGAGTGTCTTTATCTAATATTCCACCAAATATTGAAAAGCTGTGTTCATCCCATCAACCTCATACATCCCATTAAAATGGTAAGTAGTTATTGGTGTTATTCAACTTTTTTAAATTCTTACACATATTTACATACTGTTACTCATAAATGACAACAATGTATATTATTATCTTACAAATCATATATTTTAAAAAATATAAATGAAAGGTTTTCATGAGATATGTTGTATCCCCATACATTTCGTTATTACAATTTATGTATGTGTCCGTATCTCTTATAACGGGTTAGTTTAACCTCCGGTTTGCTAGTAAAACTGAGTTACCGTGTCACAAAATGATGCATGTCTAAAAAGTGTGTCACCAGCACGAAAAGTTTGGAAAGCTCTGCAGTAGAGGTTGCTGTTTCCCCACCGCTATTAGCAGCAGAGAAAATTGAAACCCAGTTGGGAACTTTGGGATCAATTGTGCCTGGGACAAGGGCACCCAGGCATGATCCTCCCCGTGCTCCTACGTCCCAGGATAGTCGCACTGCCTCAGTGCAGGAGGGGGAATTGAGGGCAGGCTTTGGGCACCCATGACAGTGGTCCTTGGGTTGCCCACCCATCTTGTGGACTTTGGGGCCGGACCATGGATGTGTGAATTCTCCCTAGAGCCCAGAAGCCTCCTTAGGAGGCACTGAGTTCCCTTAAAGTTTATTTACTACATTTCTATACTTCCCATTAGCTGAAGCTCTGCCTGGTTTACAAGGCAAAGCTTAAAACCATAAAATACAGTAATATAGTAAAACATAAATCAAAGTAGTAACCAAGATAATAGTAGCAGTAGTGTAAAAAATCTAAAAATGTACTAACAATTTTTAAAACAGGATTGAAAAGCCTGGGAAAATAAACCTCACCTTGTCCCGTAAAGACCACGACGTGAGCCCGTGGTGGCAGGTGAGCCCCTCTGAAGAGATTATTCCACAACAGGGTGCCACGATGGAAAAGGCCCTCTCCTTAGAAGCCACTTGTCTCACATAATTTGGTGGGGGCGCCCAGAGAAGGGCCCCGAAGGGTTTGGGCAGGCATATGTGGAAGGAGACAACCCCTCGAATAAACTGGGCCCTAAGCTGTTTACGGCTTTGTAAATTAATAGCAGCACTTTGAATTTGGCATGGAAACGGGCTGGCAGCCAGTAAATAAATCACTGGCATAAATCACATAAATCACTGGCATAATATGTTCAAATTAGCCTGTCTCGTTAACATTTTGCTGTCCTATTTTCGACCAGCTGAAGTTTCCAGACAATTTTCAAAGGCAGCCTATGTAAAATGCATTGCAGTAAAACAAGCAAGAGGTTACCAGAAGGTGGAGAGAGAGGGCAACCTCCCCTAGAATGGGCTGAATATCACTCATCCAGGAAGAAGAACCACTTGCTAAAATCCCTGTAGTATTGTATCTGAGCAGATCCCAGACCGGCCAGGTCGTGTCCTTTTTCTGGTGCTCATTTCCCTTCATGTCTGATGGAGCAGTCTACATTCTGCTGTTGAGATGTTTCTGCACTTGTCTGCAGTAAGGGAAGAAGGGCCAGTTCAGGACTCCTAATATTGTGCAGGCAAGAAATTGTCCCGATGAATTTTAGAGATAAGATACAGACCTGGTTCTCACGATCAAAACAAGCCACTGTGGTTTGTTGTGAACTGCAGTGGGTGCTGGGTGCAATTTATGTAATCACCGCCTGGCCGTGGCTTATCATAGACTCATAGAATAGTAGGGTTGGAAGGGGCCTACAAGGCCATCGAGTCCAACCCCCTGCTCAAGGCTGGAATTCAAGTCAGAGCATCCCTGACAAATGGCTGTCCAGCCTCGTCTTGAATGCCTCCAGTGTGGGAGAGCCCACCGCCTCCCCAGGTCATGGGTTCCATTGTCGTGTTGCTCTAACAGTCCGGACGTTCTTCCTGATGTTCAGCCGGAATCTGGCTTCCTGTCACTTGAGCCCATTATTCTGTGTCCTGCACTCTGGGATGATCAAGAAGAGATCCTGGCCTTCTTCTCTGTGACCTCTTCAAGGACTTGAAGAGGGCTACCATATCTCCCCCAGTCTTCTCTTCTCAAGGCTAAACATGCCCAGTTCTTTCAGTCTCTCTTCACAGGGCTTTGTTTCCAGTCCCCAGATCATCTTTGTTGCCCTCCTCTGAACCCTCTCCAGTTTGTCTGCATCCTTCTTCAAGTGTGGTGCCCAGAACAGTACATAGTACTCCAGATGAGGCCTAACCAGTGCTGAATAGAGGGGAACTAGTACTTCTGGGAAAAGGCTCCCTGCATGTAGGTAAAGAGCACATCGTGGAAAGGCCGCCGCCGCCTGGCCAGGGTGCAGCTGCCCCCAGCCACCCCTCGGGGGAGGCTGGAAACATCATTGGTCCACGCAGAGAGAAAAGCCTGGGTTGGCTGGCATGCCAAGCACAAGCCGGGCACAGAAGAGTCTGCCCCACCAAGAGAGGCACCCTTTTCTTCTTCAGCATGGCTGTTTCTGTTTCCTCAGCATCCCAGACATCTCATTCAAAGGGGGATTCTTTTTTCCTTGCCCTCCAGATTGTGAAGGAAATAGACAGGTAAACCATCCCAGTAATTTTGAAGCCGGGGGGTGGGGGGCATTTCTGGGTGGGTTGGGGGAAATTGAAAAGTATGCTGCATTTATTTATTTATTTTAGCACCTTTTGCAGAACTAAAGTGACTTTGTTAATTTAGGAATATAAAATATATTATGTATAATATATATGTATAACTTGGTTTGCTCATAAACTTAACATGTTTGGTATATTAAATTTAAAATTATAGTTTATTCCAACAATAAGTACAAATAAACTTTTAAATGATTAAAATTTTGTTACAAATGGAGCTACAAGCTGCTGAATACTAAAGAATCTAGTTTCTTAGGTTTTGCAAGTTTATGAGAAGCAAGCAAAAAGTTGAAAACAGAAGAAACCATCAGTGTTGTAGTAAAACAAAAGGTTATTATGTATTCTGAATTTAGTCTCCTCCATGATATGAAGCAGGCACAGAAAGCGCTCATTTTCAGGGTGGGGCGGGGGGTGTAATAAAAAAGGAGAAAACACCAACTCATTTTGCTACATGAAAGTTTGTCTAATCAGCCTCATTTTCTGAACTCTCACTATCAGCAGCTTCTACTTCTTAAAAGTTTTTGTTCATCATTCTAAAAGGAAATATTTCAACATCTAAATGGGGCAAGGGGGGGATTCCTTGGAAAACCTATGGAGAAATGTTTTTTCCCTGAATTCTTCAGGGGTTTTTCCAGGCCTTCACATCTCAAGTAGGAAAGTGGCCATCTTCTGAGGACAGTCCTCTGAAGCCTCAGAAATCTGTGGAAATTTGTGTGAGGCCTTAATACGGAGGGAATACATCTTCCTCACCTTTGCAAAGTTCTCTCTTGGGCTTGGGAAGCCCATGCAGCATTGGCTGGACTGCTGAGGACCTCCTGCTCGTCGCAGGGGATGCTGCAAGGTCATGCCCTCAGCTCATCGTGCGGGCTTTTGTTGGGCCCCTTATTGCTCCAGGCACACAGAGAGGCCACCCAGGCACCCTGCCCAGCACAGCCCACAGGGGACTCTGAAGGAACAGGGACAGGCAGCTGCCCCTCGTGCCTGATGTGCTTTCACGGATACAGAGGCACAGAAGTCAGTGTATTTGGCGCTTGGGAGAGTATGCGAAGGAGGCCAGCGCCTGACCCAAGAAGCCTGCAGCCCAGAACCACCAGAAGAGGGGCAGAGCAGGGCAAGGACATGAGCACACGTGCTTGCACCTTGGCTGCCTTACAGCTGAGAAGGGTTTGATGCAGTGCAGGGGTCCAGGGAGGGTGGCATTCTCATTGAGAAGCCCCTGCAGAGATTCAAAGCTTGCAGCCCCCACCCACCCCTATTGCTGGGAAGGCAGTCCAGAGGCAGCTGCCTTAACCAGGCCTGTTTTTGTTTGGAAGGCGATGGAGCAGATTGTGACCTGCGCCGCAGCGTCCAGCGTTGTCTTCGGTGTGCTGGCCTCTGCAGGTCTGGAGGAGCGGGCCCTTCCTGTCGCAGCTGTTCGGCAGGTGCTGCTGGCATTGCAGGAGACGGAGCTCCCGCTCAAGTGGATCCTCGCGGAGATTCGGAAGGAGCCTGAGGCTGCTCTTCCAAACTGGCAAGAGCGGCAGTGCTGAGGGACCGAAGGGAGGCTCGATCGAGGGCAAGGGCGGCCTCCAGACACCGGTGCAAAGGCCGGCTGCTCACAGGCAGGGCCGCCTGCTGCCATCTTGCCCCGGCACCACGGTCATCGAGTGGATTAGTGCGCATGTGAACAGGCCAGACTCTGGCTTGGCTGGAGGGGCGTCTCTGCCGGCGATGCACTCCGAGCAGGCCGCGCGTGGAGGTCGCTAGGGGTACGTGACGTCGCAGCCATCCAGCAGCCGCCCCGGAGCTGATCAGGGAAACCCGGATTTCCTGGGGTTGCTTCAAGTCCGCTTCTTTTCCTGAAACCGGGTTCTCCGAGGTGTAGTTGCTGTGTGCCCCAACCCTGCAATGAGCCAACCCTGCCCAGGGGTGTGCTCTTCACCGTGACCCCGGTCAAGGGGTGTTTTCTTCCCAGCACAAGCATGTGTGTGTCTACTCAGAAGCAACTCCCATTGTGCTCAGTGAGGCTTGTCGCTTAAATGCGCACATTGGAAGTAATTAATTTGCTCCTCCATTGCAGTGGTCAAGTGCACCAACAGGCTAGAAAGGGGCTGCGAGGCTTCCCCGCTAAATACGCACATCAGAAGTAATTAATTCACGCCCTCATTATGGAGAGTGGGGGGAGATCCTGTAGTGGGGGAAGCCTCTCTTACTGGTTGAGGAGCCCCTGCCGCTCAGACGACATTCACGCCAGCCCCTACTCGGAAGGAGGAATGGCGCGCTGCACACCCGCTGGAGCCCTGCCCAGACCAAGAGTGGCTCCTAGAAAAATGCAGGTGAGCCTCTCCTCCCATTGTCGTGGAGGCACTGCCCAGGAATCTTGCACTATTTCTGCAGTAAGGCTATGGTAAAAACGTGTGTCTTTCGAACCTTTCACATCCCACAGCAATGAGTTACTCCCTCATCACTGTAAGTGAAGATGAGGTCTCCTTTAGACATGCAGTAAAATCAGTTGGTGGAGCTTTTTCAGGAATCCAGGTGGGGGGCTGGATGTGCTGCCGTGGGCACAAGCATCTGTGGGAAGAGACTGACTCGGCCTTTCCACGATGTGCTCTTTACCTACATGCAGGGAGCCTTTTCCCAGAGATGTATTCAAGCAGGCCTCCTCCTCCCCCAGCAGCCTAAAGTCCTCCATTCCAAGAGGAGCTTCATCGCTTGATTCTGCTGAGCGTGCAGAACTGCGCTCCGCCCCATCCAGCTGCGCAGATGGGCGGGCAGAACTGTGCTCCAGGCTGCTGGGGCGGTCTGAGTGCCCCCCCGCTGCTGGCGGGTGACAAAGGGGCTCTCCAGCCCACGCTGGGATGGCAGAGCCGCCAGCGCCGCTGCCAGCTCTGCCCCCCGAGGAGGCCCATCCTGAGCCGCGAGGCCGGGCTGGGCGGGGGTCGCGAGGCTCCTGTCCAGCAGCAGCTGCGGGACACGGGCCGCCTCCTCGTGGCAGGCAGGCTGGGCTACCGACAGGTGCGGCTGCCCTTCCTGGTCAGCGGGGCCTCGTGGCACGGCGGGGATCTGCACCCACATGGATTGACGGTGCACGCCCAGACCAGCTTCCCCCAGGGCGGTTCTCCTTGCTTGCTCAGGACACCTGCGTGGGCTGGAAGCCAGGGGATCTGTGGCGCTCCGCTCCTGGGACCCTGTGGCAGTCACCATGAGGAGTAAAACATTAGCAGGGCAGGAAATGGCGTGACTGTGGGGCTGCTGGGGCTCTGCAGGGACTCCTCTAATCAGCCGTGTGATTTCTTTCCCCTCGGTAGTTGGCTCCAGTGAGAGCATTGTCACAGAAGTCCTGCTGAGACAGGACGCAGATCTGTGAGGCCCTCCAGCAGGGAGCTGGTCTGCGGCGCTTGCCACCAGGAGTGGCGGACCTGGCCAGGGCTGTTCAGGAGGTACCGTGTGCTGCTGTCCCTTGAGGCTGGCGTCCAAGTGCACCATGCCAGTGAAGCAGGTGTGCCTCTGCTGGTGAAGGCACACAGCCCTTGGCCAAGTGGCAACATAACCACAGCGTGTGCTTCGCCACTTGGTGGGCAATCGGCAGCATGAGGACGGGCAAGCTGGTTGTACTTCTTCACCAGGAGCTCCGCTAGCATGTGGAAGCCAGACACACACGATAAGAGTAGCCACTGGTTGAGTGGCTCTGTATGTAGTAGTAGTAATGGGGGCTCTGTATGATGTAGTAGTAATGGGGGACTTCAATTTCCCTGATATTTGTTGGGAGACAAATTCTGCAAAACATGGCCCCTCCAGGAAATTCCTGAACTATGAGTGCTACTCCATTTCTTCCAAGGGATTCTTGCCCACAGTAGTAGATATGATGGTCGCCTGAATTAAATTCGCCCATGCCTGTCCATTTTAGTTCGCTGATTCCCAAGATGTCGATGTTCAATCTTGCCATCTCATGTTTGACCACCTCCAGCTTACCTTGATTCATTGATCTGACATTCCAGGTTCCTAAACAATATTGTTCTTTACAGCATCGGGCTTTATTTTCACTTCTCAGAATCTCTTGCTGAGGGGGTGGAGCCCAAATAAGCTCAAGGGGCCCAAGGCAAGGCAAGACTGAGGAGCCCCACCCTGCAAAGCCTTGACCTGTCGGATGAAGGCCACGTTCAGAGGCCAGAAAATCCTGGGTGGGTGCATGGCTCTCTAGCCCTCTTTAACCCTGAAAATCTTAGGAACTCTGTGCACCATTGACAGCTAGGAAGTTCCTGTATTCAAAGTTTAAAAGAACAGCCAAGCCCTTCAAGATCCGGAACTCTGCCCCGTGAGTGAAGCGTGGCAGAGGCGACACAGGAACCTGTCTCCAGCCAGCACACAGGGGTTCCCCATCATCGACTGTGGGGGCATCGCTGGCATTCTCCTCCTGCAGGCCCCCCTCAGGGCTCCAGGGCCTTCTGGGCCACCCTGCTCAGGAAAGCCCAGGTTTCTGACGGCACCTCCCAGCCACCTCTACAGAAGCGGTGCTAAGCTTTTTCCAGCAAGTGCTTGAAAAGATCAAAGTTCTGTGACCTGCATAAATTACGCCCGCTAAGCTGATCTTTATTTTTTTTATGTTTTTATACATACATTTATGAGTTGTCTTTTGAGCCAAAGAGGGCCCCTAAGGCAATTTACAGTTAAAACTTTGAACTGTTACCACCAACTGAATTAAGAGCAGGAGAGAATCTTAGCAACAAAGCTGATTGTTCTAAAATGCTAACAAGTCATACAAATCAAAAATGTTTTAACAGCCTGCCTGGCAGGGTACTACTACAGAGAGAAGGACCTGTGTCCCATGTTCCCACCAACCTTGCCTCTTGGTGGTGGGACACGCAGAAAGACATCCAAAGAAAATCTTAAGCTATGGGCAGGTTCGCCAATGCTATTGTCACAAGACGGGTGTGATATGGGCCACAAAGCAATCTGGCCGCTGCCTTTTGTACCAGCTGCAGTTTCCAAACACTCTTCAGGGGCAGCCTGACATAAGTGAGAGATTATGAAGGTGTGGGCTAGTCATGGGGACAGGCCAGAAGCTGAAGGCTCCTCCAATTACCACTTTGCATTTTTGAGACTTCAGTACATGCTGCCCTCATTCTTTGAAGCCCTTTCTGCAGCCATGAGAGCTAGAAACTTAAGAACATAAGAAGAGCCATGCTGGATCCGACCAGGGGTCCGTCTAGTCCAGCATTCTGTCCACACAGTGGCCCACCGGCTGCCCACGGGACACCAGCAAGCAGGACATGAGTGCAACAGCACCCTCCCACCCATGTTCCCAGCAACTGGTGTACATAGGCATATTGCCTCTGATACAGGAGGCAGCATATAGCCATCAGGCCTAGTAGCCACTGATCGATTCATCCTCCATGAATTTGTCCCATCCCCTCTTAGTGCCATCCAAGTAGGTCTTTTGGTAGTGAACTCCACAGTTTAACTACGCGCTGTGTGACGCATTCCTTCCTTTTAGCCTCCCGCCAATCGGCTTCATAGGATCACCCCGGATCCGAGTTTTATGAGGGGGGGGGGTCTCCCTATCCACTTCCTCCACAACATGCAGAATCCTGCACACGTCTATCGCTCGCCTTCTTTCCAAGCTAAGCGACCCCAGCTGTGGTAGCCTCTCCTCGCAGGGGAGTTGCTCCAGCCCCTTGAGCGTTTCAGTTGCCCTTTCCCTGGGAAGCTGCGCTCGGACGCGGTGCGCCTCAGCCCGACTCCTCCCCCTCGATGCCCCGGCCTCCGGACGGGAGGGAGCGGAGGCCGGCGTCTGGGAACGGAAGGCGAACCGCCTGCCCCGGTCGAAGCGGCGCGCAACGCCGCGCAGAAGGCCGGCCTCCGCGGGGAGCCGAGGGGCTGCCTCCAAGAGGAGCCTGGCCTGCGAGGCCTGCCGGAAGGGTTCCCGCTACGGCCGCCGCCCGAAGGCGCAGGGGGCGCGGCGCGGCGCGGCGCAGACCTCCGAGGCGGCGCTGGAGACGCCCCGGCGCGGACGCCCAGCAGGCCGGCGCCGCCGCCGCCGCCCGCGCGCGCCAGAAGCAGCGGCGCCTCCCCGTGGCTTGCGATGGCTGTGGGCGCGGATGTGCGCAGCCCTCGCGGGGGTCACCGCGGGGCCGCTGTTTCCAGTTGCTTCTAGCTGTCCTTTTGCTTTCCGCCCCTCTGCAAGATCCGAGGTGACGTTCAGTGGCGAAAACCCTGCGCTCCCCTCATCATCCGGACCTTCTAACTCAGCCCCAGGGCCTGCTGGGGCAGAGGGAGCCGGCCTCTTCGAGCGTGCCGCAAGGCGGCACCTTGACGACCCATCCTGAAGCGCCGGGGCTGAGAGAGCCCCCGCCCTGCGCTTGCTCGCAGCCCAGTCTAGACGAAGACCTCATCGTACAGTAAAACTGGGGATTGCATGTGGGGATGATTAAGAAAAAGGAGCGTGCCAAAGAGGTTAGGCCAATACCCTTCTCACTGGCGGCTTGTTTCCTATGGCCAGGGAGGTGTTTTTTCCATATGGTGGAGCACAATCCAGTCTGCATTGAATTATGCTGAGCTGAACAGCTACGTTTATCACGTGCTGAGCAATTTTGTTACGTAGCTGGACCAGCTTGCCCCAGCTGTGCAATTAGGAAATGCAGTGACCAGATGCCTCTGGATTAAAATATCATGATGTTATTTCGAGATCCAGCGCTACACAGAGCAGGGATGAAAAACGTGCCTTTTCCCTAGATGGGCCCAGGCAGTGTCAGCATATTGGTAATTGATAATCAGCTATCAGTCCTCTAATCTGATCAGAGAAGATTGCACAGCGGAGGGTGCTGACCTAAATGCCCACAGTGCTATTAACACCATAAAAAGAGGCCCAGAATTAGGAATGCAATCAGATAGGATAAAGAAAAGGCCTCTCAGATCATAAATAGGGGAGATTTGTTTTGAGAGACACAGACACATGGGCAGCGTGTAGCTTGAGAAAAGATTATTTTGGCACAAATATGCCCCTAAAACATAAGTATGTTGTTGTAATCATTGATCTTATTAAGAGTTCTGGATTTTAGCAATGTTTAGAGATAGTTAATTTAGAAACAGAAATGTATCCTTAGGAATATATCTTAATGGGACATAAATAAATGAAAGGAAAATGATCAGACATGTTAATGAAGAGGTATAAAAAGGCAATTCAGAACACGGGAGACGGGAGTTCTCCTAAGCAGCACCCCTGCCCCTGCCCCCTCTTAGTGGCCTGTTTCTTGCTCGGCTTAAGCCTCACCTTAGAATGATTGTGAATGTATCAGTTTGAATTTCTTCCGCCCTCAACTGACATTTTGTTCTTGGAGGCATTTGAATATGTTCCATTAAAGAGCTGATCGGGGGCCACCTACATATAGAAAGTGTATTTTGAGAGAACCTCTGAACAAAGACCTGTATGTCACACCCCGTCCCCTCATAGGGAGATGCTTGGGCTGGGCTTGACCAGTTGATTTTAAGAGGCAGCGGGGTTCAAGCTGCCGCTGCGAAGTAAGGGCTTCTTGGCCACGCTGGAGGAGTTGTTTCCTAGTGCTGCTGCTCCTGCAGGGACGAGCACTCTCTGTCCTCCCCCACCCCCCAGGGATGCAGTGCCACAGGCTGACGGAGCACTCTGACGAGAAGCCCTTCGCCTGCGAGGAGTGTGGGGCCAAGTTTGCTGCCAGCTCCACCCTGAAGAACCACCAGTGCTTGCACACTGGCGACCAGCCCTTTGTCTGCAAGCACTGTCCGATGTCTTTCTCGCAGGCTTCAGCCCTCGCCTACCGCAGCAAGAAGCAGCACGCCAAGGGTAGGCCCCCCAGGCAGGGCTCAGGCCCTCTGGGTGGAAGGGGAGGGCCTGCGGGATCTGAGGGAGTGCCCCGAAGTCCTGAGGGCTCTGGTGCTGCCTGAGAACCACCCCCTTCGGGCCAGCTAAGCATGCCGTTGCCTTTCTCGGCTGCATGTGAAGGTTCGTGGCTCTGTGGTAGAGCACGTGCTATGCCTGGGTGTGATCCTGGCTGGCAAGGAGCAGTCAGGAAAGGCTTCCCATTGCCCAGGCAGCCAGTGCAGCGCTGCTCAGCAGCCTCCACATCTCCCGCAGCCACGGCCAGCCTGTAAGGATGCTGTGAGTGCTGTGGCATTTCTAACCAATGCTCCCCGCCCCACCCCCCCGGACAGGCATGTGCTTATTTGGCCAACTTTTCTGCCTTGAGGGGAGAGGCAGAACTCAACACAGCTTACACACACACACACACCCAAACGCGCACACACCGGACTACTGCTAGCCCTAAACCTCCACCCCCAGCCACCTTTTTTTGGCTTCTATAATCTACAGCATATTTTCCAGCTGAACTCTGTCACTGTAAGATCAGACACCTCTTTCAAATAACTTTTAAACTTTCATACTTCTGAAACCTACTCTAGATAACCTGATTTCATGTGGCAGTAGCTTGCATGGTAACCCCCCATGGGTGTCTTTACAGGAAAGATGTATGCTTGCCAGTACTGTGCTGCTGTCTTTGCACAGTCCATTGAGCTGTCCCGCCATGTCCGCACCCACACGGGCGACCAGTCCTACATCTGCAGGGAGTGTGGGAAAGGGTTTCGTCAAGCTAATGGCCTCTCCATCCACCTGCGCACCTCCCACAGTGAGTACCCTGCAGGGGGGGCGGGGGGCTGGAGTTACGGCACCACTGGCGTGGGGCAAAGCTATTACTAATGGTAACAACATTCCCTCTCCAGCTCTGGAGGCTTTGTCATTTATTTCTCATGTACTTCAAGGCTCATCTTCTCAGCCGTAAGGGCTAGAAATGTGTTTTTTGAAAGCTGAGATCCTCAGGGAGCCATTTTTGCATCCACTTCCCTGATCAGCCCCAGATACCTTGAGTAGCTACTGGTGATGTAACCCTGGAGAAAGAGACAGTATCGAATGCTCGGAGTCTTCGCATCGGCACCAGGCCTGTGACTGGAACAGAGCGGCCTCAAACGTCATGGCTTGGAGGAGGCTGCCCTGCCAGAAGCTGTAGCTTCACTATGGCTGGTGGCTGATTTTCTGCAGCTTCTCAGCCTGAAAGCGCGAGCCCCACAAGGCACAGTGAGGTGCTCTGAGGGAAAGGCCCTGGGACAACAATACGGAAGCACCAGCTCCGCGCCTTGTCGGCCCATGTTGCTGTGCCAGCACCTTGCAGAGAGTGGCTGTAGCTGAGAGGGAGCTTGAGGGGGAGAGAGCCTGGCTTGCTGCCTGTAGCCAGGGGGAGATTTGGGGCAGTGCCATCCCCGTTTCTGGCTTAGTCTCTTCTCCACTCTGCTTCTTAAGATGGTAAGCGCTGTTGTGGCACGTGCAGGAAAACTATCCTGTGCGAATGTCATTGGTGCCTCTGTTTGTACTTCTGCTTCTCCCAGCCTCTGCATGTGGCATCACCAGCCACTGTCCCACTCGCTCTTCACAGGCTTCTCTTTCCTCTCTTCACAGGGGCTGCAGACATCGACAATCCCTACGACTGCAAGAAGTGACAGATGAGCTTCCCCACCCTGCAAGAGCACCAGAAGCACATCTGTGCAGCCCACACCAAAGAGTCCCCCCCCCGTCCCACATGTGGGAAGGTCTTCAGTCCCCCCCCCCCCCCGCTGGAGTGCCACCTGGTCACCCATGTTGGGGGGAAGCCTTTCCATTGCCAGATCTGTGACAAGGCCTATCAGGTATGCTGCACCAGCAACCAAATCGCTTCACCCTCTGTCCCCCTTTTCCTTTCCTGGCTCCCGTCCATCTGTGGGAGGCGTCATTTCTCTTGATGATTTCTCAGACAAATTGTGGTCAGCACAACAAGAACAAGCCAACAATGGAGCACTGAGAACTCAAGCGCTGAATTCTGAATTGGCATAATTTGTGTATAATAAAAACTATTGTTTTCGGGGGGGGGGGTCCATTAAACAAGGCAGTTTACAATAAAAATCAGTGAAATATCATTTCAAAATAATAAAAGTGAAGCACAGAGGGCTAATAAAAGTTCCAAATACAGAGTTAACAACAGACAAATGGCTCGGGTTCAGTCATTCGACGCCAGTAGGCCTTAAGTGCTTTGTAAACCAAAGTGGCACTCTTTGGGCTGGCGCCAAAGACCTGGCTCTGCTGAGGAGCAGGCCCCGCTCGGGCACCGCTGTGAAAAGATGGACGATGCGCTGCGGGCCAGCGGCTGACACAGCGACTTTCCTTGGCTTCCGCTGTCGACAGAGGGAGACATGGCCACAGTCCCACCATTGCGCACTAGAAACCTTGGGGCCGTCCCTAAGTCGGGGGACTTGGACCAGCCACTGCCACCCCCTCCGCAAACTCTCCTTGTTAACCAGAACGGATTTGCTCTCTGCAGCAATTGTCGGGACTGTGGTACCACAATCGGACTCATCACCCGGACATCTTTGCTGCTCAGAATCACCGGTCTTCCAAGTTCTCGCTGCAGTGCAGTTCCTGTGACGAGACATTTTCCAGCACTGCAGCCCACAGGAGGCACATCAAGGAAGAACATGCTGGTAAGGAGGGAGGGGAAGCAGAGGAGCTCTCCTAAGGACCTCCGGTACCAGAGGCGGTATGCCTGTGTGCACCAGTAGCTGGGGAGCATGGGCGGGAGGGTGCTGTTGTGCTCGTATCCTGCTAGTGGCTCCCAGTCCCACTGTGTGAACAGAATGCTGGCCTAGATGGACCCAGCATGGCCCGCCACAGGTGCTAGTGATGCCTCTCCTGTCCTGAGGAAGGCAGGATGAGTTGGCACCTTCTGTTCTAGGGGCCCTGCAGCTGCTGCCTCTCTGGCAGCAGGAGGGAGAGCAGGCGGGCTGCTCTCACCTCCAGCTTGGCCTGGACTCAGAGCCATCCTGTGCAATCAGGCCAAGGCCCAGTAGTTCGGCCATCTGGCAAACTCATAAGCAGCCCCCCCCCGCTGTTACCTGGTCTGTCGCCAAGCCCCAGAACATCTGTTGTGGTGGCAAATTCCCTGCACCGCCTTCCTTTCCCGCTGTGGGTCAATCCTTGTGGCTCTCATAGCTTTTTCCCCCTTCAGACCTGATGTTCTACAAGTGCGAGAAATGTCACAGACTCTTCCCCACTCCAGCCTTGCTGCAGGCCCATATGAAAAGTCAGCATGAAGGTGAGTGAGTGCGTCCCTTCCTTGCTCCCTTGGAGGATCTTCCTCCTGCCACCCACAGCTCCGCTCCCTCTTCCGTAGGGCCCCAGCTGTTCCCCTGCCCACACTGCTCAGCTTCCTTCCACCTGCAGGGGCCACTGCAGCCCCATCTGGCCGCTGAACACCCCGCCCAGGCAGAACCTTCTTCCCTCCGACACAGGCTGCAGGGGGAGCTCTCTCCTGGGCAGGAGCAGCTGGAGGGGTGCTGCAGTGCTGAGCACCCCAAAGTGGTGCCAGCAGACTCCCACGTCCCCACAGCCCACGTAGTGCAGGTCAGTGACACTCAGATGTGGCCTGTCCCCCTCCCAATCCACCCCCGCTCCCACGCAGGCTTTTTTCTTCCTCGTGTCTGGTCTGTGTCCCTCTTTTCAAGGGGATCCGGCTGGGCTGCGTTCCTCAACTACAATGTCACCCATTACAGGCACGGGAAAGGGAAGAGAGGCAGAGCATGATGGGAAAGGAAGGAGCTCTGGGTCTTCTCTAGGTCACCAGCAGAGACTTGCATTTTTTCCATCTTCCTTCAGTTGCAATTTTGTAACGTGACTCACACCGTCTTGTGGGGCACCAGAATTGAAGCCATTCTCCAGGGTCTCCCTGGCAATTCTCGGTTGCCAGGCTGGAGAGCAGGCAGGACCAGCAAGTGTGAGGATGACCCCACTTCCTTATGCTCCTGGCTAGCTGGGCAAGTGAGGCTGTTCCCGGAACAGGGAGTCAAAGGAAGCGGTGCATTGTTGACACAGGTAGAAATCATAGCAGTGCCCACCTTCTGGCTCGGCAGATCACGGGACGTCGGTCTCTGGCTCCTTGCCCCACCCCCCGCAATCCGACTGAAGTGTCTCACGTGGCCCAGTGAGGTTCTGTTTTCACTCCTAGAAATGGCAGCTTGTTTGCTGAGGGAATTCCAGAGGAAGTCATACAATTCCAGCCTCCTGCAGATCCTCTGCTTCCTAGATTTACAAGATTGTAGACAGTCGTCCATAGGTAGAGCAGGAGGAAAAGGCTCCTGCCCACTTCTGCCAGTGTTCCGGATACCTTGAACATTCTCCAGGAGGATCTGGCCAAGCACCTGGCACCCAGTGCACTGAAGCCACTTACCCTAAATAGCATTTGGGCAGAATCCCATCCCATCTTTTCCCTGGTTGACCAAGTGGAGCCTTCTCTTAGGAAAGCCAGGCTGGGACAGAGTGACTGCCACAAGAAAGCTGAATGGGGGTTTGAGCCTATGTCTCCTGCACCCACTTTCCAGTCCAACCAGTGATACCCATATCCTCTCCCTGGCAGGTGATTCAGTTGCCACAGCAAGAAGCCATCGCCCCAGCAGAGTTGGGACTTGCTGGCTCCCTGGTGTTCCTGACATTGCCAGATTCCCAGGGGGCCACCAAGGTAGAACAGAGTGGGTGACAACAGTGACCACAGAAGACTTGCTGGATGAGAAAATGGCTGGTTGGTGAAGAAGCCATGGAGTCAGGCAAGGCGGGAGCAAAATTGGCGGCGTTCCTGGCTCAAAGTCCCCTCCTGAAAGGCCAGCTCTCAAGATGGCTGTGGAGCTGGGAGCGCAGCACGCTCCCTTCCACTCCTTCCGCTGGCGCTGCCACCTTCCCGTGAGCCTTGCTCTGGCCAGGCATTCACAGGTTTGGCAGGTGGGCTGTGGGGTCACCATGAGGATAATGTCCCAGGTGCTTCAGTCCTGAGTGCCTCATTTACTCTGGTGCTGCTGCGGGCACAGAATGAGCATGCAAGGGAACATGGCAGCCCCCATGGGGAGCAGCAGAGGCTGGGTGGGCCAGAAGCTTGGCAGGCTTGATGGGAGTGCCCAGGGGCACCTGGCCCTCCCAAGAACTTGGCAGCCACTCTGCTGCGTGCGCTGGCTGCTGCTAGTGCCCTCTCGAGCAGCGGGTTGAGGGGTCCTGGGCAAAGGCCTTCTGGTGGGACCCTCTGCCGCTCTGCAGGCTTCTCCAGCAGCAGCAGCAGTACAGGGCAGCTGGATTTAGGCACCACTGGCATTTCCCACACTGGGCCCAGCTGAGCATGGCTCTGGACCCAGTCCCCGCCGCACTGCTTGGACAGCAGGACAAACTTTGTTTTTAAAGGAGAGCCAGGGCAGGAGTCTCTGGCAGGCCCTGGCATGGCACTGAGAGTGGTGGCAGCTACCCAGGGGGCCAGGGCTCCCTTGGCCCGGCTCCTCCATCACGGGACTCTTCGCCGTGCAGTGTGTTCCTCCAGAGGGAGCCCATTTTCAGTGGAGGATAGCTCCAGTGAAAGTAGAACACCAGGCAGATCGTTCAGGAAAGATGGGCAGGACCTTGTAATATGCATAGTGAGGCCTGCAGTACTCAAGGATGTCAGGAGAGGCCGCAGCATCCCTTACTGAGGTTATTTATTTAATAAAACATAAAGTTGCTGTTGTCAGACTGGCTGAATGAAGAGAAATGCTGTTTGGCATGACTGCTGCAACTGCTAATTTGGAAATCCTAAACCTCAAATTGCTTTTATTCCTGCTGGAAACCACAGTTCTCAGAGCCACAGTTATCTTGTCCTATGAGTACGTCAGCTGGGTTTGCCAGAGAATTGGCATGTGTGACCTCTGCACCCCAGCCCATCTTGCTGGTTGATCTTGGAATTTTCAAGCTGGGGAATCAGGCTAGCAGGGGGCGGGGGGGTCGCACTCTGGCCGGCTGCTGTCACTGTTCCCTGAAGCACGCATTCAGAGCTTTTCTCCTTATGGCCGATTCTGGGGGGAGGGGATATCAGTGCCAGGTGGCACCTTGTGAGAGCCCACCAGCTTTCCCAGATGCAACCTGTTCTGGGCCTCTCCCTTGTGGCTTTATGTCAGACACTCTCCTGCCCACACCAGTAAAGCCCATTTCAGAAGTAGACATGCAACTGTCTGTCATATCCAGACCCTGTTTGGATTTATCACTGGGCATAGGCTGTGATTTTTCATGCAAAGCCTCTGTCTGAGTCCTCTTCAAGCCAAGGAGGAGCGGGGAGTTTTTGCCAGGCCAGATGTTTCACAGCTGGCTCCCTCATCTCTCCTCCAGAGGAGGCTAGCAGCAGTCAAGGGGGGGGGTCCCCATGATGGCGACCTCTTCCCCAGCCTCTCGGGTGTTCCAGCTGCTAGTGCTGCTATTGATGTACTTTGCAGTTTGTGTAGGTAAATTGTGGGAATGAACAAGGGGGAGGGAAGCAACAATCTAAAGAACCAAGGAGTGCAGAACCTTCAGAGGGGCCTGACAGACAAAGCCATTTCAGCAGGGTGCCATGAATTCTGAGGGGACGCTTCTTTCTTGGAACTAAAAATTATTTTGCCCAAGATTAGGGACTTTCCAAGCAGAAGATCATCTCTGGCACAAGGTGGGGAATACAGAGAACTCGAGGAGACACTGTTCACCTCCTGCACCTCTGTCGGTTCCTGGCTGGAGTGGAAATCTTGGGCCTTGAAGGCCTTATTCACCAGGGCAGCTACTGTGCCAGGACAGCAAGCCCAAAGACTATGCCCCTGTAGACTGAAGCAAGTGGGACTGGAATCCTAAGATGACTTCCACATGTATCAGGACCTGTCCGTACAGGGATATTGTGTCACTAAGTCAAAATGGAAGAAATGGCCATTTGAAGTGAGGCCGAAATCCCACACCAGTTGGCCGTTTCCTTCCATGATCTGCAAGTGGTGTACAGCAGGCACACAGAATTACTTTGGTTGAGGAGGGCCCCCCCAGGCCTGAATGAGCTTCACCCAGAAGTACATCAAGGTTCATAGAGCCCAAGCAACAGACCTGCGGTGAAGCCAGACACAGGAAGGCATGAAGCTGAATGTTGCCTAGGGAGTTTTGTCTGTGGCAGCTGGAACTTTCTATGTCGGGTGGGCAACTTGTGGCCCTCCAGATGTTTTGACCTACAACTCCCACCATCCCTGACCATTGGCCAGGCTGGCTAGAGCTGATGGGAGCTGTAGGCCACAGTATTTGGAGGGCCACAAGCTGCTCTCTGGCGTCTTCACACCTTGAGCCAGCACGTGCTCAAATTTTATTGCTGCCGCCTTGTGGCATAAGGTCTGCTTATCCTGTAGCAGAGCGCCACCTCCTGTGAAAGGTGCGGGCTTCTCATCTCCCTTCACGATGGTTGTCATAGGGAAAGAGCTGGACACAAAGAAGTCTCAGCAGGATCAGCTATTGAAGGTGCGCGGAAGGGATCCTTCTTGACTGCATCCTCCAACACATACGTTGAAACTAAATTACGGGGACCGCCAGCAGTCCAGAGCTCCACGGAGGGCATTCCTCCCATTGGGCCACGTTGATTTGTCGCGTCTTCAGGGGAGGAGCCACCCTGCCCTCGCCATCCGGCTCTGTCTAGCAAGCCCTGCAGGCAAGTTGAGCTGGTGCTCTTAACAGTCCAGCCTTTCTGTCGCTTTAGGCCTAGTTTTTCCTTTCCTTTCACTTTTGATTTTATTCCTTGGGCAGCTAGTTGTTCCTCCCCACCTCTCCTTAGCAGGAGTCCAGCTTCACATGGCTTCCCCAGGGGCAGACTCAAAGCAGCCAGCCTTCATTCCGCTTGGAAGCCAGCTGCCAGACAGCGTGCTCGCGCTGCTGCCCCACCACTTTTCCCAGGCCCTTTCGTTGTGGCTTTAGAGCAAGCAACAGCTGTGGACAGGTGGACAGCCAACCATGCTCCACTCCTCTCCCTTTCCTCTCTACTGGGCAGGCAGAGAGCACTGAGCCCCAGTTGCTCTGCTGGCCCTCTCCACCATGGCGGAAAGAAGCACCAGTCCTGGATCGGGTTCCAAAGCCTCAGTCAGAGGCCGAGTGGGCAGACACTGGTCTGATGATCAGGGTGTGAGTTCGGCACCAAGAGGGGAACAGCATGCTCCTCGGCACCCGGACTCAGAGTTCAGTGTTGCAGGCCCAACCCCAGTGCCTGACCTTGCAGGGGAAGGGGCCATAGCTCAGTTTGCAGCCTGGGTTCCCTGCAGGTTTCAAAGGCCCTGCCAACCAGAGGGAGGGATACCCCCAGGGAGGGGTCATAGAATAGTGTAGAGTAGTGGAGTTAGAAGGGGCCTTTAAGACCATTAAGTCCAACCCCCTGCTCAGTGCAGGAGTCTAAATCAAAGCATCCCTGACAGATGGCTGTGGGAGAGCCCACCACCTCCCTAGGGAATGGGTTCCACTGTCGTATTGCTCCAGCAGTCAGGAAGTTTTTCCTGATGTTCAGCCAGAATCTGGCTTCCTGAAACTTGAGCCCATTACTCTGTGTCCTGCACTCTGGGCTGATCGAGAAGAGATCCTGGCCTTCCTCTCCGAGACAACCTTTCAAGTACATGAGGAGCGCAATCCTATCTCCCCTCAGTCTTCTCAAGGCTAAACATGCCCAGTTCTTTCAATCTCTCCTCATCGGGCTCTGTTTCCAGTCCCCTGATCACCTTTGTTGCCCTCCTCTGGACCCTCTCCAGTTTGTCTGCATCCTTCTTCAAGTGCGGTGCCCAGAACTGGACACAGTACTCCAGATGAGGCCTAACCAGTGCTGAGGAGAAGGGAACTCGTACTTCCCGGGATTTGGAAGCTGTGCTTCTATTAATGGAGCCATCTTCCTTGGCTTCTCTTTCTCCCTGTAAAAAGAAGGGAAAGAGAAAGAGGTGGAGGTCTTCCTGCAGCCACAGATACAACCGTAGACCCTCCTCCCCCTCCCCCTCTGCAACCCACTAGGGCTGCCCTTTGGCATCCATCTCGGGGGGCTCGTCTAGCCCCACCCCTCCTCCTCCTGCTCTGGCAACAAGGCAAGAAAGAGAAATGGGTCTGAGAAGGCAACACGCCCACTTAAGGGCGGGGGGAGCAGTAGTAAAAACCTTAAACTTCTGGGGGTGAGTGTGACTCAGAAAATCGTGGCAAAGATTAAGGGCAGCTGAGGAGGAGCTTGAACCTTCCAGTTCAAAGAGCACACTCTTTAATCCAGAACTGTTCCCAGCGCTGCTGATCCAGGACACCCCAGCTTTCTGAGAGCGCAGGCACCTCAGTGCAGAATGGGCTAAGTCTGCCTTCCCTCAGGCCTTTACAAAGCCTCTGACGTTGCTCCTACCCCATTCCTTAAAGGAGGCCTGGAAAGCAAAGTGGAAAGCCCCTCCAAACCAAGTCAGTCCATAAGCTGGAAAATAAACCTTATTCCCTTCCAAGCAAAGCTAAGGATATGCTTAAGGTCTCTGTGGTAGATGCTCCAGTTGCAACACTCCCCATGCAGCCATTCCTGCTGATGGGGAGAGGGGACCCAAAGATCCATGTGATAAACACGTGGAGACAGCCCCCACAAGCATTTAGAATCCTTTGCTGCATCCCTCGGCGTCAGCAACCAATTCCTTTTTCTCCACAGCGGTATATGGGTGGAGGATATGGCACGGGCAAAGTCCACACCGAAACCTTTAAAAGGTGGTCTCAAGAAAATTGCATATACAGCTGCTCCCCTTGCAGATTTGGCCTTGTTGTTCAGTCATGTCCAACTCTTCGTGACCCCATGGACCATAGCACACCAGGCCTTCCTGTCCTCTGCTCTCTCCCGGGGTGTGCTCAAGTCCATATTCATTGCATCAGTGATGCTATCTAGCCATCTCATCCTCTGCCGTCCCCTTCTCTATTTGCCTTCAATCTTTCCCAGCATCAGGGTCTTTTCCAGGGAGTTTTCTCTTCGCATTAGGTGGCCAAAATATTTGAGCTTCAGCTTCAGTATTTGTCCTTCCAATGAGCAGTTAGGGTTGATTTCCTTTAGGATGGACCTCCTTGCAGTCCAGGGGACTCGTAAGAGTCTTCTCCAGCACCACAGTTCAAACGCATCGATTCTTCAGTGCTCAGCCTTCCTTATAGTCCAGCTCTCACAGCTATATGTTGCTACTGGGAATACCATAGCTTTGATTATATGAACCTCTGTCAGCAAGGTGATGTCTCTGCTTCTTACTATGCTGTCTAGGTTTGCCATAGCTTTCCTCCCAAGGAGCAAGCGTCTTTTAATTTCATGGCTACAGTCACCGACTGTGGTGATCTTGGAGCCCAAGAAAGTAAAATCTGTCACTGCTTCCATTTCTTCCCCTTCCATATGCCAGGAAGTGATGGGGCCAGATGCCATGATCTTCGTTTTTTTAATGTTGAGTTTCAAACCAGCTTTTGCACTCTCCACTTTCACCCTCAACAAGAGGCTCTTTAGATCCTCTTCACTTTTTGCCATTAGGGTGGTATCATCTGCGTATCTGAGGTTGTTGATAATTCTCCCGGCAATCTTAATTCCGACCTGTGATTCATCCAACCCGGCGTTTCTCATGATGTACTCTGCATATAAGTTAAATAAGCAGGGCGACAATATGCAGCCTTGTCGTACTCCTTTCCCAATTTGGAACCAGTCGGTTGTTCCATGTCTGGTTCTTACTGTTGCTTCTTGACCCCTGTACAGGTTTCTCAGGAGACAAGTAAGGTGGTCTGGTACTCCCATCTCTTTCAGAATTTGCCACAGTTTGTTGTGATCCACACAATCAAAGACTTTAGCGTAGTCAATGAAGCAGAAATAGACGTTTTTCTGGAATTCTCTTGCTTTCTCCATGATCCAGCAAATGTTGGCGATTTGATCTCTAGTTCCTCCACCTCTTCGAAACCCAGCTTGTACTTCCGGTAGTTCTCGGTTCACATACTGCTGAAGCCTAGCTTGTAGGATTTTGAGCATCACCTTGGTGGCATGTGGAATGAGCGCAATTGTACAGTAGTTTGAACACTCTTTGGCATTGCCCTGCTTTGGAATTGGAATATAAACTGACCTTTTCCAGTCTTGTGGCCATTGTTGAGTGTTCCAAATTTATTGGCATATTGAGTGCAGCGCTTTAACAGCATCATCTTTTAGGATCTTAAATAGCTCAGCTGGAATACTGTCATCTCCGCTAGCTTTGTTGTTACTAATGCTTCCTAAGGCCCACTTGACTTCACTCTCTAGGATGTCCGGCTCAAGTTCAGTGACCACACTATCCTGGCTATCAGGGACATTCAGATCTTTCCTGTATAGTTCTTCTGTGTATTCTTTCCACCTCTTCTTAATCTCATCTGCTTCTGTTAGGTCCCTGCCTTCTTCGTCCTTTAACATGCCTGTCTTTGCACAAAACGTCCAATTTTCTTGAAGAGATCTCTAGTCTTTCCCATTCTGTTGTTTTCCTCGATTTGCCATTTCCTTCTCCAGTGGGCCACATTTTGTCAGAACTCTCCGCCATGACCTATCCGTCTTGGGTGGCCCTGCACAGCATAGCTGATGGCTTCACTGAGTTACGCAAGCCCCTTCGCCACAACAAGGCAGTGATCCATGAAGGGGCCTTAGGCTCTCTACAGTTCAGTGCTAGAGTCATGGCATCCAGTTCCCTGGCCAGAAGGAACATTTGGCTACGTCATTGGGATGCAGAACTTGGGTCACAATCCAGGCTTGCTAGTTCTACCTTCGAAGGAGCCAAACTTTTTTGTAATCCACTGGAGACTGAAACAAAGGACAAGAAGCTAGAACTTGCTGGCCAATAAAAAGGAGGACCATAAGCCCAGGCAATAGTCTTCCTTCCGAGGTAACAAGACCACACAGATATCCCATTCCTCAGGTGTTTTCAAGAATAAATGGAACTGTTCATCTAGATCCTCAGGAAAAAGTCAGTCCTCCAACTATCCTGCCTCCACTATTAAGGATGGGAAGAAACAACAATCTTCCTGACACCAACAGTCTTCCCCCAATCAGCACATAGGGGGGCAGCTGATGCATTTTGCCCCAATGTGGATCACTGTCACCTAGTTCTGGGACACCATAGCTCATGGCTATGCCCTGGAATTCTCTTCTAGGCCAGGGACAAGTTCATTCCTTCTCCTAGGAAAAGAACCTGGTAAAGCACAAGAAATTCTTGAGAGCCATAGAACATCTCGTAGCCATCAAGGCAATTTAGCCAGTTCTTCAGACAGACATCCACTCCAGGGTCCACTCCACTTTTTTCTTAGTTCCCAAGAAAAACAGGGACATACGAGTGATACTGGATCTAAAATGGCTCAACGAGAATATCCCCAAGAAACACTTGAAAATGGAGATGCTTTGACCAATTGTGGAAGTATTTGAACAAGCAGAGTTTCTCGCTTCAGTAGACCTTTCAGAGGCATATCTGCACATTTCAATGGACTCCCATTGTCGATTCTGGAAGTTTTGTTATGACAATTGCCATTTCCAGTATCAAGCACTGCCCTTCGGCCTGACCTCAGTGCCAAGAGTGTTCTCCAGTGTGTTGATAGCTCTCGTGGCTCACCTCAGAACCCAAGAGGTATGGATCTACCTTTATCTGGATGACATCTTGATCCAGTCTCCTTTGAGAAACAAATGCCTGATAGGCATACAGACCACAGTGTCATGCTTGCATCAACATGGCTTTGTGGTCAATATGGAGAAAAGTAATCAGATTCCAACTCAGTGGCTCATTTAGGGATCCTGCTAGACACAAGAACATTCAGGATGTTATTATTAGAGGAGAGACAAGTCAAGATCCAGAACTGCTTGTCAACCATGATGGCAGCAAAGTGGACAGATCTCATGGACTTAGCCAAGCTCCTGGGCCTGCTGGTGTCTTGTCAGAACCTGATGTCTTGGGGTTCAATGCCATCTTCTCCCATTCCAGGACCAGATAGCACCATCATATCACACCTGGGTCTTGGTATTGTCATATCTCAAGTTAGATTGGAAGAGGTTGATGGAGCCATTAAGGGTAGAGAAAGGTGTCTCCCTGAAGGTTCCAGTTTGGAAAGTCTTCATGGACGCCAGCCTATTTGGATGGGGGGCCCCACCTGGGGAACGAAGTCATGCAGAAGATCTGGTCCAACAAGGAGAAGTATTGCAGTATCAACTGGCTGGAATGCTAAGCCATTTTCCTAGGCCTTCTGGTGTTCCGTTCATCCCTGTTGGGCAGCCATGTCCTGGTCAGGACAGACAATGCCATGGCAAAAGCCTGCATCAACAAACAGGGAGGGGCGAAATCCTCATAATTGAACAGGTTGGCCTGGAAGCTCCTATCGTTGGCAGAGGCCTCCATCAAGTCCATTTCAGCAGAACATCTAGCAGGTGTGTCTAATCTTACAGGTGATTGGTTGATTCAGACATCTCTCAAGGAATCTGAATGGGCTCTCAACCCTCAAATCTTTCAGAAGGTTGACCAGAAGGTTGACACTGACCAGAAGGCTAGGAGAACTATGGATCTGTTCGCCACACCACACAGTGCACAGGTTCCCACCTTCTTCTCAAGTTTCCCATGTCATACAAAAGCAGGCATGGACACGCTTGTGGAACCATGGCCAAAAGGGCTATTGTATGCAAAATACAGTATGAGATGCAAGAATTGGAGAACTTCAGCGGAAGTCATCCTGGTTGCTCCATATTGGCCCAGGTGTCCATGGTTTCCAGAACTGATAACATGTTGATCCGGGATCCATGGAGAATGCCCAGCAGGAAGGGTCTGCTTCTCCAGTGTCCTGTGCTGCACACACACCCAGACCTCTTCCAACTAACAGCCTGAAAGGCAGTGGTATCATGAGTCTCCTCTTAAGACCCTTCTGTCTTCCAGATGAAGTTCCACTAATAGGGTCTATAGTACCACATAGAACGTTTTTTGGTTTGGTGTCAGAAGAATTGATAGGTCTCCATCCCCCGAAGATCCCCCAGCAAGAAGGATCTTGGAATTGTCGTCGATCACAAGCTGAATATGAGCCAACAATGTGATGTGGCTGCAAAAAAGGCAAATGCTATTTTGGGCTGCATTCATAGAAGCATCGCTTCCAAATCCCGGGAAGTACTAGTTCCCCTCTACTCAGCACTGGTTAGGCCTCATCTGGAGTACTGTGTCCAGTTCTGGGCACCACACTTTAAGAAGGATGCAGACAAGCTGGAGAGGGTTCAAAGGAGGGCAACAAAGATGATCAGGGGACTGGAAACAAAGCCCTATGAAGAGAGACTGAAAGAACTGGGCATGTTTAGCCTTGAGAAGAGAAGACTGAGGGGAGATATGATAGCACTCTTCAAGTACTTGAAAGGTTGTCACAGAGAAGAAGGCCAGGATCTCTTCTTGATCATCCCAGAGTGCAGGACACGGAATAATGGGCTCAAGTTACAGGAAGCCAGATTCCGACTGAACATCAGGAAAAACTTCCTGAGTGTCAGAGCAATACGGCAATGGAACCAATTACCTGGGGAGGTGGTGGGCTCTCCCACACTGGAGGCCTTCAAGACGAGGCTGGACAGCCATTTGTCAGGGATGCTCTGATTTGGATTCCTGCATTGAGCAGGGGGTTGGACTCGATGGCCTTGTAGGCCCCTTCCAACCCTACTACTACTATTCTATGATTCTATGTACAAGAGGTGTTGGGCTCTCTCCAGGTGAGGCTGGATAAGGGTCTGAGTACGAGTACAATTAAGAGGCAAGGAGCTGCACTTACCAGCATGCTGGGATGCAAAGGGAGTCCTCCTGTTTCATATCACCCACATCTAAAAAGCTTCTTAAAGGGTGTGGCTCTCATTAATCTCCCAGCTGTACATTGCTTTCCTACCTGGAACCTGAACTGGGTTCTTACGGCATTGATGGGTAGTCCATTCGAACCCATGGACACGTGTTCTTTTAAGTTGCTCATGTTTAAAACAGTCTTTTGGGTGGCTATAACTTCAGCAAGGAGAGTTTCAGAGTTAGGAGCCCTCTTGGCTGATCCACAATTGTGTATTTTTCATAATGATGAGGTGGTACTTCATACCGAGCCTTCCTTCATCCCTAAGGTTAATTCTGCTCTCCAAAGATCCCAGGAAATTTCTCTTATGTCATTCTGTCCTAAGTTTGGTAGATCCAAAGGACCAGAGTTGGCATAAATTAGATGTGAGAAGGGCATTGTGGTTCTATTTAGATAGGGCCGTTGCCCACAGTCTTTCTAGCTCATTGCTAATTTCCTTTGACTCCAAGACCTTGGTGGCTAAGGTGTCGAAGTCTTCCATTTCTAGATGGCTGAAGGAATGCATTGTGTTGGCCTATCAAACTTTAGGGAAGGACCCGCCTGGGGGGATCACTGCTCATTCCTTGAGGGGGGCATCAGCTTCTTCAGCTTGTAAGGGAGATTTTCCTGTCCTGGACATATGTAAGGCAGCCATGTGCAGAGCTTCGTTACGCTTTGCAAGATTGACACTGCTTCTTCAGCAGATGCTGCTTTTGGGTGCAGAGTGTTGTAAAGGGGCTGGTACATGGAGCTCTGGTCCCTTCCCCGCCCTGTTGATGCACTGCTTTGTTACATCCCATAGTGAAGAAATCCCCTCTGGAAAAAGCAGAAATTTCCTTACCGTGCATTTTTGTTCCTGGGGCTCCGTGGGGGGCATTGTGCCCACCCTGCAAGGTGCCCAGCATATTATTCTGTTAAGGAAGAAGAGTTTGGGGTGGTCATGGCTTCTGCCCCCACCGCACATGCAGGAAGATAGGCAGGGGTTCCTGGGCTCTTTCCTATTCCTGCCTCGCATGTTTGCCCTTGTTTGTTTTTTAAACTTGTTTTCAGGTCGATGAAGTTCATGTTTCTTTGCCATTTTTTCTGCCTTTAGTTGTGGGGTTGTCCTCTGCGTTACCAGTCCGGTCAGGGAGGGCAGGGTGGCTCCTCCCCCAGAAGAAGCGACAAATTGACTCTGTCTACATGGCCCAGAGGGAGGCGCCATCCCAAGGTGAAGGGTGCCCCTTGTGGAGCACCGAGAACAAAAATGCACAGTAAGGGCATTTCTGTGTTTTGTTTGGAGCTGTGAGAAGGGCTGGGCTTCATAACGTCAGAAGAGCCCTGCTGCATCAGACCAAAGGTCCATCCAGTCCCGCATTCTGTTGCCACGGCGGCCAACCAGCTGCCTGTGGGAAGCCCACAAGCAGGACCCGAGGGCAAGAACACCCTCCCACCCATGTTCCCCAGCAGCTGGCGTAGTTACAGCTTTGTTTCATGGCAACACTGTGACCTCTAGGCTTGGAACGTCCTCACACGTCCTCGCACGTGTTGCCAGTGGGGTTGAAGCGCCACAGCCCATTAGCTTGCCTCTAGGGATGAGCGACCATCCAGGTGCAGCAGGATTCGTATCTCCATCCAAAGGTCAAGAATCACGTAGAACAGGTGGGACCTACCGCAAAATGTTGCCATGTGTCGGTGTGCTGTTGTGCAGGGCTCCAGTCAGGCAGTTCTGCCCTCCTTCCATCATGCCTCCCGCCTGGTCTCCTGTTCCTCTCCCCAAGGGTCAGGCAGCATCCTGTGACCACTGAGCACGTGCCACCCTCGGGGGCTGCCTCTGGGATCCCCCCCCCCCGAGTTCGTTCTCACCAGATGTCTTTGTCTTCTGCACTCAAAGAAATGTGTGCAAAACAAAAAAATGGTTCAAGATGCCCTTCCCTGTTTTGAGGTTGTGGTAATATGCAAATATATTAAACTGAATAAATTTACCTGTTAAAAGGCATGTGAGTAATCAATTAAAATTAGCTAATCAGTTGGCAACCCTATTCATAAACAGTCTGATCCAATCCGCATTGAAGTGTCAGGTCCTTCAAGGCCTCTGATAAGACAGCGATAGTGAGAACGGCAGAGCCAACTGACAGCTATGGAATGGCTGAGGAAAGACCTTTGTGTGACCTGTGAAACCAGGCTATGAGTCTGCCCATTTTGCTGGAGACGGCTCCTGGGTGAGGGTTCCAGAGCCCTGTCTTGGCGTTCCCTGTAGTCCCCGTCACAGTGCTGGACTGTAGCCAGATGGCCTCTGTGTTGTGAGTGGTTCTTCGTGCGCAGGGCGCAGCGGGGGGGTGGCGTCTCCGCCTTCCCAGAGTGACACGGAGGGTGGGAACCAAAAGTGTTCCCAACAATTTCATTCTTCAGGGGGAATTCAGACATAAGAGATGCTACAAATCTCTCACTGTCCCCGCGCTGTACATGTGGATTAACACATAAATTGTTCTTGGAAGTGACACTCTACTTTGTTCCTCTCCCTCAAAGGAGCGTTTTGGGATGAATGGCTTTGTATACCTGGTGTTCTCTCCCATCATGATGCCTCCTCCATCCAGATGAGATGTTCCATATTCATTAACCACCACCCGCTTTGTGTAGCTCTCCTATGAGATGGTTTGTGACAAGGTATTCATCTCCCTTTTCATTTGCAGCTTCATTTTATCCTTGGCAGTCTTGCTTGCCAAGAGACAAGCTCTTCATTATGTCCCTTACTTGGATTGGGACTTATTGCTCTGTTTCTTGGAAACCTCCCTTTCATGTGCTCCATAATCCTTTCTGCAAAGGAAGCATTAGCTCCAGCTCAATGAAAGTTCCCTTTCCTGCGCTGACGCAGAATATCGGGGGGGGGGGGGGTCTCTATAAGAAAATGGAGGCAGGAGATATCTTCTTATACCATGCCTGATGTGGTTTCTTAGTTAAATCCAATGGGCTTGAATTCCCCATTCCTGAGGAGTCAACTGCGGACATCCATCCCCCACCCCCCAATCATTAGGCCCCAAGTTTCCAACAACATCAGTATCAGCTGAAGGGGCCCTCTAGCTAGCACTCTCTTTCTCACAGTGGATGGCCAGACAGCCTCTGGGAGCTTTCACGCAGGTGGACGGGCAATGACCATCTTCGGTGGAGGTCTCCAGCATGTGGCATTTGAAGAGTTTTCAACCAGCTGTTCAGGGGTTATAGCTGTTCATGGGCATGTATTTTTGGTGGATTTGTCTAACCCTTGAAGGGCCATCTTACACAGTGGCCTTCCCCGAGGGTTGGGCATAAGCCCCCCTTGGCCAGAGCTGTGTGCCTGTGTAGTTTCTGTGACTTCGAGGTTTGGCAAAAGTTGCAGTACTTTTGGGCTGAGGGCAGCTTGCCTTTCTTTGAGGGGGGGAAGGTGGTCCCCCCTTCTCTTCCTTACTTAACATAAGCGCCTGTCTGCACTGCACAACCTAGTGGCCAAGTGCTTTGAAAAGGGAGCCAAGAACGCCTCTGGGAATGGTGCTGCATCCTCGCAACTAGGCTGTGGAGGGAAGCCAGGCTTGGAGCAACAGCTTGGCTTTGTTTTAAGTATGAGAAAGAAAGGGGGGAAATGAAATCCTGGGGCTCCTCAAAGAATGGTTCTCCCTCCCCCTGGGCATTTGGGGATGGGTTTTTGCCACGTGGACACACACACCCCTTACGGAAAAGCAGGGCTGAATGCTTTGGGCCTGTCCTGCCTTCAGCACACACACGTAGCAGTGGATTGCACAAGTCAGTAATCTGTTTTATGAAGGATGTCTTCTGCCTTCGTCGGCAGGCTGCTTGACAGCAGGCATGCCCAGGAAACACTTCACCCCAATATTTTGCATGATGTGGTGCTGTCACTTTAAGAGCTTCAGCCTAGCACAGAGTAAGTTCCAGCTGAGAGAACTGATGGGCCAGCTGAATGGAAAAGTATTTTGCCAGGAAGCCATTAACATTTCGTCAGGTATCCAGGACAGAGGTTTAGCAGAATAATTTGGTCAAGCAGCACTGGCTTAAGTGCCTCATGATGACATGAGGCACAGAAATGGTAAATTAGCTATGAAGTCACCTCCAGGCAAAGGATCATCCCTCGGAGACATAGCGCAACTATTGATAAGTACAGTGACTGGGTGGGGATTTCGCTTCCTCAAGCATTACAATCTCTAGGAAGTAGGGTTTTGACTAGATTTAGCCCATCCTGAGGAATGTTTGGGGAAAGGGTATGTCCTATTGAAGCTTCTGTCTACCTGGACCAAAGTTATCTTTCCTTTTTTGTTAGCACTGTCTGCTGGAGACAGAGCTCTGGCTCTTTGTCCAAATCCTATAAAAACCATGCCTACCAATGCCCACATTGTTCCTGGCCACCCAAGACAAGTACCAATCTGCCGCTGAAATCATGCAGTTCCTGGCCTCCTCCACAAAGGTACCAGATGATTTTCCTGGTGTGTAACAAGCTCTGCAGTTCTGTGGCCTCCTGAGAGCCCAGTACCATCACCCGCTCTGGTTGCATGACAAGCCCAGTGTCCTGGTTGTGTCCATTGGCTTTCTTGCTCCTCCATCAAAATCACTGGAAGCCACAGAAGCCAAGGTTCTGTCACCAGAGCCTTGTTACCCTTGCCTCTGACCTCTTAAGTCCCCGCTTGTGCTCAAGTGAAGACCTGAGCTGCAGCTGCTAGGAGACTTTCACAAGGCCCCCTTCTCCACAGCATTCTCAGGAATTTCTTCGCACCCCAGTGCTGTCTTCAGGAGTGATCCATCAAGTTCCTGGAACAGGCATCTTTCAGGCCTCTCTCTGTCTTCTGGAGGTCCCTTCCCTGTGGATCACAGCCTCCAACCCACTTTCTCTTTCATGTGCTCATATACGTGCGTGTAGGAATCCAGTCTGTCTACTAACACATTTGTGGTTGGAAGCCTGGCTGCCACCATAGTGCAGTGTTGCCTTGGTCACCCAATGGGAAGGGTTGTGGCCAGGCCGCCTCCTCTGTTTGTCTGTGCTCCCAGTTTGTGCCCATTGGGGTTGGCCAGTTCTTCTTCTTCCAGAAGAGTTGGTTGACATGCACTGCTGTTCACAACAAATAGCAGGGAGAGGGAGCTGGGAGGAGTGGGCTTATTTATGTAAGAAATTTACGCACTTTTCATCATAAAATCCCAAAGAGGGGTACAAATAATAAAACGCAGTAAAATAACACAGCATGCCCCCCCATCAAATGGGAGAACAGTAACAAATAATTATGTGCACCATCATTATTTGTTACAGTACACACTGTGATGACTCTTGGAGCATCCCAAGCTACGCACCTGCTCCTTCAGAGGGCCTGCAACCCCATCCAGAACAGACAACTTCCCTAATTCCTGGACACCTATCCATAATGCCTCTGTCTTGTCAGGATTCAGTCGCACTTTATTGGTCCACATCCAGCCCACCATCGCATTCAGGCACTGGTCCAGGGCCTGCACAGCCTCTACTGGTTTAGATGATGTGGACAAAGTGGTGTGTCATCAGTGTACTGATGACACTTTACTCCAAATCGCCTAATGACTGCTCCCAGCAGCTTCATATAGATGTCCCCTGCATCAGGGACAGAATGAAACCCCATTGGGTTGCCGACAAGGCAGTGGTAATTGGTGTGAGCGTGCTTGTTTTAGGTGCTCCATTTGTCCTGCCCTCTCCTTTTGTCATGATGACTGTGTGCAAGTACTAACCTCTGTGTGTCATCCACGGTTAGAGGCAAACCGGTGTAGGTCTCTCTTGCCTTCCCAAACTCAGCTTCATCCTCTCCCAAATTGCCTTCCTCCCCTTTCCCATGTCCCAGGACTCTCAGAACCCCAATTTGCTTAGCCCCAGCTCCTTCAACCAGCTCGTTCAAGCTTGGACTCATCCTGCATATCTGATCCTCCCATGCACAGCAGCCCTCAGTTTAGGTGCTGAGCAAGCCTTTGAGCAAATTTCCCCATCACTTGAATTCTAATGTAAATATCAAGGGTGATGCTGCAGAACTCTAGGCTTGAATCACAAAAGGGTTCCAATCTTTTCATTCAGTTCAGCTCTAAACCTCCTTTGGGTCTCTCCTTACTTTACCTTCTCTATTGGTACCTGCATGAATTCAGCCACTAGAGGACATTAAGAGATCGGGGGGGGGGGGTGTTAAATGAATTCAGCATTATATGTACAAGGCTTGAAAAGTTCAGAGGGAGGATGCTGTCTGCGGCTCTTTGGGGGAACCTTCATGTCCTCACCGTATTCATGAGTGGAGGCTGGACTTCCACAGACTGGCTTCTGTACTGACATTTGCTGCCAAAAAGCTGGTGTCTTGTATGAGCAGCTCTGACGGGTCCCTGAGAGTGTGTTGCCCACATCCAGTGTCAAATATGCTGGCATGGACAAAATGGCCAGCTTCTGTTGACCACTGCGACCCCATGGCTGAGGTGTAAGCAGATACATCTAGTCAGACAATGTATCCATTGAACAGCTGGATGAGATTTGAACCCACATCTCTGTGTGATGAAGGCGACTCAAACCATGGTGCATGCCAGCAGTGTGCTGGGGCAGAAAAGTATCTGGCGCGCGTGTGACCATAGGCGGCTCTGGCTCTGGCTCTGGCTCTGGCTTCGAAGTACAATAGGAGGCAGCCTGCACTGGGCACCCGGGGCAAAGCTCCCGAAGCGCTGAGCCCGTGTGATGCAGGCAGCTACTTAAAAGAGGCAAATTCCAAGTTACGGTTCAATAGGAAAGAGTGGCCAGTTTTGTGGTCCCTTTATACAAATCTGTGATAGAACCACACTTGGAATACTGTGTGCAGTCCTGGTCACTGCACGTCAAAAAAGATATTGTGGAGCTGGAAAGGCCTGGAGAAACTCCCCTATGAAGAAAGGTTACTACTCTTGGGGCTATTTAGATTAGAAAAAAAAGCAAATGGAGGTGAGGCAGAATACGACAGAGGTATAATGCATGGTCGTAGGCAGTTCAATGGATGGGGAAAGTTTCCCTCTCAATTAGGAATCCGGCCTCCGGCGTCTGCAGCAGAGCAGCACCACTCACCTCCGCCTCCCTCTGGAATCCTACAGAGCCGGCCTTGCTCTGTGGCGATTCTGTGGAGCCGCAGACCGGCTCCGCATCACTGGCCTGGCGAATGGATACAGCTGCAAGTGGCGTAGCGAACGCCACCTGCGGCCGTAAAGCCCCTTAGTTTAACCTAATTGCAGCCATTTGCAGCTGCATTTAGATTAAACTAAGGGCCTTTACGGCCGCAGGTGGCATCCGCTATGCCACTTGCGGCTGTATCCATTCACCAGGCCAGCGCTACAGACCCAGCTGCCGGCCTGTGGCTCCGCGGAATCCCCACAGAGGGGAGCTGGCTCACGAGGATTCTGGGGGGAGGAACAGATCGCCTCCCCCCGCAGGCGGATTCCCCACAGACCAGCAGGTAGGGAATCCGCCCATCCCTACTCTCAATGCTAAAACCCAGTCAGGTCATCCAATGAAGCTGAATGGTGGGAGATCCAAGACAGATAAAAGGAAGGAGTTTTTCATACACGCATAATTAAAGCTACCACAAGAGGTCATGGTGGCTTGGACAGTTCAAAGGGGATTAGACAAATTCATGGAAGACGAGGCTATTACTGGCCACTAGTCATGATGGCTATATGCTTCCGTGTGCCTCTGAATACCAGTTGCTGAGGAATAACCATGGCAGAAAGCAGCTGTGGCCCTCGTGTCTTGTGGGCTTCTCACTGGGCCATCTGACTGGCCACTGTGGGAAATGAGATGTGTTACCAGATAGGCCTTTGGCCTGATCCAGCCTCAAGGCTCTTTGGCATATATCTGGATCTAGACCTGGAGGGCGGGGGGGGGGGGGGGAGGCCCCCTGCTGATGTATGAGCAGTGCAGTATTGAGCAGGCAAAGGCACAAGGCCAACCAGTCCTTCATTATACCTGGCTTGGCCAGTCCAGACAGTCTATGTCCATACAGGACTGTGAGCCAACACATATGCAACAGTCCACCGTGGCAGCCCGCCTGCCAGGCCAAGTCCCAGCCTTGATCCCTACTTTCAGTCCTTGAAGAGGTGTTGTGCGATGCACAGGATATTGCAACAGAATCAGGAAATGAATACACGACAGGATCAGAATGGATACTTCTGGAAGCTGAAGACTGATGCCTTTTGTCTTCACATCAAGAACATTGTTTCTGTATTTCTTAGATGTCTAGTCTGCGGTCAAAAATTTTAAGCAGGCAACCTGGTGCCCTCCAGATGATTTAGATTACAACTCCCGTAAACCCCAGCCAGCATGGCCAATGGTCAGGGATTATGGGCACTGTCATCCAAAACACTGGATGGCACCCAGTTGGTTACCCCTGCTAAGCACCAGAAAATCTGTCACATCCCTTTAAATTGGATCCAGAGTATAATTATCTAGAGTTTGACAAAAACCAAAAAAGGAAAAAATCCATCTTACTCTTTTATTTTCTTGAATTGTATTTTTAATGTACCCAGATATCATTTTCATAGGATCATAGAACAGTAGGGTTGGGAGGGGCCTACAAGGCCATTGAATCCAACCCCCTGCTCAGTGCAGGAGTCCAAGTCAGAGCATCACCAACAGGTGGCTGTCCAGCCTCGTCTTGAACGCCTCCAGCGTGGGAGAGCCCACCGCCTCCCTAGGTCATGGGTTCCATTGTCGTATTGCTCTAACAGTCAGGACGTTTCTCCTGATGTTCAGCTGGAATTTGGCTTCCTGTCACTTGAGCCCATGATTCCGTGTCCTGCACTCTGGGATGATCGGGAAGAGATCCTGGCCTTCCTCTCTGTGACAACCTTTCAAGGACTTGAAGAGCGCTATCCTGTCTCTCCTCAGTCTTCTCAAGGCTAAACAGTGAAATTTTTGGCAGAGTCAGCCAGACTGAAGAGTGCTCTGTTGTTCTAGGGAACCCTTGTGCAGATTTTAGAGTCGGCAAAGAAGTGCGTTGCCTCCTGGGGTGATGTCAGAGATCCTGTCTTACATCATCATGTTGGCAACTGCTGTGAAGTATACATAAATACAGAATTACTGCTGGCGCTCTCTGTCCAGTTTTGGTTTTGTTTGCAAACTAGATCCTTGGGGTCAATGGGATTTTTCACATGGTGTTCATTTGGAAGTGAGTTGCACATTCCAGAAACTGGATCTTGGTCTTTGTAATGTTCCCTGCAGCTTCCGTTAGCTATGCTTCCAATGTCCAGGACAAGAGTTTTATTCTGCTTGCTGATCCATTTTGTTGATACCCTTTCATATAGTGATATACCACATGACTTGTGGGACTGTGTCAAAAGACTTCTAGTAATCATGATTTAATATGAAAGGAATTTTTGTCAGTTCTTGAACCTGCTGTCAAATTAGTAGGTGGCTAGGATGTTCTTTCAATAGTTACCTCAAGTGGGTGGTTAGGAACCTACAAACCCCTCAAAGGCTTATGCTCCAAATACATTTGGTGACAGCCTCCTGCCTTGCATCCCATTACAAGCTACATCAAAGAGGTCCAGGCAGTCAGGCCACCTATGGCATAAGGAGAGGGTACAAAGAGTGTCATTCTTGCTGGCTACCCCACCCCCGTTATAAAACTCCCTACAACTGTGGACTCTTTGAGGCCTTCTCAGGAGGTCTGTTAAGGTCTCCCTGTTTGCATTTGCCTTTCGGGGTGGGGTGATTTCAGTAAATGTACTTAAAATTTCATGTCTTCTCCTGGGGGGAAGGGGCTTGGAGTTGCTTTTGGTACTCAATCCAAGCCCGTTGCCATGAGGTCTGCAATAGCTATAAATGAATAAACACATTTGTGGTGCTTGTATGGTCATGCCAAGGCATCCCAGCAGCAGCACACGACATTCTCGGGCAAGCGCCACTCCTGTTAACAGGCTCCTCCCCCCCCCCCCCGCCGCCCCTATACATATTTTAGCTGTCAGGAGTGTCCAAACCTGGACAGCTGATTTGGCTGGCATTAATGTTCCCACCATGCAGTGCCCACTTTGCTCAGGGCCTCCTGAAGCCAGACATCTGCACATGGTCAGCACTTGCAAGCTGGATAAGCTTCTGGTCTTCTGTCTTCCTGGGTCAAAGAAGTGTGACATTCCTCTTGTGTAGCCAGGAATCTGGTGGACATCACGAAGAGTGCTGAATTTTCCCGGATCTCATATATGGCAAAATGTTGCACCTCTGAAACTGCAGGCCAGCTTCAGGAGTCCATGATAGTCACTGCTGCTTGTGCGCCTTTCACAGTTGCAGGGGAAAGGGTGCCGCAGCTGCCTTGCAGGCCTAATGAAACTGCCCCTCAACTGCAGCCTTCTCCCAGATCGCTGAATCAGGACTGTGATGGTGACGACGTGCGATGCCTGCTGACTGCTGCCGTGATGCCCTTACAGGAGGAGGGACTGACTTAATTGCAGTGCTGACGCTGCTCCTGCACCAGCCAGCCAGAAAAACCAGTAGGCCCACGTCTCCACCTGGGAGACCTAATTTAAGTCTCTTCCATCTGTGCAGAGCCCATGAGAGACTCACAAAGCAGGGGGAGCAGCTCCTCCCTAGCCTAGAGGAGGCAGGACAGCCAGAGAGCAGCATGGCAGGTCTTGTCTGCTGCCCTTTGGGGGAAAGCAGAAGTAGTGGGAGGAATAATACAACATGGAGTCACCAGCAAATCCTGCCAGAGGTGAAATTTCAGGATAATTTAGAGGTCCATGCTCAGGAGAAATGTCCAGAAATGTCAAGGGATGTTAAAAGGGTTTCATCAAGAATAGCAACATTTTTCAAAGGAAGTTTGCTCATCCATAGTGTAACCTTTTCCACTGGACCCCACCAGCCCAGAGTGAACAGCCGTCATGACGGTTTTGTGCATTTCAACTTGCCTTTCACCTTCCCACCTTGAGGTCACTCAAAAATTGGACACTGGAGCCAATTTTGAGTCTGCCCAAAGCCCAGAGGCAAGAGGGTACCGCTTGTGTTGTTGTCCACCCCGGCCCCCAACCCCACCCGCCCCATCTCTTGTTCCTAGAAAAACTAAGGAAAGGGAAATGGGGACAGGACATTCTGTTAAGTACACATCTGCCTCCCACAGCCTTGACTAAGCTCGGGGGCAGGGCTGAATCGGCCTCCCAGTTCCAGGTAACTGCAGGATGAAGTAAACACAAATGTTTGCAGAGAACAAAAGCCCCAGTCAGTCAGGTCAGCTGGCTAATAATCTTCCTGGCAGAAACTGCGACCTTTGGACACTAGATGCGTCACCAATGTACTGGAGTGTCTGGTGGTGCTAAGCTGCCCTGCAGTTTTCTAAGCAAATGGGAAATGGTTGCATGAGAAGACAGAGTGGGCAGGCTGGCAGAGGGCACAAGACCCCTGAGTACCAATGCAGCTAAAACCCTTCCTTCTCTGGGGCCCGGGGTATTGCTCTCTCCAGATGGAAGCCTTTCCTCCAGCAGTCCTTTCCCCTCTCCTTTCAACTGTCAATACCCCCACCCTTCCTGACTGTTAGAGCAATACAACAATGGAACCCATGACCTAGGGAGGCGGTGGGCTCTCCCACACTGGAGGCGTTCAAGACGAGGCTGGACAGCCCTCTGTCAGGGATGCTCTGACTTGGATTCCTGCACTGAGCAGGGGGTTGGACTCGATGGCCTTGTAGGCCCCTTCCAACCCTACCATTCTATGATTCTATGACCCCACCCTGTCCACAACCTCCTCCCTCATCTCTGACTGGCTGCCCTTGAAGACTCTCTTCCTTTTGGGTCATCCCCTTCTGCAGGAAAACTGGGGCTACATCTGAATGCTCCCACCCAAATGCTCCCTTCAGGTGCATATCAAATGCAATACAAATACACAACAGTTAGCTAATACATGCCGTAAAAGCTAAGCAAAAATTGCATTTAAAAATGGAACATACCACCTCTATACCGTTGAGTTTGATTTACATAGCTACAAGGTCTGACAGCATGCTCTTATTTCCAAAGGGAGCAAACATTTCCCTGTTGCACCCTGATGTTCTTATGAGCAATTGACAGTTGTATATCCATGGGTACACCAGGATCATCACAGGACAACCTGATGGCAGGATTCAAAAGCCACTCCTAGTTTCTTTGCCTCAGAGCATCTCCCTGGGAGATCTCTGCCTCCGCCATAGAAGCCAGGGAAATGGGATTACACCTATCCAATATGGCACATTTCAGTTCAGTGCCCATTCCTATTTTGTACTTCTCGTGCCCTGAGGCTCAGTTGCAGGCTCAGGTACGAATGGTGTATTGCTGTTCCGAGCAGCAGGTTGCTTTGGTCATTTTCTCAGAGAAACAGATTGCATAGCATTTCTAAATTGTCTAACTAAAATGGGATCTCTCCCTGTATATCAATGTGTGGATAATGGAAATTGCATCTCAGAATCACTGACCTCTTCACCTGCATGTCTGGCTCTGTTTCACTAAGACTCCTGACTGGTCTGTGACCATCAAGAAGGTCCTATCATAACCCATGGATGTGAACCGATATTCAGATATATGCTGTTAGCAGCATTCTGACTGTTGCCCCATTGGCAACAGATGATTCCAATCAATTGTGTTCATGGTTCCCCCGGCCTTCTTCCTGCTGTATTTGATACACTGGAAGATTAGATAGCTGAGATACAACAATTAATGGCTCTCAGTGCCACCTCTTAAAGATCCTGGACTCCCCAGGTATATGCATGACTTTCAAGAGGACTCATTGTTTATTTCTCAATTGTTTTTTCCAACAGTGTTTAATGCAGTCCCCTAAGCATCCTTCAAGCTTTCCAGTCAAACTGCCCAATGCATCATCTGTTTGAGGTTAAATGTATTGATCATGAATAATATGTCAGTTTAAAGTCCTGTAGTCAGTGCACATCTCTATGACACAATTCCTTTTGCGCACTATTACAATGGGTGATGCATACAGACTTGTGTATTCCTTGATAATTCCTGCAAGAAGTCATTCTTGCAAGTGTTTTCTAATGCCATCAATGTCTGTGGGTGCCAAGTACCTGGGCACAGATCATGCAGACAGATAAAGTGTCCTGCTCCTTTGGTGCAACTCACATCCCATTCATGCACTTAATTGCACCTGAGTGCCTCTTCAGCACTGAGCCTGCCCTGCTCTTTGGTATACTGGGGAGCTGCAGACAATGAAACAGGCTGGACACAAATGGCATAAGATCTGAAATGAAGACAACCGAGTATGCTCTAGAGCACGTAACCATGCCTATTGTGCGGTGGTGTGGGCAGCAAAGAAAGCTTACTTTGCTGCCTCTGTGGTGTCCTCTGTGGAGCACTTCTGGGTGGTCCAGGGGCTGTGAACATTCTCCCCAGTGAATGGAGCCCTGGTCCCATCAAGGATCCACTGTGACTTTTTGCATTGCACTTTGAGGACAAAATTGCTTGTCTCCACAGCAAACTTGACACTGTCATTAGCACAGCTCCAGTTGATGTGTCTGACACCACCAATTTGGGATCAATTTCAGCTCCTGTGGCCTGATGACGGACAAGGTGCTTGCATGCATGCATGCATGCATGCATGCCTAACTAACTAACTAACTAACTAACTAACTAACTAACTAACATTGGTCCAGACGCCAGTTGACACTTCAAATGCTCTTTCCACTCCTGAAATACAGTAAGCTCCTTAAAGTGAAATCACTCTCAGTCATTGCAATGGGTTATCTCACTTTGTTCTTGCCCAACACCAATTATGTCAGCCTTGAAGATATGAGCTAACACTATCCCTGAGATAACGTGACAATTTCCCCAGATTTATTCCTTTGGAAGTACTTCTTTTCTCTTCAGGTTGGATCTGCAACTGACAAGCTTGCTCTCTCCTGCAGGATGCTTTAGAATCATCCAGGAAACCAAGTTGACTGATCCCAAACCATCTGAAATCTTTTCCAGTTCAGCTTCAGCCTTCTGATAAGCTGCCAAGCACATTGGCTGCTATATTGTCAATGCCTGAGCACACTGGGCTCCTACCAAGTCCTCACAACTTTTATCCAAGAGCCCAAACATACTGGGCATCAGCACCTATAAGAACATAAGAAGAACCCTGATGCTGGATCAGACCAAGGGTCCACCTAGTCCAGCATTCTGTTCACACAGTGGCCCACCAGCTGCCCACACCCACAAGTAGGATATGAGAGCAACAGCATCTTCCTGCCCATGTTCCCCAGCAACTGGTGTACACAGGCATACTGCTTCCAATCCTGGAGGTAGTATAGAGCCATCAGGACTAGTAACCATTGATAGCCTTCTCCTCTATGAATTTGTCCAATCCCTTTCTAAAGCCATCCAAACTGGTGGCCATCACTAAATCTTGTGGTAGCAAATTCTGTGGTTTAACTATGTACTGTGTGAAGAAGTACTTTATTTTTTCCTGAATTCCATCAGTTCCATCTGTCCACCAATTCATGGGATGATCCCAGGTTCTAGTATTATGAGAGGAAGAAAAATATCCTGCTACTCACATTCTCTGCACCATACATAATTTTGTAGACCTCTATCATGATATCTTGATGAGCAAACTAGCTCAAAGTGGGCTAGATGAAACAACGATCCAGTGGATCCACAGTTAGCTACAGAATCGGACTCAAAGAGTGCTTATCAATGGGATCTTCTCCAACTGGGGAGAGGTAACAAGCACGGTACCGTAGGGCTCAGTCCTGAGCCCAGTGCTGTTCAACATTTGTATGAATGACTTGGAGGAGGAGGGGCAGGGAATGCTGATCACATCTGCAGATGACACAAAATTGGGCGGGATAGCTAATACTTTGGAAGACAGAAACAAAATTCAAAGTGATCTTGATAGACTGGAGCGCTGGGCTGAAAACAACAGAATGACATTTAATAGGGATAAATGCCAAGTTCTGCACCTAGGAAAAAGAAACCAAAGGCACAGTTACAAGATGGGGAATACGTGGCTCAACAACACTACAAGTGAGAAAGATCTTGGAATTGTTGTTGATCACAAGCTGAATATGAGCCACCAGTGGGATGTGGCTGCAAAAAAGGCCAATGCTCTTTTGAGCTGCATTAATAGAAACATAACTTCCAAATCCCGGGAGGTACTAGTTCCCTTCTCCTCAGCACTGGTTAGGCCTCATCTGGAGTACTGTGTCCAGTTCTGGGCACCGCACTTGAAGAAGGATGCAGACAAACTGGAGAGGGTTCAGAGGAGGGCAACCAAGGTGATCAGGGGACTGGAAACAAAGCCCTGTGAGGAGAGACTGAAAGAACCGGGCATGTTTAGCCTGGAGAAGAGAAGACTGAGATATAAAGTCCTTGAAAGGTTGTCACAGAGAGGAAGGCCAGCATCTCTTCTCCATCATCCCAGAGTGCAGGACACGGAATCATGGGCTCAAGTGACAGGAAGCCAGATTCTGGCTGAACATTAGGAAAAGTTTCCTGACTGTTACAGCAATACGACAATGGAACCGATTCCCTAGGGAGGCGGTGGGCTCTCCCACACTGGAGGCATCCAAGACGAGGCTGGACAGCCATTTGTCAGGGATGCTCTGACTTGGATACCTGCATTGAGCAGGGGGTTGGACTCGATGGCCTTGTAGGCCCCTTCCAACCCTACTATTCTATGATTCTGTGTGTCCTCTTACTTGCCTTTTTTCCAAGCTAAACAATTCCAGCTGTTGTAACCTTCCCTTATAGCAGAGTTGCTCCACCCCCTTGAGCATTTTAGTTTCCCTTTGCTTATGAGGCTGCAATCAGTGAGCCTCAACCTGACTCTTCCTCCATTTCTGCACTTCTTCCAGCTCTATAATATCCTTTTATTAAGGTACAGCGACCAGAACTGTACACAGCATTCCAAGTGCAGTCACACCATAGATTTGTATAGGGGCAATATGATATTGGCAGTTTTATTCTCAATTCCTTTCCTAATTATTCCTAACGTGGAGTTTGCCTTTTTCACAGCAGCCACACATTGGGTTGACATTTTCATCAAGCTGTCCACCACAACCCCAAGATCTCTTGGTCTATCACTGCCAGCTCAGATTCAATCAGGATATACTTGAAGTTGGGATTTTTTCCCCCCAGCGTGCATCATTTTACATTTATTTATGCTGAACCACATTTGCCATTTAGATGCCCATTATCCCTGTTTGGAGAAATCCTTTTGGAGCTCTTCACAATCCCTTTTTATTTTAACCACCCTAAATAATTTGGTGTCCTCAGCAAACTTGGCACCTCACTGCTCACTCCTAATTCCAGATAATTTACGAACAAGTTGAAAAGCATTGCTCCCAATACTGATCCCTGTGGGACCCCACTATTTACTTCCCTCCATTGGGAGAATTTACCACTTATTCCTACTCTCTGCTTTCTGTTCTTTAGCCAGTTACTGATCCATAAGATGACCTGTCCTCTTACTCCATGACTGCTAAGTTTGCTCAGGAGACTTTGGTGAGGGACTTTGTCAAAAGCCTTTTGGAAGTGCAAGTAAACAGTGTCTACTGGATCACCCCTGTCTACATGTTTATTGACACCCAAACGTTAATGAGGTGGACCTATAAATGACAGGGAGGTCATTGCACCCTTCGGACGCATGTTTTATCCAGTTCTCATAATCATCAAATGACTTGAAGAAAGCAGGGCCAGCCCAAGACATTTTGCTTCAGAAGACGAAATGCTGCCCCCCCACACACACACACACATTCCACGTACAGAAGCTGAACAGACTGCAAGCTGAATACTGGCAATGCAACAGTGTCCTTCAACACACCTGGGGAAATCTGGCTGGCTTAGGGGGCTCACAGGTGCCTGAAAAGACGGAACGATTTTACACAATCTGTACATCCCTAGCCAAGGCTCCAGGGAAATGTAGTGAGCCCCAAGTCACCTGGATTGCCCTGCGGCAGACCACCCACCCACTCCTAGACAAAACATGTGGGGAGGGGGTTGCCCATGCCTAGTGAGGGCTAGTGGTAATGTGGCAAAAGTTGTGAAATGTCCAGAATGGCAGAGAAATTCTGTTGCCATAAACTGGGTTCTTTTGTCAGGGTTTAAGGTGGACACTGAGCCCATAGAATCCCAGAGTAGTTCTGATTCAGAGGAAGAGCAGTCGCTCCTGGGAGAGGAGTGCGCTCCTCTTTCCCAGGGCCCGCAGCTGACGGAGATTCCTCCCACCAGCATTCCTAGGTTAGAAAGCAGTCCAGGGAGTGACCGACCACAGATAGGAGACTTGGTAGATGCGCGGCGCAGACGCAGAGAGCGGCGCCAGATGGAGGGTGCAGAAAGAAGGCATAGTACCCGGTTGGTGCTCAAACAACGGCTGCGCCCAGAGGATCCAAGGGAAATGGGGAGGGACTCTCCCTAGTCCTTAAGTTCAGGGGTCTGCCAGTAATTCCCTTTCAAACGGGGACCAACTGTTCCAACTTAGGGCATAGGTACTCTGCTGCTCATATCTAGTTGCTACCTATAAAGTTATTAAGTTATAAAAGAAGAATAAAGCTTTAAAAAGAATCCCTTTGTCTGTGTCTGGACTTGGCTACTGGATAAGACTGAGAGAGGCCTCCAAGGAGCCCTTGACAAGGGTCGACACTCGCCGCTCCAGTCCTCTTACTTTTTCTTCCAACTATGTAATCAGCTTGCACTTGTTGCACATGTGGGGCATCTTGATCTCAGGCAAAAAAACAAACATTGCACAGACCTTGCAGGTCACCACCGCTGGAGAGTCTTTTGCTTCCACAGTCTCTATTCCCTTTTTGTTTCTAGCTTTCTGATTGTACTGGAATAGTCTGTGCTTTGTCCTCTATTCACTGGAGGTTAACAACAGAGTCCCACTGGTATAGAAGTATATGTTACAAGTAAAATAATTTAAAAAAAATATTGGGAGACCTCCCCCTTGAACTCCCCAGCCAATCTCCCCTGCCAAACTCTTGTTTGCTCTCCCTGTGTGCACGCTCCCTGGGAGCTAGCTTGCTTGTATAGTCCCTAGACCAGCTGGAGCAGCTTCCTCTGCTCTGCTCAGTTAGGAGCCAGGAAACAGACTGAAACTCCCCGCCCACACAGCTGCTGAGTAATCAGGCCACGCCCCTTCAATTGGAGCACACAGAGTTGTGGGAGACTCCTTGTTGCCTGGAATTGAAAACCAGGTATGTTGCGAAGACCCGTGGACTCGCCAGGTATACTGTCTCCCGGGAGGACGGATTAGAGACGTGACTGAAGGGTTGCCTGCACTCACAAAGCCCACTGACAGGGATCCCTTTCTTCTCATCCATATGGGAACAAATGATATCGCCAAGCGGAGCTACGAAGAAATCATGTCGGACTTTGAAGCTTTGGGAAGGAAACTCAAGAACTTTGGGGCCCAGACAGTTTTCTCATCCATCCTTCCAGTAGTCAGAAGTGGGATAGAAAGGGAAAGAAAAATACGCTGGGTGAATGACTGGCTATGAAGGTGGTGCCGAAGCAAGAGATTTGGATTCTGGGCCTACGGGCTATACTCCTGGAAGATGGGCTGTTGGCAAAAGATGGGTTGCACTCCACAAGGGGAGGGAAGAATGTGTTTGGCCACAGCATGAAGAACTCCATCAGGAGGGCTTTAAACTGAATCCTACGGGGAAGGGAGATGTAAAGTTGGGGGTAACAATGGACAAAGGCTTATGCACCATAATGGAGAGAACAGCTCTAATAGCACCCAATCTTCAAAAACATGTAGGAAGAAAGCCAGACTATAAAGCACATGGTCTTCAATTATATAGGGAGATGGTGTGCTCTCCCCCACTGGAGGCATTCAAGACAAGGCTGGACAGCCACCTGTCAGGGATACTTTGACTTGGATTCCTGCACTGAGCAGGGGGTTGGACTCAATGGCCTTGTAGGCCCCTTCCAACCCTACTGTTCTCTGATTCTATTATTCTAAATCATGAAGGGATTAAGAGGCACTGACAGTTAAAAGTAACCCAGTCAGACTTTAGTTATTGCTCAGAAAGGAAGTCTCTAGCTGTTAAATTTAACAAAGTAACATTTTAAAGTCTCTGTACACCTTTATAAACACAGGTACAGGCCAACGTACAATTATATACAAGTAACATATAGCTTCTTAACAAATCATGAAGGGATCTACATTGCCATGAATCATGTGCACTCATTGGCAAACCTCAAGATTGAAGTTATCAGTGGACCAGAACAAGGACATTACAGTGGCCGTCCTGGAGTTTACACCAACATTGTATTTAAGGAAATTTTGTAAAGACAAAAGATGTAACACTTTTAATGGTTCAGTAAATGCAGTTAGTTAAGTTAAACCTTTCATTAATTTTATTTTTCTCCACGAACTGTGTTTGTGGGTAACCAACTGGGTTATGTATTTATACAGGCTGAGCATAAGATGGGGGTTCACAAGATTAGCATTCCAGTCAATTCCTGGTCCCCATCTAGGGGAACCCATAGTGCCACAAGATTTCCCAAAGAAAGCAAAGTCAGCTCTCCATTTCCTTTTCAGTCCCAGTTCTAGCGCAACCTGCCCACTCCGCACACAGGCCTCACTTGCTCCCTCCTCTTATCTAGGAGGCGGGGGGGGGGAATATTCATCTCCACCCATCCCCTATGCCTTCTTGGGCCATCCTAGTTCCCATTGAAACACACCACCAGAATGTTACAGCTATCAGCTGTCCTTTAAGAGGTATTGCCTCAAGCCACCCACACTGATACCTGTACTTACAGAAATCTTAAGAGCGAAGCGCTACATAGCTGGATGAAATCCTGAATCTAGGGATGTACAAAAGTCACTTACCTTTTAACGAAATTGATTCGTGGGGGGCGGGAGGCGCTCCGTCCCTCTCCCCAAAATTCTGGCCAGGGGGGGAGGCGCTCCGTCCTTCCCCCCCTGAATCCTGGCCAGCCAGGTCCGCAAATGGCAGCGGCCGTAGCTGCTGCCGTTTGCATCCCTGCAGTCAGCCATGATAGGCTACATAAATGTTTACGTAGCCTATCACGGCTGATTTAAAAGAAAAGAAAAACGCACGTACGCAAATGGTGGTGCCCATGGGCACCATTTGCGTTCCTTATTTTGACACGTCTTAGTCTATGTAAACATCTACGCTATTTGCGTTCCCCTTATTTTCGCCGTCTTAGTCTACGTAAATGTTTACGTAGACTAAAACGTGTCAGAATAAAGAATGCAAATGGTGCCCATGGGCGCCGCCATTTGCGTATGCACGTTTTTTTTTCTTTTAAATCAGCCGTGATAGCACATAAACATTTATGTAGCCTATCACGTTTGTTTGTTTGTTTTACTGGAAATGGCGGCGGCGGCAGCCAGTCAGAAGACCGGCCGCTGCAGCCGCCGCTGCCGAACCACCGCTGCAGCCGCCACCGCCAGGAAGATTCGCCCAAGGTAAGTCCCATCCCGGGGGGGGGGGGCAGACCGTTCCACCACCGATTTCGGGGGGCCGAATGTGCTGGCATTCGGCCTCCCCGAGATTCGTGGCGAAATTCTCTGACATCCCTACCTGAATCTCTTCGCAGTCATAGGCAGTGGGCTGTAAGGGACCCCTGAAAGGTCACTCAGACCAACCCCAACCCATAATGATGGTTGTGCCCTCATGCACACACCAAGTATGTATATAAAAATCCCCAGCTATTTAATATCTTTCCATTGTATTGAAAATATTATTGAATCATATAATAGTAGGGTTGGAAGGGGCCTATAAGGCCATTGTCAATTGACAATATTAGCATCATAAAAAAGGGAAATGCTGTGCTTAATATAATCTGTGGCATTTTTTTTCTCCCCATTAGGCTAGCTTTCTGCAGGCAGGAGGTTTTTTTGGCATGAGGAAACATTCAGTCATGTGAGTCCTCTTCTCACCTTACTTCCATGCATTCTTAAAAGGAGGCCTTACAAAGGCTGTGTCATGTGTATGTTTTTAGAATATAGATCAGCCCTCAACTCTTCCAGCAGCAGGCAGCAACTTTGTGTTGAGCTCTGCAAATCCTTCACTGTTTTGGGTTACATAATAAGTAATATAAAGATGATGAGTAAGAAATCCAGTTAGGTGTATTCCCTCCTCCTCCTCCTCCTCCTCCTCCATCACTTCCAAACTTACAGCACAGTCCTATACATGTCTACTCAGAAGTCAGTCCCATATAATTCAATTGGACTTACTCCCAGGTAAGTGTGTATAGGATTGTAGCCTGAAATTGCTCAATTAGTTGTGCTGGAGTCCTGGTACTCTCTAGCAGGCCAATTTAATCCGTAATACAAGCACAGCAAGCACACAAGCATTAAAGTCTGAAACGGTTTGAGTCCAAGGGATTAAAGTGCCATCACATCCTACACATCCCATATACTGCTCAGACGTTTGCCTTTTTACTCTGTTGGCACAGTCCCTGTTCCTGGTCCTGCATTGCTCTCACAATATCCAGGGAAAGAATCCTGCCTGAAACCTTGGAGAGCTCCTACCGCCTGCTCTGCACAGTTCTGGGCCAGGTAGAGCTATGGTCCGACTCGATATAAGGCAATAATGAACTGTGTGGGATCCATGAAGGGATTTGCCTTTGAAAATTTTTATTTTCAAGTGAAAAAACAGAAAACGAGAAGGCTCATCAGTCGCACCACTACACTGGTGAGAAAGCAGTGACCTGCTGGGACTTGCCAGCTCCTTTGTTTTGTCCTCTGTGTTGGTTGGCCTGCTGCAAAGAGGGCCAGCTTGCCCAGCGGCAACAAGCACAATGCAGCCACTGGCTTGGCTCCTTGTTCACCTGGCTCCCGGCCTCGTCAGACAGAGGAGAAGGGGGATTTTCCTCTCTGAGAGGGCGTGGAGAGTGGAGTGCAACAGGTGCGCAATGCCCTGTTCCATAAAGATTTCAGCCTCGCCGCCGCCGCCCAGGTGCAGCAAACTCCCCACGTCAGGTATGACATGGTGACCACGAAGGACACTTCTGTGGTGTTCCAGAACACTTAAAATAAAACCAGGAGGCAGCTGTGATTCACAGATGAGATCATAAGAGCCACCTGGCTGCTCCTGTTAAGGGGAAGCAGAGACATACCATCTCCTTATTCCACATCCATGCTGTGTTCACTCTTGGATGTGAACTCTGGGATGAATTTCAGTTGGTGCAGCTCGAGGACATGGACAAGGTGCTTGGACAGGTTCGTGCAACCACTTCCACACTGGATCCTTGCCCCGCTTGGCTTATAACAACTGGAAGGGAGGGAACAGCCAGCGGGGCTAGGGAGGTGATTAATGACTCCTTGCAAGAGGGAGTGAAGAAATCCTCCCTAAACCCAGAAAACCTTAATAATTTTAAGCCGGTAGCAAATGTTCCATTCCTGGGCAAGGTCCTTGAGCGAGTGGTTGCTAACTAGCTCCAGTCACTCTTGGATGAGACGGATTATCTGGATCCATTTCAATCAGGGTTCAGGCAGGGGGTTGGCATGGAAACAGCCTTGGTTGCCCTGTACGATGACTTTTGTTGGGAGAAAGACAGGGGAGTGTGAACCTGTTGATTCTCCTTGATTTCTCAGTGGCTTTCGATACCATTGACCATGGTAGCCTTCTGGGACGGCTCTCTGAGTTGGGAGTGGGAAGCACTGCATTGCAGTGATTTCGCTACTTGGGGGTCGGCTCCAGAAGTTGGTGCTTTTGGAGCACTGCTCGGCCCCGTGGATTCTCCAATGTGGGTTCCACAGGGGTCAGTTTTGTCCCCCATGCTGTTTAACATCTACATGCAACCGTTGAGTGCCAGCATCTGGAATGCACCATCATCAGTTTGCTGGTGACACACCGCTCTATTTCTCCATTTCATCTTCTTCAGGGGGGGGCTATGGATGTGCTGAATCAGTGCCTGCCTGCAACAATGGACTGGATGAGGGCTAATAAACTGAAGCTCATTCCAGACAAGATTGAGACACTGTTGGTGGGTCGTTCTGCTGGTGGAGGGTGTTCAACCTTGCACTCCCCCTGAAGGAGCAGGTTCATAGCTTGGGGGTCCTCCTGGACCCATCTTTGTCACTTAAGGCTCAAGTAGCCTCAGTGCCTCAGGGTGCCTTCTACCAGCTTCAGTTGGTGGCCCAGCTACGCCCCTACCTGGACAGGGATAACCTGGCTTCAGTTATCTATGCTCTGGTAAGCTCCAAATTAGATTACTGCAATGCGCTCTATGTGGGGCTGCCTTTGAAGACAGTTTGGAAGCTGCAGCTCATGCAAAATGCAGTGGCCAGATTGATAACTAGGACTGGAAAGTCTGAACATGTAAGACCAACTCTGGCCCGCTTGCACTGGCTGCCTATATCCTTCTGAGCTCAATTCAAGGTGCTGGTTTTGACCTATAAAGCCCTACACGGCTTGGGACTGCAATACGTACCTGACACACCTCTCCCCAAATGAACCTACCCATACTCTGCATTCAGCGTCTAAGACCCTCCTCTGAATGCCTCCCCCAAGGGAAGCTCAGAAGGTGGCAATGAGGGAGAGGGCCTTCTCAGCGGTGGCCCCCCATCTGTGGAACAAGCTCCCCAATGAGGTCTGCCTGGCACCAACATTATTATCTTTTCAGAGCCAGGTGAAGACCTCTCTCTTTTCCCAGGCATTCAGCAGCACTTGATGAGTTTTAATCGGTCCTGGATGTGTCTTTAATTAAGACTGACAGTTCAAAGTTGTTTGTAGTTATAAGTTGTTTGTGTATATTGTCTGTGTGCTTTTATGAAAATGGCTTTTAAACTTTTTATATTGTAGTTAACATTTTAACTTCTGTAAACCACCCAGAGAGCTTCAGCTATGGGGCGGTATAGAAATGTTAATCATCACCACCACCACCACACTTACCTGGGAGTATGCCCCACTGACTCAATGGGCCTTACTTCTAGGTAGACCAGCATAAGATTGCTGTTAGTGTTCTAGCTCTGCTGGAAACTGTTTAAATTTTGTGTTCTGGACTGCCCTTTTTATTGTTTTTAATTTCTGTTCTTGTTTTCTATTATGATATTGATGTTTTGTCTTATTGTTCCATATTTTTGTTGTTATATGTATTTCCCTGTATCTGTGCACCTATTGTCCTGCGCACACCCTGGAATGTATGAGATGGAATTGTGTGTGTGTGTGTGGGAGTGGGGCCATGCTGGAAGTTTGTACTGACCACACACCCCATGATCCTTGGGCCCTGCTTGCATGCCCTATCACAGCAGACACGCAGCGGGGTGGCCGCACTTGTGGCCTGGCCCAGGTGTGTGCCCTGCTCAGATGCTGCACCGGACACCCCAACGCCAGGGGCGCAGAACCCCTGCAAAGCACTCCTCCCACAGCAGAGGCAGCAGCGGGGCCTGCTCCCTTGGTGCCCGCCAAGCCCCACCCGGCATGTCTCCCTCCACCCTCCCTATGCAGGTTACCATAGCAGAGCCCGCGTTGCTCACTCCCCCTCCGCCCTGCCGCTGCCTCCCTCCTCCCCACTTCTGCTCCGCACTCTCTGTGTTTGCCTTTGCAAAGAATTCCTTCCAGGAAAGCTGCATCCGTCCAAGAGGCGGACCAGGGTCAGGCCACATTCCCATGTGTTTAGTCTGGTTTTGTTTAGTCTAGTCTTCTTTTCTCTAGCAAGTTATATTTCCGAGAGAGCAAGTTATAAATAAATGTGGAGTTACAAATAAGCTGGAGAAGTTTTCCGAAGCGTCCGGCAGCCACGTGAAAATACTCCTGTCAGAGGAACAAGCGCAGACTTGAAAAATATATGGGGAAAGGTATAAAAATAAAGATGACAAGCATCAGGCAGAAGGCGAGATCATCGGAGAGGTATGGAAACCTGCTGCAAGGAGCGCCCTGTGCCTGCTGGCCTCTGCGGAAGCTGCTCCCTGCTGGTGTCGCCACATATTCGTGCCCTTGCCACCTCGCATGGCCAGCACGGGGCGGGGGCATGCCTGGCCTGCCTGGCCTGCCCCACCAGTGCCTGCTGCACTGCTGGTGACTCCAGCACCGCTCTCCGCTGCCCTCCTCACTGGACCTTGAAAAGGCGATGAGGTTTGGGAAGGAAGGAGCTGCTGCTTCCACCGTTCCATGAGACGCTTCTATGGAAGTACGCCGAAGTTGCACAAAAGCCGTTCAATGCGCCATCAACGCAGTGAACAGCAAGGTAAAACAATAAAACCTTACAACCATAAAAAGAACATTAAAAACTGTAAAACATTAAAACTACATAATCTAAAAAGGCTAAGCGCAATCCCACATCCCCTAGGCAGCATCTGGGGGGGAGAGGATTCTTCAGTTTCCCAGCTCGTAGCCAGGACAGAGAAAACATGCAGCTGCCCTCCATGCCTGTCCACACTCGTAACACGGAGCACGGACAGGGCGAAAAGGGGCCTTCCCAGGGGTGGGGAGGGGAGGAGACCATGGAAGCTGTCCTAGACAGCTTCCTAGGCGGTCTCCAGCCCCATTCCCACTCCTCCCCGAAGCCGCACTTCAACGCCTGAAATCAGGCATCTAAGGAAGACTTAGAAGATGTAAGGGGCGGCCAGAGGATGGAAAGAATCCCCCCCTCCCTGTATTCAGAGGATGGTGGAGGCGACCGCCTATCTCAGCAGGACTGCACCCTAAATGGGGAAGATGTGTCTTCTTCTAAAGGCCAAGAGAGGGGGGCCCATCGTAGTCCTTGAGGGAGCGCATGCCATGGTTTGGGGGCAACACAGGAGGAAGCCCTTTCACGCATGACCGACAAACAGGCCTCTGCAGGTAACAATGCCCTCAAAAGGGCCTCTCCCGCAGACCGCAACATTCAGGCAGGTTCATAGTGAGACAGGCGGTCCATTAGACAGCCAGTTCCTAAGCTGGTTAGGGCTTTTAAGGTTAAGACCAACACCTTGAATTCTGCCTAGAAAGCAATTGGCAACCAGTGTAGGACCTCAAGACAGGTGTAGTATGATCCTGATACCATCCACTGGTTTCAGATTTTGCACCAATTGAAGCTTCCAAACAGTCTTCAGGGGTAGCCCCATGCAGACCACATTGCAATAGTCTAAGCATGATGTAACCAAGGCATGGATAGCTATGTTGCCAAGTCAGACCAATTCAGGAATGGTCCCAGCTAGCATACCAGCTGCAATTGTGCGCGCGCACACGCGCACGCACACACACGCACACACACACTCCCTTGCCACTGCCACCACCAGAAGCTCCAGGGACAGCATAGGATCAAGGGACACCCAGGCCCTGATCCCTTGGGGGAGTGCAGCCCATTCCACAATATGTGGAACCCCAATCCCTGAGTCACACTTTCTACTGACCAACACTTCTGTGTTGCCTGGATTTAACCTCATCTTATAAACGTTCATCCAGCCCATTATCGAACCCAGGCAGCATTCAAGAGTTTCAAGTGCCTCCTTGGGATTGAGAGCAACAGAAAGGATCAGAACCACTGCAAAACAGCACGCCCCAGGCCCTGCCCCGCCAGGCAGCCCAGGGCAATACTATGGTCAATATGGGCTCCTCACTTGAGATGGCTTGGAAAGGTGGAAATGTATATTCCCATAATCTAACTTTGGTCTCAAAATTCCCCCCTGGAAATTAAGATGCCTGAGATTATTTTAAATTAATAATCTTCATTATTCATTATCAAGATACAAATGCTTTTGTAAGTGTCTCCTTTCAAAACCTTTGTCTTTTCTCAAGAATGGAACCATTCATAGCAGCCTTCCCCAACTGGGCCCCTTCCAGATGTCTTGGATTACAACCCCATTATCCCAAGCTAGCCTGACCCATGGTGATGCTTGCTGGGGTGAAGGAGGTTGTAGTCCAATACATCTGGAGAAAACCCAATTGCAGAAAGCTGATTTATATGGATCTCTGTCTCTCTCTTCTTCTTTTTTTTTTTTTTTACTGAAAAGAAGCATAATAAAGTCTCAGGTCCAGAATGAGCACCCAGCCTCCTGGGTCTCAACCGAGCTGTTTCCACAGCCAGGCCGTTCCTGGCATCCTGGTTGGTTAAATTAGCTGAAACACAAGCTAACAACAAGCTGTTTCTGAGAGCTGCTATGTCTGGAGATTTGGGCCAAAAGGTTCGTCCATCACCCTTACCCCCATTCCTTGATCATTATCACAGATCTGGACCAGATAAACACAAACAGTTCAAAGAGTAGAAAACATGCTGCATTTATAGAATGAAAGTTGTTTGAGAAAGGCAAGCCCTTGCCCGAGTCCAAAATTTCTGAATTTTTACAAGACCATCTGGTTAACTGGCTTCAGAAAATCCAGATAAGAACATTTGTGTCCAAATTATTAAGCACTCAGCAGACAAAAAGTTATTTTTGAACTTTTGTTCTCAGTCAACTGTTAGAACACACAGTTTCAGATTCTTGTGGCAACTGTAACCTGTTGGGAACAGCATAGGAAGTCCGTCCCTGATGTTTCTGGCCTGGTTCAGCTTAAGAGCCACCGGGCTGCCATGTGCGAGTGGGGCACTGCCTGCAGCACACCTGCTTACCCCCCCCCCGCTTTTAAACTGATGGGCGGCCACCAGGTGCAAGCAGGGCTTCTGAGCGGTTCCACAGGAGGGATGGACGGTGTGCTTGAGATTCCTTGCTCACAGATTCCTTGCTCACAGTTGTTTATGGGTTCTTTAGACCATATTGTGATCCACCAGTTTCACTTGTTTTTTCAGAGCACTTTCTCAGGGGTTTTTAGAATGGGAAAAATGGGGTATTATTTCTTGTAGTGCTGCTTCTACTGGCCGGAGGGGGGGGGGTGTTGCTATTCCGCTATAGCACAGCTCCAGCTAGAGGTTATGTAGCAGAGAGGTTATGTGAGCAGGGCTCACATCTCAATTCTATGACGAAACCAAAAGTAGATAATTAACAGCCTTGTGCAGAAAAGCTCTCTATCTTGGGGTCTGAAGAGCCATGAAGAACTGCCTCAGCTGCAATTATTGAGCCATCTGAAATTAATACATAGATGGACATTAGACTCCTGTGCAGTTTTTATGATTTTAATAATTATCTCCCTTATGTTTGGGGAAGGGGGCGTAAGCCAGGGCAGGGCTGTCTCTGAATCATATGTGGTGGTCTTGTGATGCTGTAAAATATTTTGGCACAAGTTTTTGGAATCAGTTGTGACATAACACAACAGACTAGCGGCTCCAATTCCAACCCTAGCACTGCCGTCCACATTCAAGGAGACTCATAAATGGCTCATCCATAAGGACGTTGTTTTGTTCCTCTTGAGAGCGCCAAGATGGAAATAGCAAGACTGGCGACCAGCGCTGTCTGAAAAGTTGGCAAAGCAAAGCAGGCTGGCAAAGGGAGCAACTGTGCAAGATCTCTCTTTAGAAATCTGGCTTCCTTTTATTTCCAGGGGTTTCCAGCTTTCATCCCCCTCTGTGACATCCATCCTTTTAGAAAGAAAGTCTTACCTATGTTTCTTCTCTCTTACCTGATGTGTTTTTCTGCCAGAATTGCACTTTGATTACTTTTATTGTCCAGAAACAACAAAGAATCTTGTGACATCTTAAAAACTAACGAATTTATTTTGTCTTCAGCTTTCATGGACATGGTCGGCTCCATCAGATGCATGTAGTATTAACCTCAAATTGACAGATTTATATACACATGCTGGGGAGGGGGAGGAATGTAAACTGTGTTGTCAGAGAGAACTGAAATGCTGAAAGTACAGGAAGTGATAAATATCTTAACAGTTGCCATTCACAAAATGTTGGGCATTTTTATTGTGCATAAAATGCACAATATAGCGTAGATGGCTTGATCTTAAGACACTCTCCTCCTGTTGTTGTTTTTCCATTACATTAAACTGTATTCAAACGTCAATAAAATGTTGAAAAAAGCTGGGACAGTTTCAAAGGGTTTTAAGTTGAATTTTGACCATTTTCAGGTGTGTGGCATTTTGTTTCTACATTCGCTGAGCCCCTTGACTGAGCCGCCTCCCGAGAAACCGAGAGAGAGGCCTGAACGCCTGGCCGCTAGCTGGCTGCACCCTCCCTTCCTCCTCCTGTCACAAGGGCTGCGACAAATCTCATCACGTTTCTGTACCTGAGCAAAACTCCAGGGGAACGACCTGAGGTGCTCCTCCTGGTCCCATATGGCAGCATAACTGACGCCCCACCGTCTTCCCAAGGCCCTGCATGTGCTCCTCACAGGAAAGTGCCCTCTGCAAATGGTCCTCTCTGCTCCTTTTGTGATAGCACCGAGTTTGCACCACCCTGGGTGTTTCCTCCAGCCTCATGGTTTGTAAGCTTATGGAAGCAATAATGCAGGGTAAGATTTTTGTTAGAAAGCTTATACATAATAGCCAACTCCACATCTATTCCACTCCAAAGATGTGAAATAATTCCTGCCCAGAATCATGACCTTAACTTAAGGCTAATTAAACATCTTCCATTTAGCAATCATATGGGATAAAGTGTGAAACAAAAAAATGTCCATCCTGCAATTTCATCTCAAGCCCCGCAATTTTATACTTTAACAAAATTGTGTTGTGATACAATCACAGCAGTTGTCAACGTGTGGTTTAATATATATTAAGTGTCCTGCACAGACTAAGAATGAATCACCAGTTGCATTACCTACTTACTAGTGTGAGTTATAAATATTATGAGATGCAATCTCTGTCCTGTGGGATTGCCAGGAAGCCAGAAGGAGGGAGGGAAGGAGGGAGGAGAGGGAGGAACTTGGTTCCTGTAAAATGCATCCAGATTCATTTGGAGGTCTTGAAGCCGAGGCAGGACAGACACCCATTGAGGGTGCTCTGACTCTGGCCTCCTGCCTTGGGCAAGGGGCTAGGCTTCATAATCGGACCCTAGATCTGTCTGCCATTGCAGCTGCACAGAGGAGGTGTCACAGGTTAGGGCTGGAGCACCTTCTTTGTATGCAGAAGACGCCAGTAGTCCTGGCCAAAGTCATTTTGTTGCCCGAGGCAAAGAACAACAGGCACTCCCTCCCCAGTCCATGTGCAGAAGCTGACTTGGCAGGCAGCGGAAACTCACTTCAGCGTGGAGATGTGATAAGAGCCCTCCGCCACACCTGAGGCAGGAGGTGGGTATAGGGGGCCCAGACAGGCAGCTTAGGGGACACAGCGCTGCCCTCCAACTGAGGGGAAAAGCCAGAGGGCCCAGGAGGAACAATGCAGTGGCTGCCACTCCTTTCCCCAACATAGGGCATTTATCCCTATTAAATTTCATTCTGGGCAGAAAACAACAGAATGGAATTGAATAGGGATAAATGCCCAGTTCTGCACCTAGGAACAACAAACCAAATGCACAGTTACAAGATGGGGGATACGTGGCTCAACAACACAAGCGAGAAGGATCTTGGCATTGTTGTCGATCACAAGCTGAATACAAGCCAACAATGTGATGTGGCTGCAAAAAAGGCCAATGCTCTTTTGGGCTGCATTAATAGAAGCATAGCTTCCAAATCCTGGGAAGTACTAGTTCCCCTCTACTCAGCACTGGTTAGGCCTCATCTGGAGTACTGTGTCCAGTTCTGAGTGGGTTGGAGCAGAAAAGGATTTTTATGCAATAAAAATCAGGGTTCTCCTTCCTCCAGGACAGATGCACCGAAGCACTGAAGGAGCAGCAGAGTTTTCATTCAGAAGGCTGTCCAGGTGGCTGCTGCTGTAATCTGCGCTAATATGGGGCAACCGCAAAGGAAAACCAGACCATGCCGGAAGTCCGCACAATGAGCCAAATTTAAGAGGGTCATTTCCATGTTTTCCAAATTAATGCATTTCTGCAGAGATTCATTTCTGTCTCCCTTTGCGAGGCCATCAACTCCATCAAAAGGAGTTTCACATCAGAACCAGGCCTGGTTGGGCTGGTGTTCAGCAGCCCAGCCAGGTAGCCTCCTGCAACGTGGTGCTGAATGTAAACTCTGCAAGAAATCCACACACATTTCATAACACAATGCAAACAGAACCTCTTTGTGACCTGCTTTCTAACCTGGAGCAAAGATTAGGTTTGAACTGATGACAGATATCGGAATATTTGTTTAAGTGAAATTTTAAAAAACAACACAAAAACACAACCTGACACGTTTTTTGCCCATGTGTCAAAGGTGACTTTTCCAGAACATTACATCACTGGTCCTCCTGCATGGTTTGCATGATGAAACCTCAAGGAATGGGGCAGAAGCTGTTTGCCCAGGAGAGCGTGAGCAAGTCTGTGGCTGCTGAACAGCCCAGGAAAGAAGATGACATAATTGTCAGCATCCAGTTCCTGCGGTCAGGCACGGCCCTTTCCATTTGCAGGGACGGGGGGAGACCCAGGCAAAGCAGATGCACGGAACACTTGCTCAAGAGCCAGCCTGCTGGCAACTCATTTTTAGAAGGGGCCATCGCTTGAACTGAGCTAGGCTTTTTCTGTAGGGGCCATTTTTAGAAGGGGCCATTGCTTGAGCTGAGCCAGGGTGCAAGCAGGGCCAGCAACCACCCAGCCACTCCAGCCCACAAATGGGCCACCTGTGGCACTTGGAGACCTCCTATGTGGCCCAACACAGGGGCCCCACCTGCTCCCACCCCAGCCACGATTTCTCTGCAAGCTGAGATGTGGGGAGGGAAGGATGTCTGGCTGTATGTGTGTGCCGTTGCCTGACCCATCACCCATAGCCATAAGCAGCCCTCAGGGGCAAAAAGTTGACTACCTCTGCTCTAGCAGGAGCCAAAATGCAGGCAAGGGTCTCTTTAGCGGTGCAATAGCAGCAGAAGTTCTGACAAAGGACTTATCCCCTTGGTCACCTCTGCTCCCAAGGGACAAACTAAGCAAGATGGCCAGAGATCTGCTGCTGGATCTTCTGCAGTCATTTACAGTTTTTAGCTTGCTCTTCAGCCCAAAAGGCTTCCTGGGTGGCTTATGAAAATCACTAATCAGACAGTCCTTGCCCTCAGGCTTACAGTCTAAAAGGCATGACACAAAAGGAAAAGAGACTGGGAGAGAGGAGGAAAAAGCAAACTCGGGCACTAAGTCTTGAAGCGTCGAAGTCCTTATAATGGAACTGTAAAACAGTTCAAGGACAGAGGAGGCAAAAAGAACTGGGGTCTCAGCCAAGCCCATGGAGTGGCCCTGCTTCCCATCTCACCTTCTGTTACAGCCATTGCTGAAAGACAGCTTGAATGGCAAAGGCAGAGGCATGAGAGGGGAACAATTTATATCAGGACCATGCTACTGCTGTGGAAGGATGCCAATTTCCTGGTTCCCCTCCTGAAGCTGATATTTCCCCTGCAGACCTAAACACAGAGGTACCATATGATACCATCTCTCCTACTCAAAGGCCTTCTAAGGACAAAACCTTAGACCCGAGCTATACAATCGGCAGTCACATGGTGCTACACTTGCTAGATGTACCACTTCAAACTACCCGGGGGGGGGGGCATATTTTCTTGCTTTTCTCTACAAAAAAAGCCCCTCCCACATGTGGAAAATAAGGATGTTGTTGTTCTCCTCAGAAATTTCCCATGTTTATTCCTAGAAGGGCCTTGGATGCATGGCCATGGGGCACTCAATAAAAACAACAACAGGCAAGTGGTCTCAAGGGATGCCAAACGCAAACTTGTCCTGTCGTTTTTATTATTCTGAGCAGTTGGAGCTGCAGTCCCTGCGATTTCTGGCTTGCTTCACCTTTCAGTACTGCTTCAACATTACCAGCTCCACAACCACACAGAGTCCTTTTGTAGGAGCCCCTGAAACTCTGAGGGAGGCAAAGGGCACCTGCTTTGGCGAGGTCAGACTTGCACCTCCGATTCACGGGCAGCATCAGCCTCTCTCTGCCTGAGGCCCCAGAGACCCTCTGCCTGTCAGCGCAGACAACACTGGCTGAACGGGGGTGGCCTCCCTGAGCTGCTGAGCTTCCTGTGTCCTCTCCTCCAAAGAAAAAGGAAGGACAAACGTTGGGAGGGGAGGCAGGAGTACTAGAATGACTCATACGTTGCAAAAGCAGGAAAGCCATAGCGTGGCTTGAATCACTTCCTGCCCAGCAGCAGCAGCACGCTGCCCTGGCCAAGAGCTATGGCTGGAGCAAAGGGATGCCATTTTCCGGCCAGCCAAGTGTCTCCAAGACAACTCAGAGCACTTACTGCATTGGGCTGGACAGAGGACATGTGCGATCAGAGGACATGTGCAGGACATGGGCTGTACAGAGGACATGTGAGGGGGAAACTCAAGAATTTTGGGGCCCAGATAGTTTTCTCATCCATACTTCCAGTAGTTAGAAGAGGGACAGAAAAGGAACAAAAAATACTCTGGGTAAATGACTGGCTACGAAGGAGGTGCTGAGGAGAGAGATTTGGATTCTAGGACCACGGGCTATACTTCCTGGAAGACGGGCTGTTGGCAAGGGATGGGTTGCACCTCACAAAGGATGGGAAGAATGTGTTTGGCCACAGCTTGAAGAACTTCATCAGCAGGGCTTTAAACTGAATCCTACGGGGAAGGGAGATGTAAAGTTGGGGGTAACAATGGACGTAGGCGCATGCACTGCAGCGGAGACAACAGCTCTGATAGCGCCCAATAATAGTCTTCAGAAACATGTAGGAAGAAAGCCAGACCATGAAGCACATGGTCTTCAACGTCTATATACTAATGCCCAGAGTATGGGAAACAAACAGAACGAACTTGAACTCTTAATACAAGAGGGAAATTATGACTTGATAGGTATAACAGACTCGGTGGGATGACTCTCATGACTGGAATACAGCAATTGAAGGCTATAACTTGTTCAAAAGAACAGGGGGAACAGGGGGAAAGGGGGGTGGGGTTGCACTGTATGTGAAAAATACGTATCTCTGCACAGAAATACAGGAGGAGGAGCTTGGAAGCCCCATTGAGAGCATCTGGATCAAAATAAATGGAGCAAAGAATAAAAGGAACCTGGTGGTCAGGGTCTACTACCGGCCACCCAATCAAGGAGAAGACGAGGATGAAACTTTTGAAAAGCAAATAGCCAATGTTTTAAGGAAGCATGATGTAGTAGTAACGGGGGACTTCAATTTCCCCGATATTTGTTGGGAGACAAATTCTGCAAAACATGGCCCCTCCAGGAAATTCCTGACTTGTGTGGCGGATCACTTCCTCCTACAGAAAGTAGAGGAAGGAACTAGAGGATCGGCTATCCTTGACTTGATCCTGACCAACAGAGATGACTTAGTGGATAAAGTAGCAGTTACAGGAACTCTGAGGGAAAGCGACCATGTTCTTGGTTCTAAGGGAAGCAAAAGCCGAGTATAGTCAAACGCATACCCTGGATTTTAGGAAAGCTGATTTTAATAAACTCAGAAAAATGATCAGTAAGGTCCCATGGCAAGCGATGCTAACAAGAAAAGGAGTCCAAGATGGGTGGGAGGTTTTAAAAAAGGAAATTCTCAAGGCACAATTACAAACCATTCCAACAAGAAGAAAAGGCGGAAGACAACAGAAGAAGCCAATGTGGCTTCACAAAAAGCTTAGAGATGACCTGAAAACAAAAAAGGACAAACGTAGGAAGTGGAAAGAAGGAAGACCAAGCGACAAAGGAAGAGTACAGGCAGGTAGCACAGAATTGCAGGGATGGCATCAGGAAGGCTAAAGCTGAGAACGAGCTGAGGTTAGTGAGGGAGGCTAAAAGCAACAAAAAGGCTTTCTTCAGCTACGTGCATAGTAAAAGGCAGAGGAAAGAAATGACGGTTCAGCTATTAAATAAGGATGGCAAAATGGTAACGGATGACAAAGGCAGAGGTGCTCAATTCCTACTTTGGCTCAGTCTTCTCCCAAAAGAGGATCTATGACCCCCATGGCAAAGGTGAAGTACAGGCTGAAGGGGCAGGATTGCAGCTTGAGATCGATAGGCATATGGTCAAGGAACACCTAATTACTTTGAATGAGTTTAAATCTCCAGGGCCAGATGAACTGCATCCTAGAGTCATAAAGGAACTGGCAGAGGAACTCTCAGAACCACTGTCTATTCTCTTTGAGAAATCATGGAGGACGGGGGATGTGCCAGATGACTGGAGGAGGGCTAATGTTGTCCCTGTCTTCAAAAAAGGTAAAAAGGAGGAACCTGGGAACTACAGACCAGTCAGTCTGACATCAATCCCTGGGACAGTTCTGGAGCAGATGATAAAGCAATCCATCTGGAAGCACCTTGAAAACAATGCAGTGATTACTCGAAGCCAACATGGATTTGTCAAGAACAAATCCTGCCAGACAAATCTGATCTCATTTTTTGATCAAGTAACCTCCCTTGTGGACTGTGGGAATGCTGTAGACATCACATGCCTTGGCTTCAGCAAAGCTTTCAACACAGTGCCCCATGATGTCCAGTTCCAACTGTGTCCAGTTCTGGGCACCGCACTTTAAGAAGGATGCAGACAAGCTGGAGAGGGTTCAGAGGAGGGCAACGAAGATGATCAGGGGACTGGAAACAAAGCCCTATGAAGAGGGACTGAAAGAACTGGGCATGTTTAGCCTTGAGAAGACTGAGGGGAGATAGGATAGCGCTCTTCAAGTACTTGAAAGGTTGTCCCAGAGAGGAAGGCCAGGATCTCTTCTTGATCATCCCAGAGTGCAGGACACGGAATCATGGGCTCAAGTGACAGGAAGCCAGATTCCGGCTGAACATCAGGAAAAACGTCCTGACTGTAAGAGCAATATGACAATGGAACCAATTACCTGGGGAGGTGGTGGGCTCTCCCACACTGGAGGCGTTCAAGACGAGGCTGGACAGCCACCTGCCAGGGATGCTCTGACCTGGATTCCTGCACTGAGCAGGGGTTGGACTCGACGGCCTTGCAGGCCCCTTCCAGCCCTGCTGTTCTACGACTCTATGGTCAGCCTTCCACCTTCTGTGGATGTGTCCGGTCCAGGTCCCACGCCACTCCCGGTCCTTTCCACAACAGGACAGACCCCACAAAGCTGCTTTGTACTGAGCGTCTGACCACTGGCCCCTCCAGGCAGCGCTGCCCGTTCCGACAGGCACCATTGCTTAGCTGGCCCCACTGAACTGGATACAGGCATTCCATGACACAGCTCAGTCTTGAGATCCTGGAGGGTTTTGATGCTTAAGCTCCAAGAAACGCTAGGAAATCTTTAACTCTTTAATTAAAACTTAAAATCTGAATAATTTTAGTATGTTAGCATAAAAGACCACGGAGGGTGTCGAGGAGCACAAAGCGTGTGTTGGAGCGGGGGGAGGGAACCAGTTGCTGCTTAATTATAGGGTAGAGAAAACCAACCCATTTGCTGCTTTGTTAGTTTGTGAAAGTTCTGCGAGAAGCGTCAACTGCTATTTCTTCGCACTCTCCTTCCAGATCCAATTGGTTCCTCTCATTCAGTGACTCGGACAGATTCCCAGCTATCGCCTAACTGCTAGCTGAGAACACTCAGCAGAAGATTCTGAGCTGTCGCCGCTTCACAATGGCCTTGCCTGCCTGTAGTGCAAAAACATAGAATCATAGAATCATAGAATAGTAGGGTTGGAAGGGGCCTACAAGGCCATCGAGTCCAACCCCCTGCTCAATGCAGGAATCCAAGTCAGAGCATCCCTGACAAATGGCTGTCCAGCCTCGTCTTGAAGGCCTCCAGTGTGGGAGAGCCCACCACCTCCCCAGGTAATTGGTTCCATTGCCGTATTGCTCTGACACTCAGGAAGTTTTTCCTGATGTTCAGTCGGAATCTGGCTTCCTGTAACTTGAGCCCATTATTCCGTGTCCTGCACTCTGGGATGATCAAGAAGAGATCCTGGCCTTCTTCTCTGTGACAACCTTTCAAGTACTTGAAGAGCGCTATCATATCTCCCCTCAGTCTTCTCTTCTCAAGGCTAAACATGCCCAGTTCTTTCAGTCTCTCTTCATAGGGCTTTGTTTCCAGTCCCCTGATCATCTTTGTTGCCCTCCTTTGAACCCTCTCCAGCTTGTCTGCATCCTTCTTAAAGTGTGGTGCCCAGAACTGGACACAGTACTCCAGATGAGGCCTAACCAGTGCTGAGTAGAGGGGAACTAGTACTTCCCGGGATTTGGAAGCGATGCTTCTATGAATGCAGCCCAAAATAGCATTTGCCTTTTTTGCAGCCACATCACATTGTTGGCTCATATTCAGCTTGTGATCGACGACAATTCCAAGATCCTTCTCGCTCGTAGTGTGGTTGAGCCACGTATCCCCCATCTTGTAACTGTGCATTTGGTTTCTTTTTCCTAGGTGCAGAACTTGGCATTTGTCCCTATTAAATGCCATTCTGTTGTTTTCTGCCCAGCACTCCAGTCTATCCAGATCACTTTGAATTTTGTTTCTGTCTTCCAAAGTATTAGCTATCCCTCCCAATTTTGTGTCATCTGCAAATTTGATCAGCATTCCCTGCACCTCCTCCTCCAAGTCATTAATAAAAATATTGAAGAGCACTGGGCCCAGGACTGAGCCCTGCGGTACCCCACTCGTTACCTCTCCCCAGCTTGAGAAGGTCCCATTGATAAGCACTCTTTGAGTCCGATTCTGTAGCCAACTGTGGATCCACTGGATCGTTGTTTCATCTAGCCCACTTCGAGCTAGTTTGCTCATCAGGATATCATGGGGCACTTTGTCGAAAGCTTTGCTGAAGTCGAGGTATATGATGTCTACAGCATTCCCACGGTCTACAAGGGAGGTGACTTGATCAAAAAATGAGATCAGATTTGTCTGGCAGGACTTGTTTTTGACAAATCCATGTCATGACATGGCCTTGCTGTTCCTGACACCATGGCTGTGTTACTGCCAATGTGTGTGGTGAGCGGGGGGATGCCTTGGAGTGCCGCTCGCTGCATCACCTTACTTCACTGCGTTTTAAAGGCATATCTAGGGTTTAAATTTGTGTCAGCTGACTCCAATTCTTCCCACAAAGAATCCTGGGGATTGCAGTCAAGTGAAGGGTGGCTAGCACTTCAAAGAACATGCCAGAGGATTTGGGGGGAGTGGGTGCCTTGGATTCCCCCCCGCCATTTTTATTCTATATTTCCATCATGGTCCTAACAGTGTCCCAGGGAGCAGTGTGGCTCCACGACAACAGGTCAGGAGTCACTGTTTTAAATTATCCAAAATCCACAGTTAGGCAATGATTTTATGGCAACCAACCAAATTCCACAAAGATGTGCAAGCTTTCAGGTTCTTCAGAAGTCTTCCTCAGGTTAGACGATACAAAAAGCAGGGGCTAGGGAAGAAACAGAAAAGTCCAAAACTTTGGCCAGATGTGGCCTTACGGCCACCATTTCTGACCAATTCCCCCTGCCCCCCAAGTTTTGCACATTTTTGTGGAATTCTGGTTAGTCCTAATAAAACTTTTGTCCGACTGTGGATTGTGGATTTTTTTAAATCATTGGACCAGCACAGCCCTCTTGGCTTTTTTATGTTTTAAATGAGATCTATTCTGCAGATGCATATGAAACAGCTTGCCCCCTCCTTGTTCTGAGCCAAATGTACACCCAGCCTTCCACTGCATTAATGATATGCTGTTTCCGTGCTCTGTTGAATCATATTTTTTCTGACGCTTGAACACCTTGTCACACTGGCAGGAACACCTTGTCACACTGGCAGGGAGTGGAAGGTGTTTTCAGATCTCATCCTCATCTTGCTCGCTCTCTTTCTGGCCTTATACTCAGGTCTCACCTGGCATGGAGATTGCATGAGACACCTGAACAGACTGGTTGGTTGACTTGCTGAGCTCTCAGTGCTTATTTCTTTCAGTGGAAGTTATAACTGCAAGTTCCTCTGAAAGGTACTCTCTGGAGAAAGAGTTATTGTGCACTTGCTTCTCATTTTTGTCACACATGTTTTACTCAAATGTGCAGATCTGTTGCAAGAAATTGCATTTTCTTAGTATTCAAAACACAGTATCAAAGCACAAAGCCACCTAGAGTATTCGTATATAGGTGGGTTATAAATGGAATAAAATAATAACAACAACAACAATATTTAGTTCTACAGAACTTTAGCTTCATGCAGATTTATATAATTTATTGGCTCCAGTGCTGGCATTCTACTTAAGCTCAAATGCCTGATGCACAGAAGGGGGAAGGGCAAAAGACCCCCTTATTTCCCCATTCACAAAGGGCCCGTCTTTCCATTTCCAAGGGTAAATCTATGTCAAAATAAATACATACATAATAAAATGAATAAATAAATAAATAAATGTAAATCCCACTGTTCTGTCCCCAGTGGTGTTTCAAGGTGGCTCATGTACAATGCCCTAAATACAATCAAAACTATATTAAGTAAAACTTAAAATACATTCTCAGCAGCCCTAATCGGAGCAACCAACTCCTTAAGGGCCACACTCAGAATAATGGGCAACCTCCTAAATACCGTGATGAGTCCCCCTGGATGAGGCTGGTCAGCACAGACAAGGGCCTCTGCCCAGGGAGCCAGCATTTGTGACGTCAGCCCTTTTAGATTGTGTGGCAATCGCCTGCACTGACGTTCTGGAGTTCTTTCAAGGACAGCATTAAGAAGCCACTCTGCCATGGAAAGAAGATGCCATCAGTGTCAAGAAAGCCCCGAGAGTTTCACACGCCATTTGGTGGCCACAGGAGAGCAGGCGGGCTCTTCCCGTGCAACACTCAGTCCGTGGGATGTTGGCGCTTCCACCACTGGCGCCTCCCTGATCGCAATTTTTGGCACGAGCCACAGAACACATGAGCAGAGTGAATATGAGGAAACTTGATTATTTTTAATTAGGAGCTAATTAGGCATCACATCTTGAATGGGTTAGACTATGTCATGGCGACAGGTGCACAATATTGTGTTTCATTTGACATTTTACCCAACAAAATGTGCTGGAATCATTGTTTCCCAGAAAAAGCTTGCATTAGCTGCTTAAAAACCACATGCAGCAAACTAATGTCACCCTGCACAAAGAATAAAGCGCACACACACACACACAGGGATGTTCCATGCCCTTGCATCCGTTAAGTTCTCTTACCTGATCAGGGCACTTCTGAGAGTTGAAGGCATTCATTTCATGGGGGCGGGGAGGGACAGGATTTCATACAGCTGCCTCTTTCACAGTTTACTGTTATCTCTGGGGAAGGCAATGTAAATAATACACTCGCTAAGTTGCCAAAGCTCAAGTCTTGCAACAATAATAGATTGAATTACTCTGCTTTAAACTAAAGTAACTTTGCCAGGGCCTTTTCTGGCCTTTCACTTTTAGCACATCTCCCAGTCTATGCAGCCTGAAGGAAGACCCCATTGCTCACCTGCTTGACATGCAGGAGGTCCCAGGTTCAATGCCCAGCACCCTTAGCTAAAAGAATCTCAGGGCGCACGTGCTAACAATGACCGTCCCTGCTTGAGACGCTAAGCAGGGTTGCCAGAACAGACATTACGCTGCCCAAGGCATTGTGCCCCCTGAGGCAGAGGAGCAAATGCCCACTCGCCACCCCCAGGTCAAGGTGCAGAGTACCCAAGGCCAGCCAGGTTACTTTGGCATCTGAGACAGACCACCCCACAAACCCTTTTCCCCCTCCCCAGCAGTAAAAATATACGAATAATCGATTTTAAAACTAAGGATTTGCGGTCCTCAGTTGCTGCCTCCCTGTGCCTAGCGGTAGGGCCGGCCCTGGCTTGATGGACCGACTTGTTTTAAGATATGCAGACATCCCGAGGATTTGACTCTGACTCCTGTTAACAGGAAGTTCCTCACCATGCCTCAGACATGTGCTTTCACATGTTAATTCAACACTGAATTAGTCCAGGCAAAGGAAGAAATGTTGCCTGTTCAGTCAAAAACTTGTCACATGGAGGCAATAATCAAAGAAAAGCCACAGAGAGCCTGGCTTGGAGGACTAAATAATTCTTTTCCCAACACCAGCAGCAGCCTCTAAGTTATGCAAGTTGCAGAATCCAGCCTTTAGTGTAGCAGAATTTGCATTTCCTTAAAGGATTTCTGTGAAAATGTATATGAAGCACTTTGAACACTGGAGACTGCAATATAATCATGCTACACTTGAATTACTTCATCAGTCCAGCACCCATTTCACACATGTCCATCCCCTATATGGGTGTACATAGGTAGTGGGGGGCAGGGGATAGAGTGAAAATCATTCCCGTGTCTCGTTTGGTGAATGAACACTTGCTGGGAACCCTTGTGGAGTTTTTTTTAACGCAAAAAGGCTGCACACTGTTATACTTTTCAGAATGTGATTGCAGTAATTTGAAATCGTGTTCTGCCCCATTATGGGATCTTAAAAACCAGCAATCACTACAACATGTTTGTTCACTATAATGTAAACGTAGAGATTTAAAAACTGTGCAGTTACTATTTTGAAAGCAAGCAAGATCAGCAGCATTACAAAGGTTAGAAGAATAGACGAACAGGCAAGTCTGCGGTTTGACGAATTCCGTCTAGTGAGTCTCCGTTTGCTCCACCCACATTGGTTTGTTCTCCACTTTCTTCCTCCCTTCCACCATCCCAGCAGACTCCCTTCCCCTTTTCCCTTCCGTACAATCCCACCCCACACCCCTGCCCATTTTCTCTTTCTCTCTGCTACTCTTTCACGCACCCCCACACCGAGGGTGCCCAGGCCCTTCCGCCACTGCCCCAGAGGCCCACTTCCTCACTTGTAGGCACCCACGCTGAAGCTGTGCGGCCGCCTAGCTCCTTGGACTGGAAGGCCGGGGTGGGGGCAGCCGCCCACAGAGGTGCCTCGCCACGACCGCCCTGAGAGCAGGGAGGGGATAAGGGCTGCAGGTGCAAACGCCATTTTATCCCCGTAGTGCTGGTATGAGTGGAGTGAGCTTGACGTGCAAAACTGCACATGCTCAGAGTTTGTGTTTTAATCAATGCTGGCAAACTTTTGTTGTTGTTCTACCATATCAGGAATGGAGAAGCCACTTTAAAGCATGGAAGACTGGGGGCGGGAGGGAGGGAGAGATAGAGGAGCATGAGTTGTGTGCATCACAACTGAGGTAAGGCCACACTGCCCTGCCAAGGCAGCGCCGCAAGACCATGAAGTCCCGGGTCTGAGAGATGGGCGCAAGGGAGAGTGAGGAAGGCCAAGACTCCAGGAACGGGCCAGATGAACAGAAGACGGCCAGGGCCGAGGGGCGCCAGTGGGGGTGAAGGAACCCATGCGGGAGGGAAGGAAGGGGCCAGCGCGGGCTCTGGGGTGCGACCCCATGCATGTTTAGGCAGAAAAGCGTCCCACCACTTCTGCAGGCCATTTTCCTGACCAAACATGCACAGGATTGCGCCCCGGGGCACCGCAACGTTGCGCTCCCGCCATGCCTGGCACGCCCTCCTGGGGAGGCGCAGGAGGCCGGGGCGGAGGCGCCCGCCGGCCTGGTGGGGTGAAGGCGAGTGGCCGGGAGCCCCCCACCCGGCCTGCTGGTGGCCGGGGGCTGCCACGCCGCTGCCGGGCTCGCCGGACGTGCGACGAAGCCCGGACCGCGCCTGCCGGCCTAGCCGGGCACCCTCGCAGCCTCCGCCTGCCGGACGGGCTGGCGCGCCCCGGCGGGCCTGCGTCTAAGACGGGAGCAGGCGGCCCCGCTTTCGGGCAGGGCTCGGGCGGCGGAGGCCCTCTCCGAGCGGGCGCCCCTGCGCCGTCCAGGCCGAGCCGCGCGCCGCGGCGAGCCGCCCCCGCCCGGCCCCGCCGAAGGGGCGCCCGCGGAGCCCGCTCGAGAGGGCGGCGCGCCGCTCGCGGGCTCGGAACGCCCCTCCAGCGGCCCCCGGCCGCCTCTCCTGGGCCGCGGGTCCGAGCAGGGGCGACGCAGAAAACAGCCGCCGCCGCGCGCGGGCGGCCGAAGCGCGGCGGGAGGCGGGCGCCGGGGCGCGGCGGGAGGCGGGCGCCGGGGCGCGGCGCGCTGCGGCAGCCCCTCGCCGGCGCAGCCTCGCCGAGGCGCCGGCTCCCTGCCCGCTCCGCCGCGGAACTCCCGGCTCCCCCGCCGGCCCGTGTCCGCCGGCTCGCGCGCGCCCAGAAACTGCGCGGCCGCCCTCCCGACGGCCGCCGCCGCAGCTGACGCCCGGCTAGGCTGGGAAAACGCGGCGGCGGGCGCCGGAGCCGCGGGGGGCGAGGCCCGCCGCTGCGAGACAGGGGAGCCGCGCCCCGCCGCGGCACCTCCGCCCCGCCGGGTGCAGGCAGGGCCGGCCGGCCGCCCCAGGGGTCTGGGAGCCGGCGGTCACGACGTTCGCGAGCTTGGCCGTGAGAGGCCGGCACGCGGCCGAGCGCCCCGCTTCTTGGGCGGCCCCGGAACGGCCGCTGGCCCGCTCGCGCCCCGCGCCGCCCCGCGCCCGCCTCCGTAAACCAGCGGCTCTCCGGTCATTTCTCGGAGCAGCTCGTGACTCACGAGGAGGCCCGGAAGGGTCTTCGAGACCCGTTCAAGGCGGCGTCCCGCCGAGCGAGGGAAGGCGAGCGCGGCCTCGGCGCTCTCCCCGGGCCTTGCAGGCATCTGGGCAGCGAGCGGGAGGAAGCCGCCCGCCTCCCTGCCGCCGCGGCTCGGGAGAATAGCGACGCCGCCGCTCGGGGGGCCACAGCGCCTCCGGTGTCGGCCAGCGTTGCGGCAGTCCCGCCCCGCATCGCAGCCCCGTCTGCACGCCCGACGCCCGAGGAGGGCGGGCGCAGCCGCACGGGGTGAATGGGGGCCTGCACATTTCGGGCTCAGGCCTCCGGGGGTGGGCGGCCGCCTCCGCGCGCCGGAGGTGGCCGAGCATCCAGCGCGGGGCAGGCGGAGCGCGGGCGGTCTCCTCTGTGCTCCGGCCGCCCTGCGTCTGCCGCGGGGTGGCCGATTCCGGCTGCCTCGGCGGCGCGGCTCAGATCTCCCCGAGGCGGGGCGGCAGTTCCCGGGGAAGTCTAGCGGCCGTAGGACTGTGCCCTCAGCAAGCCGGGAACGAGGACATTTTTATTTGTTGTTCCACTGGGCGTATGAATTAGATTTATTTCATGTTTGATGACTGTTTAATGTGATGGCTTAATATTGATGTACGAAATTGTTACATTTTCAGGCAGCGCGAGTCCCTTCTGGGGTATAGTTTAAAAAATAATAAAGATACAGTGCGAGAGGTGCATAGAAACCAGAAATTTCTCAGCTATAGTCCATCAGCATGATGACAATTATGGGCATATAACTTTTTAATTCTATTCTTTCTTAACTAAAGCTGTGTGAGTTTCATGGAGATGGCAGAAGGTATGGCATTTTAGAGAAAACAAGTTCCCTGTTGATTGCGGGGTGGGGGGGCGGGGGGTATAGTAGACCACAGATCTACTCCTCCATACTGCAAATGGAAGCCCCAGATGTTGGGATGAAAAGCATTTGGTTTTGAATCGAGCAGATGAGTCATAGAATCAAAAAATCATTGGAAGGGGACTTGAAGATCATCTGGTCCAACCCCCTCCTCGTTGCAGGCTCTGCACTGCAGGCTGCAGCTACAGCATCCCTGACAGGTGGCCATCCAGCCTCTGCTTAAATACCTCCCACAAAGGAAAGGACCTGTCACCTCCCGAGGCAGGGTCTGTTCCACTGTTGAACAGTTCTCATTGGTAGGAAGATACTTCTAATGTTTGGCCAAAATCTACTTCCCCGTAATTTCCACCCATTGGTTCTAGTCTTACCCTCAGGAGCAACAGAGATCAAGTCTGTTCCGTCTTCTACATACCTTTCAGATACTTGAAGACAGCTCTCATGACTCCCCTTAGTCTTCTCCAGGCTAAATGTACCCAGCTCTTTCACCCGTTCCTCATAGGACTTTGTTTCCAGATTCCTCACCATCCTGGTTGCTTTTTTGTAGATGTGCTCCAGTTAAAATGGGGCACCCAGAACTGGACTCCAAATGCAACTTGACTAATGCAGAATAGAGCAGAACTAGTACTTCCCGTGACTCTCTGCTTCTGTTAATGTAGTCCAAGACTGCATTTGCTTTCTTTGATGCTGTATTGCACTGCTGGCTCATATTGAGCTTGCGATCTACTAAAGCACCTAGGTCCTTTTCACGTGTCCTGCTGCCAAGCCAGGTCTCCCCCATCCTAAACTTGTGCCTTTCATTTGTTTGTACCTAAATGCAAGACTTGTCTCAGCTGAATTTCATGTTAAGAGTTGTGTTCCACCCTGTCTGGATCCTTTTGATCTTGATCCTGTCTTCTGTGGTGTTGGCTGTCCTTCCTAGCTTTGTGTCATCTGCAGATCTGGTAAGCAACCCCTCTACACCCTCATCCAGGGCATCGATAGAAATGGTGAACTGCACAGGGCCCTGCGGCACGCCACTCAAGACTTCCCTCCAGGAGGCTGCGAGCCATTAACCGGCACTCCACGAGCACAGCTGCTCCACCAGCTGCAGATCCGCATAACAGTAGCAGCATCCAACCCACATTTTACCGTCTTGTGAACAAGGTTATCATGAGAAACTTTGTCAGGTGCTTTGCTGAAATCAAGATATACAATACCCACAGAAGTCCAATGATCGACCAAGCTAGTAACTCTGTCAAAAAGGGAGATAAAGCTGGTCTTATTCCTAACAAAGCCATGTTGTCCTAGTAATCAATGCAGTATTTTCTATCACAGAATGACCTCTTAATGATCTGTTCTGTAATGTTTCCTGACATTCACGTCGGGGTGACTGGTCCTCCAGCACACCTGGATCTACCTTTTCTTGCTGATGGGGACAACATTTCCCTTCTCCAGCCTTCTGGCACCTCACCTGTTCTCCAGGAATTCTCAAAGACCGCAAGCTCCTTCAGCGCTTCCTAGAGGTGCTTTTCCTCTATGACAGATGCAGCAGGAAATGAGCCATCACCATTTGTAAAGAAGACGTGGGTGTCATTTTCAGGGCTTGTTCATAAAGTAGGGAAGGAAATCAAACCCAATCAAAGTCTATTATATAGTCACAGACACATTCAAAGAACAAAGTCACACCAAAAACAGTCAAGTTTAACATAAGATAAATTACAATGTTTGGACTAAAATAAATTACTTTAAAATCACCAAGATTAAAAATGTAATATGCTAAATTAAAATACACAGACTATAGTATATGATGCAATAGATATGTGAACAATATCTTAATATATATTCTCATATATATGATATGATAATATATGAGGATATAAGAATTAAAATATATGGTACATATATGAGCTAAAGAAGAGACAATACAAGTTTAAGCAGAGAATTTAAGCAGAGAGAATCCTTTTACATGCTTTTGCAGCTGGAAAAAGAAATCTGATTACTGTTTCTGGGTTTTTCCCCCCCCTCATCTCCTAGTAAATAAACCAGATACCTTTCAAAAGTCTTACCTGGGTATTTCAAAAGGATAGGAGTTAATGATCTATTTTGGCTATCTGTAGAACTTCATACAAAAAAAGACATGGGCTAATGTTTCTATAGCCCCATCCCCACAGGAGCAAAACCGTTCATTAAAAGGAATACCCGCGAAACAGCCATCCAATAAAGTGGAAGGCAGACAGTTAAACCTAGCTCTGCAGTCAGTCAAACGGTATTTAGGAACAGTTATGTTCTCCAGATAATTAGCATGAAGGTCAAAAGACAAACCTAAGTGGTGTGGTGAACACGTTTTCCAGGCTGCTGACAAAGAGCACTGCTTGTCCATACCCATAATCCAGCAAAACAATAGATTTTGCCTGACGGGCTCCGTGTGAGCAGGAAATTTATGAACAAGCTGAATCAAATCATGGGCCGATCACAGCCACACCCAAAGAGAAGCGCTCTAGATGCTTTGGACTTCAATGCCAATCAGCCCCAGCTAGTGTGACCCATAATCAGAAATGCTGGCAGTGGTAGTCCAAAACATCTGGAGGGCACCAGGTTGGGGGAAGGCTGGCCTATCTAGTCCATCATTCTGTTCCCATGGTGGTCACAATGAGACCCCTCCTGCTCACATTCCCCAGCAACTGGTGTACAGAAGCATTTTGCCTCCGAAGCGAGGTAACATGTTGCCATCACAGCCAGTAGCCATTGTTAGTCTTATCCTCCATGAATTTGTCTAATCCCCCTTTAAAGCCATCCAAGATGGTGGTCTTGTGGTAGCGAATTCCACAGTTTAAGTATGTGCTGTGTGAAGCAGTCCTTCTTTTTAGTCTCCCACCACTCGGCTTCATGGGATGTTCCCATTGGGTTCTAGTCTTATGAGAGAGGGAGAAAAATATCTCCCTGTCCACTTTCTCCACACAAGGCATCACTTTAAACACCTCTATCATGTCTCCCCTCATTCACCTTTTCTCTGAAGAGTCCCAGATGTTGCAGCCCTTCTTTACTGGGGAATTGCTCCAGCCCCTTGATCATGTTGGTTGCCCGTTTCTGCACCTTTTCCAACTCTACAGTAGCCTATTTATTCATTACATTTATATCCTACCTTTCTTCCATTCATAGAATCATAGAATAGTAGGGTTGGAAGGGGCCTACAAGGCCATCAGTCCAACCCCCTGCTCAATGCAGGAATCCAAGTCAGAGCATCCCTGACAGATGGCTGCCCAGCCTCGTCTTGAACGCCTCCAGTGTGGGAGAGCCCACCGCCTCCCTAGGCAGTGGGTTCCATTGTCATATTGCTCTAACAGGAATTTTCTCCTGATGTTCAGCCGGAATCTGGCTTTCTGTAACTTGAGCCCATTATTCCATGTCCTGCACTCCGGGATGATTGAGAAGAGATCCTGGCCTTCCTCTCCGTGTCAACCTTTCAAGGACTTGAAGAGTGCTATCATATCTCCCTTCAGTCTTCTCAAGGCTAAACATGCCCAGTTCTTTCAGTCTGTCTTCATATGGCTTTCTTTACAGTCCCCTGATCACCTTTGTTGCCCTCCTCTGAACCCTCATTGTGGAACTCAAGGTGGCTACATGTGGTTCCCAGGTGGTCTCCCCTCTAAGCACTGACCAGACCCAGACCTGCTTAGCTTCAGTAAGGTGGCTGCCTCATGTACCTTCAGACTATGCCCTGGAACTGTGTGATGACCAGAACCATACACAGTATTCCAACTGTGGCTGCAGTATAAGAACAGTATGATACTTTTAATTTTGATTCCTCACCTAATCATGCCTAACATGGAACTTGCCTTTTTTACAGCAGCTGCACGTGGTGTCAACATTCCCATAAAGCTGTCCACCCCAAAGTATTTTCCTTGGTCCGTCACCACTGGCTTGGTTCCCATCAGCTCCCTGGAGAAAAGATGAGCAAGGGAAGGTGGAACAGGGCCTTGAGGGGAGGTTAGGTGCAACATGCGTGGGGGCAGGTTCTAGTTTATGGAATGAATGCTGGAAGCTGTTGAATGCAGCCAAAGGTCCCACTCCGCTGACCACACAAGGACAAAAGGAAGCCAGCCCCCAGAAGCCTGGTGGATCCAGACCCTTCCTGCTGCCTGGCCATCATCATAGCTTATGCTGCAGAACCTTTCCCCCTCCTGTGCCTGCAGAGGCCTGAGCACAGGTTCCCTTTGCCTTGGTGAGGTCCCAGCCTCAGGCCATGAGGTTTTCCCTAGGATGGAGCTCTGGTACATGGAGAGGGTGGAACTGCTGCAGCCGGCCCCTGGGTGGATCCTTTCTCCTCTTCCATATTAGGCAAAGCCTTTGGGAGACACTGACTGGGTGTCCAAATCACTCAGCTGTTGTACGTGACTCAGGTCTGGTATCTTATTTGCTCTGCAGCCGCTGCAGAAAAGGGGAAGGGCTGAATAAAGCAAGAGGGTGTGACTTCCTAATTTTAGCTGCGTTTGTTTGAGAATAAGAAACAGATGATTTCCACTGAAATTCCCTACCTGCTTCAGGGCTGAGTCACATTCATGCAGCATCCATTTGGCCCAGTAAAAGATTCGTGTCACTGTGTCATGGGCAGTTCACTTCTTGAGTCAATTTGGAGCAAAGACAAGAGGGAGCCTGCAGGCTGTGTGTCAACACAAGACAAACAACTCCAGGCATGGAGAGGAATTCTAGTGCAAACTAAGCCCTTGAGGAAACTGTGTTGGTTTTGTGGAACTGAAGGCATTCTGTGTTAGTAGAAAAGTAATTGGGAGGGGGTGGGAGCCTCAAGGAACCGTCGGATCCGTTCTACCCATGGAGAGCCACAATGAACTGGGGGCCCAGTCATTGTGCAGAAACTGCATCATGGCAAAAACAGCATATGCACTTTTGACAAAACCAAAATGTGTTTGCAAAATGGAAAAAAAATCTGAGAAATTCATTTTCTGCCAGAAGTTTCCTGAATTTGTTAGGGAATGGTCCCAAAGTGGAACAGAATGGCTTGGCTGTGCTGAAGCCAAACCTCTTTGCCTTGAAATTCTTTACCAGCAACCAACAGCCACAGTTTGGTTCATGCATCTGTCCTCACAGCAGCCAAGCTAGACTCTGAAATGCTGAGAACATGACTTCAGTGAGTTGCTTTAGGGAGCAGTTGTGGGCTCTGAGCCAAACACGAATTGCTTTCTTCATTCCCCTCCTGGCCCTGAAGCAATTTGGGGTGTTTAATAGGCATTTGATCCAACAGACCCACCCTTTCTCAAGAGGAAATTGAAATGTAAGGCTGTTTATTAAACTGTAAGATTATTATGGTTATAGATACAGTTTTTAAAATAGAATGGCATCAGAGGCCGGGGGGTATTGGAGTTTAAACTTAATTCTTTAAGGGGGAAGGGAAGGGAAGGGGGAAGAACCTTCTTTTTCTTCACTTCCTTTCCTCCTCCCTTTTCCTTTTTTTTTTCTTTTTCCTTCTCTTTTGTTATTGTGGTGTCCTATCAGAATATTGTATTGTTGGGAAATTGTAGTATTGTCAGGTTGTTGGTAATTTTGATATTGTTTATTTCATTTATAAAGATAAAATAAATAAAAATATATTCCAAAAAAAAAAAAAGAGAGGAAATTGCCATTCCTCCTCCAGTCAAATGCTTCTAGTGTTTAGTGTAATGCCACTAGAAATCTCTCCAAGAGCTAAGGTAATGAGCAGGTAATGAGGTATGACAACCGGAGTAGCTAATAGGAAGAGGGGCTGAAGGGAAGGACAGACTAATACTCTTTGTTAGGCCAACATTGCTCCCTTTGGACTTGGGAACACCTTCTGCTTGCCACTAAACCCTCCAGTGACTTGGAGCACTGAAAGAAAACTTAATGTTTAGAAGCATCATGCAACCACCATATGAATCCTGGATGCCGGGTATCTCCCTTTCCTTCCTCCCCTCTCCTCTCCCTTTCTGTTTCCCATGCTGTCACAATTTAGACTCTAAGCTCGTCAGGGCGGGCATCTGGGATTTTTTATCTGTATGTTGCTGTACTGCGGCTGCTGCTACTAATCATCATCGACAACAACATAAAAGTGCTGCAACCTTGAATCAGTTTAATTGGCAAATAAACTACAGTTGTTGTTGATTTATCAGTGATGGCTAATTTCAGATGGATGGGCCTATGAGTTATGGGCACAGTTATTTATTTTTGAAGCTACTTTGGTTCTGGTGTGTTACTATCATCTGGGGAATTAAAAAGAAATATTAACGATGGTTCTTTTAACTTCTAGAAATGAGTAGTCACTTCTGTTTATTAAATTATGCGTTATTTCACACTTCCTTCGTGTGTCTTAAAAATGCACCAAACTGAGGTCTTGGTATTATCCAAAGGTTTGCGTAATTAATGTCTTAATGAATTAGTTTTGGTTAACGTTTGGATGATTAAGCAGTTGAAAATCCTTTAACTTGTTAACAACCAAGGTAACATTATGATTCAGCTTATAAAATTATTTATCACTGTTCAGAAATTTTATTGGATGTAGAGCGGTATATAAACCTTGTAAATAAATAAAGGCAATTATACTTGGATGGCAGCCCCAACCTCTGACTTGTCCGTGTGCACAAAGTGGCGCGGCAATGATAATTTTCCCCAGTAACCTGGGGGAACTTGGTTTAATTGGAAAGTGCTTCTGTGCTGTTGCATCTTTTAAAATTTTTAATCAATTAAGCTTTATACTTATAAGAAAGAAAAGAAGAATAGCTGCACAGTAACACAACACTGGCAGAGGGGACCCACAATTCTCACACCACAGTGCAGCCATTCTGCTCTTGTCCAATGCCCTGGACGAGGAGACCGCAGCCTAGGCAGAGCTACTGGTGTGCACGTTTTCTGAGTGTTCAAGCAGCAAGTGAGCAGATGCAGCTCCTGCTGCAATGTGACATGATCCACTCCTTGGTGTTATTGGGAAATTCTGCCAGGAACCTTCTTGTTAACAAGTAGGCTGGTTGGTCTAGGATAGGAGGCCTGTGGTCCTCACCTGTTGGGCATCAAAGGCTTTGATAACGGGCTACCTGGGCAAGGGGAGGAGAAAGGCAAAATGTGAGAAACACTTCTTGGTACTTGTCGGGGTTCCCCTTATGACCTGGACCCCCTGGGCAACTCCTTAAGGACCTCTTGCCTCCTTAGGAGATCCAGCTTCCTTCTTTTACCTTCCCCTTTCCAGTAACATGGGGTTTAGGCTGTAGGCGTGGGGTGATTGACACTCTAGACACAAGATTTAGCTACAACAGTTTACTAGTACATTAGAACAAGCAAATCACAACTAAAGGTATTTACACAATAGAGCTGAGTGATACAAAAGGCCTTAAAAAAATAAAAGTTGCAGAATGCATGTGTCAGGGTGGAGACTGAGCCCGCAGAGCCCCAGAGCAGTTCTGGAGAAGATCATAAAGCAATCAATCTGGAAGCACCTTGACAACAATGCCGTGATTACTCGAAGCCAACATGGATTTGTCAAAAACAAGTCCTGCCAGACAAATCTGATCTCATTTTTTGATCAAGTAACCTCCCTTGTAGACCGTGGGAATGATGTAGACATCATATACCTCGACTTCAGCAAAGCTTTCGACAAAGTGCCCCATGATATCCTGATGAGCAAACTAGCTCAAAGTGGGCTAGATGAAACAATGATCCGGTGGATCCACAGTTGGCTACAGAATCGGACTCAAAGAGTGCTGATCAATGGGACCTTCTCCAACTGGGGAGAGGTAACGAGTGGGGTACCGCAGGGCTCAGTCCTGGGCCCAGTGCTCTTCAACATTTGTATTAATGACTTGGAGGAGGAAGTGCAGGGAATGCTGATCAAATTTGCAGATGACACAAAATTGGGAGGGATAGCTAATACTTTGGAAGACAGAAACAAAATTCAAAGTGATCTGGATAGACTGGAGTGCTGGGCAGAAAACAACAGAATGACATTTAATAGGGACAAACGCCAAGTTCTGCACCTAGGAAAAAGAAACCAAATGCACAGTTACAAGATGGGGGATACGTGGCTCAACCACACTACAAGCGAGAAGGATCTTGGAATTGTTGTCGATCACAAGCTGAATATGAGCCAACAATGTGATGTGGCTGCAAAAAAGGCAAATGCTATTTTGGGCTGCATTAATAGAAGCATTGCTTCCAAATCCCGGGAAGTACTAGTTCCCCTCTCCTCAGCACTGGTGAGGCCTCATCTGGAGTACTGTGTCCAGTTCTGGGCACCACACTTGAAGAAGGATGCAGACAAACTGGAGAGGGTTCAGAGGAGGGCAACAAAGATGATCAGGGACTGGAAACAAAGCCCTGTGAAGAGAGACTGAAAGAACTGGGCATGTTTAGCCTTGAGAAGAGAAGACTGAGGGGAGATATGATAGCACTCTTCAAGTACTTGAAAGGTTGTCACAGAGAAGAAGGCCAGGATCTCTTCTTGATCATCCCAGAGTGCAGGACACGGAATAATGGGCTCAAGTGACAGGAAGCCAGATTCCGGCTGAACATCAGGAAAAACTTCCTGACTGTAAGAGCAATACGACAATGGAACCAATTACCTGGGGAGGTGGTGGGCTCTCCCACCCTGGAGGCCTTCAAGACGAGGCTGGACAGCCATTTGTCAGGGATGCTCTGACTTGGATTCCTGCATTGAGCAGGGGGTTGGACTCGATGGCCTTGTAGGCCCCTTCCAACCCTACTATTCTATGATTCTATGATTCTGAGGAGGAACAGCAATCCGTGGGAGAGGAGCCAGCTCATCTCTCACAGGCACAGCAGCTGGCGGAGATTCCTCCTGCCAGCTTTCCTGGGATAGAAAGTGACCCTGGCAGAGAGAGAGCGCTGGAGGGGGGCTTACTGGATGGTCGGCACAGACGCAGGGAGCGGCGACAGATGGAGGGTGCAGAAAGGAGGCGTTCCACTCATTTGGCACTCAAACAACGGTCGTGTCCCGAGGACCCAAGGGAAAGAGGGAGGATCTCTCCATAGCCCATAAGTTCAGAGTCTTCCCACACTTCTCCTTCAAAAGGGGACCAACTGCCTTACCTGGAGCTTAGGCTACTCTGCTATCTTTCCCCAGTGCTGTTCCTTGCTTAGTCGCTAGTGATTAGTATCTGAAAGAGTCATAAAGGAATAAAGCCTCGGAAAGAATCCTCGTCGTCTGTGTCCTGAGTTGGCTATTGGAGGGGACTGCAAGAGGCAGCTAGGGCGCTCCTGACAGCATGTTCCTTTACCGTAGCCATACTTAGTCTTCTCTAAGCTGCTTCTTCCTGCTCCCTCTTCAGACTCTGGTCTCCCCAACTGTGCTCTCACTGTCTCGCTCGCTCTCTTTATATATCCTCCTCCCTCAAAACTGAAAGCACTGTTTCAACTCTGAAGAAATGAAACTTAACTGGGGAATTGAAACAGAAACTTAACCAGAGAAGTGAAACTACTCCTTCAGGTTTATCCCCACCCAACAGAAAATTCCAGGCCTCTAAGCCTGACCCTTTTCCCCCTTTGCCTCTGTAGGCCTCAAACCGACATGTCTTCCCCCTTTCTTTTAAAGTGGAACAATTCTTAACCAAGGAGAATTGTGAGCTATCCAGCTTAACAGAAGGCAACGAAATAGTCTTTACTTCTGGGAAAGAGCATCGGTGATAACATACTCTCTCCCTGGAACTTGTTTGATGTTCATCTGGAATTCCTGTAACTTCCAGAACCATCTCTGGAGTGTCGAGATGGTATTTTGCATCGTCTGTAAGACATGGTGATCAGCCCATAAAGTAAACTCTTGTCCAAAAATATAGGGTTTGAGTTTGTCCAGAGCCCACGCCACTGCCAAACATTATTTCTGGATGGTAGACAAGTCCCTTTCCCTTGGCAAGAGTTTCCTACTCATGTAGGCTACTGCGTGTTTGACAGAGTCATGTTCCTGTAGCAACACAGCTCCAATGCCAGTTTCTGAAGCATCCATTGCTGCAATAAATGTCTTTTCAAAGCCAGGTGCCTTTAAAACAGGCCTTGAAATTAAAATGTCCTTCAGTTTGTCAAAAGATTCCTGACATTCAGCAGTCCACACAATCTCATCGGGTTTACATTTCTTTGTTAAATCAGACAAAGTACCAGTAATTTCACCGAAATGTGATACAAATTTCCTATAATACCCAGAAAGTCCCAAGAACGATCTAACCTGTTTCTTGCTTTTAGGTATGTCCCAGCTTTTAATAGCTTCAACCCTGTCCCATAACGATGTTATATGGCCATTTCCCACCTTGTGTCCTAAGTACACTACTTCAGGTATACCAAATTGACATTTGCTCAGCTTTACTGTGAGACCAGCATCACATATAGCCCTTAATAGAGTTCTTAAGGGACCGATCTTATGTCCTCTAGACAGTGGCTAGACGGCCACAGGATATGCTGTTTTCCGGGAATAGACCTCGAAGCCCGCGCTCCAAGGTCAGTTCCCGGAAAACTGACCTCCCCCCCATGTCCACTCTGCCTCGGAGGCAGTGTGGAGAAGCCCCATCTTCCGCGCTCGGAAGGGGAGCACAGAGCAGCTGAAAAGGGGCAGGGCTGGGGGCATTCTGGGGCGGGGAGAGCGGATATGCCTGCACGACATATCCTATGTGTTGTACAGCAGCCTCCTCTCCCGCTCACCCCCCCCCATGGCTAGAGAGCCAAAAACAGCCATGTAGCAGGAAAAGCAGGGGAGGAGAAGCGCAGAGGGAACGACCCCTCTCCCCGTGCTTTGGATAGGCGGTCGCCTCTGAGTTCAGAGGTGGCTGGCTGCCTACCCAGGTAGGATTGCATCCTCAGCGTATCGAGTGGTCTTCCACATTTTGGCTAAATGTGGCAATGTCATCAGTAAATGTGGCTGTGAATTCACCTGGTCCATCCAGCAATTGGTTAATTAACCTTTGGAAGGATGTGTGGGAGTTCCTTAAACCAAAAGGCAAAACATTAAACGCAAATGACCCATCAGTCACTCTACGACTGCACCCCACGCCTAACACTGTTTTGGGCTTGCCAGCCTCCTCCAAGTTCATCTGCCAAAATCCTTCACACACATCAATAGTAGAAATGGTTTTGGATGCTCCCAGCTGATCTAAATGGGTGTCTGTTTGGAGCACTGGATATGTATCTGGCTTAGTTATTGAATTGAATTTCCTGTGATCCACACAGAAACTGATGGTGTTATCAGGTCTTTTGACCAGCACGACCGGCGCGGACGAGGGGCTTGACGAGGGGCTTGACGAGGGTCCGACTCCTAACCATAGCATTTCATCCACAGCCCTGCTCCCAACACTTGTCCATTGACTGGATAGGGGATGGCCTTACTGGAGAATGATCTCCTGTGTCAATGTTCAGCCAGATCAGTTTTCCCAGGTTTGTTCTGAAACACTTCAGAGAATCCTGATACAACTGACAGGATCTTTTTCCTGTCCCTTAGGGTAAGATTTTTCTGATCATCTTAGCTGGTCTGGATTGCATTGCTCCAACCAGTGACTCAAGATGTCTAATGCCCTTCCCTCTTCTTGCTCCAGATCTTGTCAGGTACCCTGTGCACCTGTAAAACCACTCCACCTCTTGCATAATATGGCTTCATCGTATTTATATGCACCACTTTTGGTTTTTTCTCAGACCTTTCCTTAACCACCATATATGTCAAATCATCCAATTTGTCTCTGATTACATAGGCGCCTTCCCAAGCAGCTTGGAGATTGTTTTTGTGCAGGGGGAGAAGGATCATTATTTGATTCCGCCATCTCAAATACTCTGGAACATGCAGTTTGATCATACCAAAATTGTTGCACCTCCCAGCCCTTTGTCACATTTGTTTGAACCAGTTTACAGAGTATCTAGGGTTTGTCTGAGATTCAGCACATAGTCTACCATGGAAGTTTTGTTTTCCACCAGTTTACCTTCCCAGTTTTCCTTTAAGAGATCAAGAGGGCTTCTCACTCTTCCGCCATACAATAGCTCAAAGGGTGAGAATCCTGTTGACTCCTGGGGGACTTCTCTATAAGCAGAGAGTAGGGCCACCTTCACATATTTTTTTTAGCAGGATCATTGTTCTTTCATCTCTGGTTTTGATGGGAGCTTTAAACGATGACGCTGCTCTCCTGCTGCTATCTCACAACTTCCCCTCCCTCTTCCCATGTTATCTGAGAACGGAGAAAACACAGCATTTTCTGTGCTTGCGATTGAAATTGCCATTTCCCCCCTGTGTATTTCCCCCTTAGCACTTTGTGTGGGTGTGTGCTAGGGGGTATTGCTGGGTGGTGTTGAATAACATTGTCATGACTACAAATCAGGGGGGGGGCAGGTCACAAATCCTGCTTCCAGTGTCCGTTTCTGCCTCTCTCCACTATGGATGCTTGAACTGTAAAGTGGTTAACCATCCCAAATGCTTCTCTGAGAAACCCCTGAACACAGCAATGCTTACTTCTGAGTAAATCAATTGGCTGTAAGGCTTTCCTTTCCCGGGAGTAAGTGCCATTGAAATCTGTGTGCTTGCTTCTGAGTAGGCATGCATAGGAGTGCATTGTAAGTCTACTTAGAGTAGCAATCTTAAGGTCTCCCATCCCCTTCAATGCATGTACTTGGAACTTCTCCCTCCCATTGACTTCACTGACTGCTTCTTCTCCCTTTTGCTCACCAGTTTGATGGGCTTTTTTCATACAGCCATTGAATGGACTTGCACTCATGCCTGTGAAAACATCTGTACACTTAGGAAGCCAGCCAGCCACTATTCTTGTAGCTCACCTTTTATTTATTTATTACATTTATATCCCACCTTTTTTTCCTCCAAGGAACTCAAGGTGGCGTACATAATCCTCCTCCTCCTCCATTTTATCCTCACAACAACAACCCTGTGAGGTAGGTTGGGCTGAGAGTATGTGACTGGCCCAAAGTCACCCAGTGAGCTTCCATGGCCGAGTGGGGACTAGAACCTGGATCTCCCGACTCCCAGTCCAGCACTCTAGCCACTACACCATGCTGGCTCTCCTAACAACCTTGCAGGGTTGTTAGGAAACCAGAATAAGGAGGAAGAGCAACAACAGTGCAGGGGTAGGTGGGAGAAAGCCAGCCACTATCTCTTCTCCTAGCCCACCTTACAGGGTTGTTGGGAAGCCAGAATAAGGGGGAAGAGCAACTACAGCACGGGGGGCAGGGAAGCAAGCTGGGTCTAATGGAGAAGGTGTCCCACGTGAAGCAGTCACCTGCGGGGGGGGGGGGCGCTGCTAGGGATGGCTTGGTGCATTGACTGTATACAAGTCTGTTTGTGGATTCCTTACTTCTGTAGTTGGCAACCTGGAAATCGGTATACCCTTGAAACTCAGTAGTACAAGCAATGTACTGCATTTAATTCCATCACACACTGACATATTTAGCAGAGAAGGACTAGCAGCGCCAGCAACCTTGGGGTAAGCCACCAAGAAGACTTTCTCTCCCACTCCCTCACCACAAACTTGGAGGAAGGAGGGGGCCAGCGGACCAGCTCCCATAGCCCCCTATCCCCCTATCCTGGTCACTAGAGGGCTTCCAACTTCCCTCCTGCTGTGGGGGAGTGGAGGGACGGGCGGAGCCATCAATCACGTTACAGGGACCAATGACCAAGGGAGGGGAGGGGGCATGGGGCCAGCAGCCCCCTTCTGTCCTGACTGTTCCATGCAGCTCCGCCCGGCCGTGAAAAGGTATAATGCGGAGGGACTTGCTGTGAGAGATGCCTGTGTCACAGCCTGCCACAAGAAGCCTGGGACTGGAGCAGGCCACGGCCCCGCTGCCATCAGCTGCAGGACCACCGCTGCCAGCAGGATTCTGGCAGGGGCTCAGCAGCATACGCACCTCGCATGCAGCGCATCCCATGGCCGGTCAGTCTCTCCACTCACGGCCTTTCTCAAAGCGTGCTGCTGTTTCGCATTTCCACATCTTCCCTCTCCAGAAAGATCCCAGCATGCAGTCATCTAGCACATCGCGGAGACTGCTGTGCTAAGCTGTGCCTCATCTATTGCAAGCTGGACATGTTGTTGTCATTGTGTCAAAAGAAAATTGGCCTGAACATGCCAAGTGAGTCATTTTTAAAAGCTGAGTCTTTGATATCAGACAGCGAAACAGGCTTCTGGGCCTCTTGGTCTTTTCCATCCCAAGTCTACCTCCATCCGCCGAGTTTTCTTTTACCCCGACAACAATGGGATTCTGCCACAGATAGAAGGAGTTTCCTTTCTCAGCACAACACACTCCCCTCTCTCCTATTCTTGTGTTTTTCAGTAAATGATACCGTGGGTCTTTTTTCCTGCTGCCTCCATGCTCCTCTTACCCAGACAAGCAGGTCAGCAAAGGCGCTAAGCAGCCCTGCTTTGGTTCGCACATCCCTTGCATGCCTGGGTGGGTGTCCTTCTCTGCTTGGTGAACTTTGAGAGTGAGAAGAAGGGGGCTCCCGCCTATCAGGATCTGGGACAACCAAGCCATGCAGCACAGGCAGGGGTCTGGTGGGCTGATGCTCCCTCCCCTTTCAGGGAAGAGGAAAGCCAAGGAAGGGTCCATGCCGCAGCAGCTGCCTTCTCCACACAGACCCCCCCCCTCCCCCGGAGGTCTCTCCTCCTGCATGGTGGGCGGGCGGGGGCCTCCTTCATTTCAAGCACACAGAGCACTCGGCAATAGAGGGTGCGCGGCCCCCTGGCGACACCGGGAGGTGTAGGGCACATTCCGGATGTTCTCCTAAGGCACTGAAACGCGAGGGTGAGGGTCCTTTCTGAGTTTTCGGGGGTGTGGGTGTTCACGCACACCCATGCGCACACAGACACACATGCATACACATCAATTTCACAAGAGTGCTTTTAGGGAGGGAGAGCAGACAAATGTAAAGTATTCTTGACAACCTCCTTTTGTGTCTAACCCAACCTGAAATTCTGGATTCCCTAGCCAGGGCAGGGAGCGCGGGGCTGTGCGAGTGTCTCACCATCGCAGGTGCTGCCGTCAGTTAACTACTTCAGTACCGCCTTCTCCTGATGTCCCTCCCGTGCCCACGGTGGGCTGTCTGTCACTTGGGAGCCCAGAAGGGGCACTGTCTTCACACACCCCGGCTGGCCAAGCATTGCGCTCCTGAGTGCAAGACAAAGCACGTTTGTTCCAGGTGGCTCACGGGTTTACCGGGTCCAATGCCGTGGGTCACACGATGTCACCACAGGAGACTCCGGGACTTGAACCAGCAGCCTCCGCCTCGGAGGCTGGAATCTAGTCTGGCGAGCGACCTTCCGGAGTTGGTCCTTCCTGGGATGTTGCTGACTCGGCTTGTATCACCAAGACACAGGTGGACCAGGCAGGCCGGCAGGCGCTGAGAGCCTCCCCCAGTTACATGTGGCTGGGTTCTTGGCACAACGCTGGCATAGCCTCACTGGTCAGGCGGGCAGAGGGGCTGTGGGCCGTGGAACTGTGCCCTCCATCTCCAGGTTCCCTGTTTAGCAGTTTCCCCCATTTTGAACGTGTGCAGCTGGACTTGATTAACTGAGAGGGGTGAGGGGTTCCGTTCACGTACCACCCACTGTGATGCCGAACAGACTCCCTGTCTGAGGTGGCTGTCAGGACCCCCAGCCTTCTCCTTCTGTGGAACTTCAGCATCCACACGGAGACCCTTTTGTCAGGACTTCATGGCTATGATGACAACCGGGGCGGTTCTGAGCCCTACATCTCTGGCAGATCACATCTTGGACTTGGCATTCCGCGCTGGTCAGGGCAATGGAGTCCGTTTCCCACCTCCTAACTGAGCAGAGGAAGCTGCTCCAGCTGGTCTAGGGGCAAGAATAGCAAGCAAGCTCTCAGAGAGAGAGAGCGATTGGAGCGACCAAGCGAACAGGGAGAGCAAACAGGAGTTTGCCAAGGGAGTTGCAGTGGAAGAGGAGACACAGGCAAAACGGTGAGTGGGCTGGAGTAAGCCCAGGGGACTCTCCTTTCCATTCTGAGTCGGTGTGTGCTCACCATGTGCTCCTGAGAGCTCCAACTGAATTGAGTGGGCGTGGCCTGAGTACTCCCAGCAGCTGTGTGGGCAGGAAGTTTCAGTCTGTTTCCCGCCTTCTAGCTGAGCAGAGCAGAGGAAGCTGCTCCAGCTGGTCATAGAATCATATAATCATAGAACAGTAGGGTTGGAAGGGGCCTACAAGGCCATCGAGTCCAACCCCCTGCTCAATGCAGGAATCCAAGTCAGAGCATCCCTGACAGATGGCTGTCCAGCCTCGTCTTGAACGCCTCCAGGGTGGGAGAACCCACCGCCTCCCTAGGTCATGGGTTCCATTGTCGTATTGCTCTAACAGACAGGAAGTTTTTCCTGATGTTCAGCTGGAATCTGGCTTCCTGTCACTTGAGCCCATGATTCCGTGTCCTGCACTCTGGGATGATGGAGAAGAGATGCTGGCCTTCTTCTCTGTGACAACCTTTCAAGTACTTGAAGAGCACGATCCTATCTCCCCTCAGTCTTCTCTTCTCAAGGCTAAACACGCCCAGTTCTTTCTGTCTCTCCTCATAGGGCTTTGTTTCCAGTCCCCTGATCATCTTTGTTGCCCTCCTCTGAACCCTCTCCAGATTGTCTGCATCCTTCTTAAAGTGTGGTGCCCAGAACTGGTCTTGGGTCTATACAAGCAAGGAAGCTCCCAGACAGCGATCGATCGATCAGGGAGAGCAAACAGGACTTTGCCAGGGGAGGTCCAGGGGGAGGCCCCTAACATTTTTAAAGCATTTTTAAATTTTCTTTTTCTTGTAACACACACTTCCATACCAGTGGGACTCTGTTGTTAACCTCCAGTGAATAGAGGACAAAGCACAGGCTATTCCAGTACCATCAGAAAGCTAGAAACATAAAGGGAATGGAGACTGTGGAAGGAAAAGACTCTCCAGTGGTGGTGACCTGCAAGGTCTGTGCAATGTTTGTTTTCTTGCCTAAGATCAACATGGCCCACATGTGCAACAAGTGCAAGTCGATCACGCTGTTGGAAGAAAAAGTAAGAGGACTGGAGCGGCGAGTGTCGACCCTCCAGGGAATAAGAGAACACAAAGAGTTCTTGGACAGAACGGTGGAACTACAGCAGCAAAGTGAAGAAAAGAAGCTAGAAGAGCAACAGCAAGCTGAGGCAGAAGAGGAAAATGCTGAGGAGAGGAAAAATGAAGTACTTCAAAAATGAAGTATTCCAAGGATACTCCTTGGAAAAGGGTGGCAGTTAGGAGAAGAAGAACTAGACGCCACTCTGCACCAGTGGAAGCAGTGGAAGCCATCTGTCAGGGATGCTCCGACTTGGATTCCTGCACTGAGCAGGGGGTTGGACTCAATGGTCTTATAGGCCCCTTCCAACCCTACTATTTTATGATTCTATGAACTACGGAACCGTTTCCAGGTACTTGAGGATGAGACTGGAGGACAGCTTGCAGAGGAAGAATTACAGGGGAACCTGCATGACAGCGAGCAAGAGGCTGAAGGTCGGCTAAGCAGAGGCAATGAAACCAAGGCCTACAAAAAGAAGAGAAGAGTAGTAGTACTGGGAGACTCCTTGCTGCCTGGGATCAAAACCCAAGTATGTCGTGAAGACCCATGGACTCGCCAGATATGCCGTCTCCTGGGAGGATGGATTAGAGACATGACTGAAGGGTTGCCTGCACTCATAAAGCCCACTGACAGGGATCCCTTTCTTCTCACCCATGTGGGAATAAATGATACCGCCAAGTGGAGCTAAAAAGAAATCATGTCAGACTTTGAAGCTTTGGACAGGAAACTCAAGAACTTTGGGGCCCAGATAGTTTTCTCATCCATACTTCCAGTAGTTAGAAGAGGGATAGAAAGGGAATGAAAAATACTCCGGGTGAATGACTGGCTACGAAGGTGGTGCTGGTGCGAGAGATTTGGATTCTGGGACCATGGGCTATACTTCCTGGAAGACGGGCTGTTGGCAAGGGACAGGTTGCACCTCACATGGGCTGGGAAGAATGTGTTTGGCCACAGCATGAAGAACTTCATCAGGAGGGCTTTAGACTGAATCCTACAGGGGAGGGAGACGTAAAGTTGGGGGGTAACAATGGATGAAGGCTCATGCACCACAATGGAGAGAACAGCTCTGATAGCGCCCAATAATAGTCTTCAGAAACATGTAGGAAGAAAGCCAGACCATGAAGCACATGGTCTTCGGTGTCTATATACTAATGTCCAGAGTATGGAAACAAACAGAATGAACTTGAACTCTTAATACAGGAGGGAAATTATGACCTGATAGGTGTAACTGAGACTTGGTGGGATGGCTCCCATGACTGGAATACAGCAATTGAAGGATATAACTTGTTCAAAAAGAACAGGAGGAATAGAAAGGGAGGTGGAGAATGGCAAAATGATAACAGATGACCAAGAAAAGGCAGAAGTGCTCACTTCCTACTTTGGCTCAGTCTTCTCCCAAAAGAGGGTCTATGACCCCCCCCGGCAAAGGCGAAGTACAGGCTGAAGGGGCAGGATTGCAGCTCGAGATCGATAGGCATATGGTCAAGGAACACCTAATGACTTTGAATGAGTTCAAATCTCCAGGGCCAGATGAACTGCACCCTAGAGTCATAAAGGAACTGGCAGAACTTGTTCAAAAAGAACAGGAGGAACAGAAAGGGAGGTGGGGTTGCACTGTATGTTAAAAAATACATATCTCTGCAGAGAAAGACAGGAGGATGAGCTTGGTAGCCCCAGCGAGAAGATCTGGGTTAAAATAAATGGAGCAAAGAATAAAAGGAACGTGGTGGTCGGAGTCTACTACCAACCTCCCAATCAAGGAAAAGACAAGTATGAAACTTTAGAAAAGCAAATTGCCAATGTTTCAAGGAAGCATGATGTAGTATTAATGGTGGATGATCAGGGGACTGGAAACTAAGCCCTCTGAGGAGAGACTGAAAGAACTGGGCATGTTTAGCCTTGAGAAGGGAAGACTGAGGGGAGATAGGATAGCGCTCTTCAAGTACTTGAAAGGTTGTCGCAGAGAGGAAGGCCAGGATCTCTTCTCGATCATCCCGGAGTGCAGGACATGGAAGAATGGGCTCAAGTTGCAGGAAGCCAGATTCCGGCTGAACATCCGGAAAAACTTCCTGACTGCTAGAGCAATACAACAGTGGAACCAATTACCTGGGAGGTGGTGGGCTCTCGCACACTGGAGGCGTTCAAGACGAGGCTGGACAGCCACCTGTCAGGGATGCTTTGACTTGGATTCCTGCATTGAGCAGGGGGTTGGACCTGATGGTCTCATAGGCCCTTTCCAACCCTACTATTCTATGATTCTATGATCTGGGCATGTGGGAGGTGTCAACAGTGCTTTCAGCATGGACAGATGGCTAGTTGGCGAGATCTGGGCTTTCAGAGGTTTCTGGACTTTGCAGGCATAGGGAACTAGGCCAGTTGTTCTGCCCTTGGAGTCTGATGGATCCCGACCATTTCCTGATGGCTCTTGGGGAACTTCTAGCTGACATGGTATTCCAGAGAACTGGGGGAGATGAAACAGATGAGACGGCAACTAAAAGGCACATAGAGAAGAAATTGGGACAAATCCAACCATACACAGGTAGAGCCCAGGGCTGATTCATATGCCATCACAGGGTGCTCAATTGGCATTTTGGTAGCCCGCTATGGCTTAGTTGCTTTGGACAAGCAGCCAAGGGGAAGGGCCCAGACTTCCAATGAGGACACCCACTTGCAGCAGCTGCAACCCCCCCTCCCCCATGGCTCATAAAACATGGCATGGAGTTGGAAAGCTGGAGACATGAGCTCCTCCCTGGCTACATGGCCCACTCCCTCTCTCTGGAAAACTAGGTGCCCCCCCCATGTTTCCTGAGAGCATCCCAGCAGGCCTGCATGCCCCCTCCCTCCCAATGACTGCCTTGCACCCCCTGATGGCATCAACCCCCTCCACAGTCCAGGGGACCCAAGAGAGCAGAGAGGCCCCCCAGGTTGATAGAGAGCCATGAATGGGGCCTTATTTAGTATGGTGTTCAGCCAACTAAGGATCCACTCAGCCCTCATTTCACCATCTCGTCAGCAAGGATGTCATAGCCAATTTCGCCCTCAAGGGGCCTGCGGGGAGACCGCACCCTCCGAATTCCGTAGGACGGCTTAAGGGCCTGGCTGGAGGCCACTGTTACTAGAAAGGTGCCATCCCAAGTGCTTGGCGCCATCCCAACCACGCCCACTATGCTCTAGAGCAGCTCCCCAGTGGGGTGCTTCCTTCCCCGTACACCTTTGGGAGAGAAGCGCATGATCAAAAATGACAGGAAAATGACGCCATCTTGTGTGCACAGCGCCATTTGCATGGGCATCTGTGTCTCTCTTCCCCCGTCAACGGTGCTTGCATGCCTTCCAGCCAGCCTTGAGCCCACAACATGTCTCGAACAAGGGAGTGCAGGGACTTCCCCTGGGCACCACTACCCAGCTCTGCTCAAAGGACGGCATCGCGCACAGAGGGAGCATCTTCTCCCCAGCAGGCCAGGGTGGGTGGGACAGGGCTCCCTGACACCTCTCAGGGGGTCCATGGCAAGATTCCTCTTGGGATCTGAGAAGCCCAGAGTGCCTGCTTTGGCTGCAGGCTGCAGACCAACTCTGACTCCCCCCCCTTTGCTTTGCCCCACCTTCACCTGCACAGAAGCAGGGTCTGACCCCCTCCCATGCACAAACAGATCTGCCATTGCATTCCTGGAGGGGCCACTTTGCTCTAAACCTCCCGAAGAGCAGCATTTCACATGGCTCAAAGATTCTTTCTTCCCCCGTGATGCATGTCGAGTTCTCCTTAAGCAACAAGGCAAGGTGCACCAGGGGCGTGTCTCCACGCTATCAGCTTCACTTTGTTCGCACCTTTGTTGTGATGTTTCCCCAGTCATATGACGCGTTGGATGAATCACAGGTCGGAATTAAGATTGCCGGGAGAATTATCAACAACCTCAGATATGCAGATGATACCACCCTAATGGCAGAAAGCGAAGAGGATCTAAAGAGCCTCTTGTTGAGGGTGAAAGAGGAGAGTGCAAAAGCTGGTTTGAAACTCAACATTAAAACAACGAAGATCATGGCATCTGGCCCCATCACTTCCTGGCATATAGGAGGGGAAGAAATGGAAGCAGTGACAGATTTTACTTTCTTGGGCTCCAAGATCACCGCAGATGGTGACTGTAGCCATGAAATTAAAAGACGCTTGCTCCTTGGGAGGAAAGCTATGGCAAACCTAGACAGCATAGTAAGAAGCAGAGACATCACCTTGCCGACAAAGGTCCGTCTAATCAAAGCTATGGTTTTCCCAGTAGCAACGTATGGCTGTGAGAGCTGGACTATAAGGAAGGCTGAGTGCCGAAGAATGGATGCTTTCGAACTGTGGTGCTGGAGAAGACTCTTACGAGTCCCCTGGACTGCAAGGAGGTCCAATCAGTCCATCCTAAAGGAAATCAACCCTGACTGCTCATTGGAAGGACAGATACTGAAGCTGAAGCTCAAATATTTTGGCCACCTAATGCGAAGAGAAAACTCTCTGGAAAAGACCCTGATGCTGGGAAAGACTGAAGGCAAAAGGAGAAGGGGACGGCAGAGGATGAGATGTCTAGATAGCATCACCGATGCAATGAATATGAACTTGAGCACGCTCCGGGAGAGAGCGCAGGACAGGAAGGCCTGGCGTGCTATGGTCCATGGGGTCACGAAGAGTCGGACATGACTGAACGACTGAACAACAACAAAATGGTCTCCTTTTCCTGTTTCCACAGCCCTTAAAGACCCGGCTTATCATTGCTGTAGCCTGGGGCTCTGTGCAGTTTCCATTGAGCTCTAATCGAATTATTTTCTTGTTGGCTGGGTAGAGTCTGGGTTGGGTCTGATCACCTCATCCATGTTCCCACCTCCTCCTCTTGCTTCCTCCCCCCTGCCTCTCCCCTTTCGCTGACAGAAACATACTTGTGGGGGGGGGGGATTGGAAGTGAACATCATCAGAGTGGCAGGGGCTGCTGAACCAAACAGAGAGGCTCCCGCCTCCAGGCTCTACTCCCCTTAATGGCAATCTCGGGAACAAGCTTCATTGACCATGACGGGACTTACTTCTGAGTAGTCTTCCCGGATGTATGCCCGATTCTGCCAATTTTTCCCCCTTTCCCTCTTAATAGCAGGCTACCGCATTAGCAGGCACACACCAGGTCACTGTCTCATTATCACAGTATTGCGCAGGTCTTTGATCAATATGCACACCCTCTACATCCGTATCTTCCTATGACTATCACTTAATCACGAAATAGCAGTAAGACGCATTTGTGCTATAGCGCAATAGCACTATCGCGTGATAGCGCGTTACTCCAGGGGTGCCTGCTGACTCCTGTTGAGGTCAAGGGGGCTTGTTCCAGAAAATGCGCTATCGTGTAACAGTGCCATCGCATGATAGCGCAAATGTGTGTTAGTGCTATTTTGCGATTGAGTGACAGAGTCATAGGAAGATACTGACATAGAGGGTGTGCATATTGATCGAAGACCTGCACAATAGTGTGAGAGTGAGATAGCAACTTAGTGTGTAATATGAAAACTAGACTATGATGCTTGCGGCATTGTTTCCCTGGTCCAGACGACACAAAGGAATATTAGCTGTGGATCCTCCCCACATGTAATTCTGGGGAAGTGACCTGAGATAAACCTGTTTTTCAGGCTGTAATGGCAGTACTTGCTTGCCCACACTAGCAGGCTTCTACACATTAGTGTTCTAGCACTTATTTTCAATGATGTTTTAAAAGTTGGTCCCTCAGCATCCTGCTCCAAAATGGCAATGAAACTTCCAGAAAAAGGGGGTGGGTGGGGTGAGTCACTGAGGTCAGAGCGACACACCCACAAAGGCCAGGCTACACGCCCCATGAGCAGGACTATGGTACCAAACCCAGTGCAGTTGTGGAAACAGGTCAGTAATGGAGCCAAAGTAAGCTGGAAAAGTTGGACTATAACCAATGTCAGAAGAAGCAGTTTTACCACGATAAAATGTGGGGCTGGTGCTGAATGACAACGACGTCATGGGGAAAAAAAGACCTCACTGTGCAGCCAGGTTGGAGTAAATTGCTGGTGGAAACACAGCCTTGGTTTTAACTAGTTTATTTTCCGAGACTGGCCATACTGTGAAAGAAATGAAATATGTCTGATGTAGTTCAAAGATGTCCAGGGGCAAGGGAAAGCCCTTCAGCAAGGCCTGTTTTGAAAGCAGACATCATAGAATAGTAAGGTTGGAAGAAGCCTATAAGGGGCCTGCAAATTTGATAAGCACTCCCCACACCTCCTCCTCCAAGTCATTAATAACAATGTTGAAGAGCACTGGGCCCAGGACTGAGCCCTGCGGTACCCCACTCTTACCTCTCCCCAGTTTGAGAAGGTCCCATTGATCAGCACTCTTTGAGTCCGATTCTGTAGCCAACTGTGGATCCACCGGATCGTTGTTTCATCTAGCCCACTTTGAGCTAGTTTGCTCATCAGGATATCATGGGGCACTTTGTAGAAAGCTTTGCTGAAGTTGAGGTATATGATGTCTACAGCATTCCCACGGTCTACAACGGAGGTTACTTGATCAAAAAATGAGATCAGATTTGTCTGGCAGGACTTGTTTTTGACAAATCCATGTTGGCTTCGAGTAATCACGGCATTGTTGTCAAGGTGCTTCCAGATGGATTGCTTTATGATCTGCTCCAGAATTGTCCCAGGGATTGATGTCAGACTGACTGGTCTGTAGTTCCCAGGTTCCTCCTTTTTACCCTTTTTGAAGATAGGGACAACGTTAGCCCTCCTCCAGTCATCTGGTTCTTCCCCCGTCCTCCATGATTTCTCAAAGTGAATAGACAGCGGTTCTGAGAGTTCTTCTGCCAGTTCCTTTATGACTCTAGGATGCAGTTCATCTGGCCCTGGAGATTTGAACTCATTCAAAGTTATTCGGTGTTCCTTGACCATATGCCTATCGATCTCAAGCTGCAATCCTGCCCCTTCAGCCTGTACTTCGCCTTTGCCAGGGGGGTCATAGACCCTCTTTTGGGAGAAGACTGAGCCAAAGTAGGAAGTGAGCACTTCTGCCTTTTCTTGGTCATCTGTTATCATTTTGCCATTCTCCACCTCCCGTTCTGTTCCTCCTGTTCTTTTTGAAGAAGTTATATCCTTCAATTGGTGTATTCCAGTCATGGGAGTCATCCCACCAAGACCTTCAGCCTCTTGCTCACTTGCATGCAGGTTCCCCTGTGATTCTTCCCCTGCAGGCTGCCCTCCAGTCTCATCCGCCTCCTCCCATATGTGCCTGCCCGGACCTTAAAATCATCATCAGCGGCCCTTCTCCGTGAGCCCCTGCCAAAGGAAGTGAGGCGGGTGGCTACTAGGAGGAGGGCTTTTTCTGCTGTGGCACCCTGGCTCTGGAATGAGCTCCCTAGTGAGGTTCGCCTGGCACCTACATTGTATTCCTTTTGGCGCCAGGTGAAGACCTTTTTATTTTCCCAGGCATTTTAGCATTTTAGCTTTCTAAATTTTTATCTTTGCTGTTTTAAATCTGTATTTTAAACTCTTGCACTGCTGCTAGGTTTTATTGTGGTTGTATTGTTTATTTATTTATTTATTTATTACATTTATTAATCGCCCATCTGACTGGTCACCCAGCCACTCTGGGCGATGTACAACCCACCATAAACAATTTAAAACAATAAAATTTTACCATAATTTTTTTTTAAAAAAAATACCCTAACCCACCCCAAATGCCTGCCTGAACAACCACGTTTTTAATGCACGACGGAAGCTCATTAAAGAGGGGGCATGACGGAGTTCCCTAGGGAGGGAGTTCCACAGAGTGGGGGCCACCACAGAGAAGGCCCTCTCCCTCGTCCCCACCAGTCTAGCTGTCCTGGCTGATGGGACAGAGAGAAGGCCATCCGAGGCTGATCTTGTTAAGCGGCCTGTCTGGTGTTGCTGGAGGCGCTCCTTAAGATAGGCTGGGCCGGAACCATATAGGGTTTTAAGGGTCAAAACCAACACCTTGAATTTGGCCCGGAAAACAACTGGTAACCAGTGCAACTCCTTCAGCACTGGAGTGATGTGATCTCGCCGGCGGCTGCCTTTAATCAGGCGAGCCGCCGCGTTCTGTACCAGCTGCAGTTTCCGAACCGTCTTCAAGGGTAACCCCACGTAGAGCGCATTACAGTAGTCTAAACGAGAGGAGACCAGGGCATGTACTACCGATGGGAGCAGATGGTCGGGAAGGTAGGGGCGCAGCCGCCGTATCAGATGGAGTTGATACAGCGCTGTCCGGCTCACAGCTGACACCTGAGCCTCCATGGACAGCTGGGAGTCCAAAATGACCCCCAGGCTGCGGACCTGGTCTTTCAAGGGTAGCTGTACCCCATTCAACACCAGGTCAACATCCCCCAGCCTCCTCTTGTCTCCCACCAAAAGTACCTCGGTCTTGTCAGGGTTGAGCTTCAGCTTATTCCTCCCCATCCAGCCACTCACCGTCTCCAGACATTTGGACAGGGATTCTACAGCCAACCTTGGTGAAGATTTGAATGAGAGGTAGAGCTGAGTGTCATCCGCATATTGATGACACTGCACCCCAAACCTCCTGATGATAGCCCCCAGTGGCTTCACATAGATGTTAAATAGCATCGGGGAGAGGATGGAACCCTGTGGCACCCCACAAGTAAGTGGCCACGGGTCCGAAACCTCCTCTCCCAGTGCTACCCTCTGGTACCTGCCAGAGAGGAAGGACTGGAACCACCGCAATACAGTGTTTCCAATGCCCAACCCCTCCAGGCGGTCCAGGAGGATACCGTGGTCAACGGTATCAAAAGCCGCTGAGAGGTCGAGGAGAACAAGGAAGGAGCATTCACCCCTATCCAGAGCCCTCCTCATATCATCCACCAAGGCGACCAAGGCCGTTTCTGTCCCATGCCCAGGCCTGAAGCCCGACTGAAACGGGTCTAGATAATCAGTTTCTTCCAAGTGTGCCTTCAACTGCACCGCCACCACCCGCTCAATCACCTTGCCCAAAAATGGCAGATTTGAGACTGGGCGAAAGTTGTTCAGAACTTGAGGATCCAAGGAGGGCTTCTTTAAGAGCGGTCTTATCACTGCCTCCTTGAGGGCTGATGGCATCACTCCCTCCTCAAGGGAGGCGTTCACCACCGCCTTGATCCCCTCACCCAGTCTCTCTCTGCAGCTCATAATGAGCCAAGATGGGCAAGGATCAAGTAAGCAGGTGGTTGGCCTTACAGATGAAAGCACCTTGTCCGCTTCATCAGGAGGAAGAAGCTGGAACCGATCCCACAAAACCGGTTTGCCACAGGCCGCCTCTTGCTCACTAACTGTATCCACAGTGTGCAGAGTAACACACCTAATCTGATCAATTTTATCTGCAAAGTGCCTTGCCAAAGCCTCACAGGAGGCCTTAGAATGCTCCAGTGGTTCCGGAGCCACAGGACCGACCAGGCTCCGGACCACTTGGAACAGCCTCCTGGGGCAGCACTCTGCAGACGCGATGGAGGCAGCATAATATTCCTTTTTTGCTGCCTTCACCGCCACGTGATAGGCTGAAGATATAGCTCTAGCCCGTGTCTGATCGTCTTTGGAGCGAGACTTCCGCCACCGGCGCTCTAGCCGTCTCACCTCCTGTTTCAGAGCTCGTAACCGCGGATTGAACCATGGTGCAGTCCGAGCCCTGTTCAGGGGGAGAGGGCGTTTCGGAGCCACCCGATCTAATGCCCCAGTGATTGCGGCATTCCAGCCACCCACCAGGGTCTCGACCGAGTGGCCGTTGGCATGCCCCAGAGAATCCCCAAGCGCGTTCAGGAATCCATTTGGATCCATAAGACGCCTGGGGCGGACCATTTTAATGGGTCCTCCACCCCTGCGGAGGGGTTGTGGAACCGAGAAGTCCAACATCACCAGATAGTGATCTGACCATGACAAGGGGGTGGTGGATATACCCCCGACTTCCAGATCACTCCCCGCTTCTCCAGAAACAAACACAAGGTCTAGTGCATGACCGGCTACATGGGTGGGCCCAGTTAGAATATGGTGCAGCTCCCAGGAGGCCATGGTCTCCATGAAGTCCCGAGGTGCTCCTGTGAGGATGGCCTCCGAATGTACGTTGAAGTCCCCCAACACCAGTAAGTTAGGGGACTGTACACGCACATCAGAGACCACCTCAAGCACCTCGGCCAGGGAGTCAGTCGTGCAGCGGGGTGGACGGTACACGAGCAGAATCCCCAGACTGCCCTTCGGGCCCAACCTCCAGTACATGCACTCAGCAACCTTGGTCTCCCGGAGAGGGGGTCTGGTGAAGACCAAGGACTCTCGGTAGATAACAGCCACTCCCTCTCCCCGATCCCCAGCCCTCGGCTGCTGTGCATACGAAAATCCGGCTGGACACATGGCTGCAAGGGTTGGAGCAGCAGCCTCGGCCAGCCAGGTCTCCGTAATACATGCCAGGTCTGCACCCTCATCCAGGATCATGTCATGGATGAGGGAGGTTTTCTGGGTAACAGACCTGGCATTGCAGAGCAGCAAACGAAGGCCAGAAGATGGGGTCACGCCTCCCCCAGCCATCCTTTGGCTCTGGACAGGCCCGGAGCAGGGGACAGATACTACACATCTCTCCCTTGTTCCCCTTAGCTGGCATGGCCTGCCCCTAGTGCTCCGCCAGCGCCTGCCGCCCAGCCTCGGTATGTTCTGGCCCCCAACACTCCCCCCACTGCCTCCATCAGGTGGACACATGCCCCCTCGCTCCCGCCTATCAGGCAGGCTACCCACCCCTAAAAACACAACAAAATCCCCCCCAACAAAATAAAACAAACAAACAAAACAATTAAAATTCCCTTAAAAATGCCAGGCAGGAGTCCACAGGGAAGGCCTGGTGGCGGTGGTAGCGGCGACGGCGGCAGCAGGCCCAGTGGCTGCAAGCACGCCTCTTCCCCGGTGGTGGTGGTGGTGGCTTCTCCTGCAGGCCCTGGCTCTCCCAGGCCACCTCAGCCAGCCAGCTTATGTAGCCCCTCCAGGGAGGGGCAGGTGGAGCAGCACAGCTGGCTCGGTACCTGGGGGCCTGGTCCTGCAGGGACTGGCGGTCTGCCAGGCAGAAGTCCACAAGGAAGGCCTGGTGGTGGTGGCAGCGGCGGCGGGGCGCCTCTTCCCCGGTGGTGGTGGCTTCTCCTGCAGGCCCTGGCTCTCCAGTATTGTTATATTGTGGTTTTAGTGTTCTATATATTTTAAATTGTTTTATTGTGTGTTGTTTGGTTTTAATTTTTGTGAACTGCCCAGAGAGCTTCGGCTATTGGGCGGTATAGAAATGAAATAAATAAATAAATAAATAAAATAGTTCTTCTTCTCCTGTCACCCTTTTCCAAGGAGTATCCTCTACTGCACTTTTCCTCACCTCAGCATTTCCCTCTTCTGCCTCAGCTTGCTGTTGCTCTTCAAGCTTCTGGTCTTCCCTTTGCTGCTGTAGCTCCGCCCTTCTGTCCAAGAACTCTTCGTGTTCTCTTATTCCCCGGAAGGTCAACAGTTGCCGCTCCAGTCCACTTACTTTTTCTTCCAGCAGCGTGATCAACTTGTACTTGTTGCAGGTGTAGGCCATGTTGTTCTCAGGCAAGAAAACAAACATTGCACACACCTTGTAGGTCACCACCACTGGAGAGTCTTGTATAGCCTCTTTTCTCTTTTTGTGTCTAGCTTTCTGATTGTTCTAGACTAGCTTGTGCCTGGTCCTCTACTCACTGGAGGTTAAAAGCAGAGTCCCACTGGTATGGAAGTGTGTGTTACAAGAAAAATAAATTCTAAAAAAAAAAATGTTAGGGGCCTCTCCCTTGACCTCCCCTGCCAAACTCCCCTGGCCAATTCCTGTTTGCTCCCCGTGCATTCACGCTGGTCGCTCGCTCTCTGGGAGCTTGCTTGCTTCTGTAGTCCCTGGAAAAGCTGAAGCAGGTTCCTCTTCTCTGCTGTGCTCAGCTAGGAGGCTGGAAACAAGGCTTATTATAGCCCAAGGCTTATTTTGGGGTGCATAAACTCCAGTTCCTTATTAAGGCTGCTTATTTAGCTCTCTTTCAAACTTTCATGGAATAAGGAGGAACAAACTGGGAACACAGAACCAGCTTCAGCCTCATAGATGTATCTGTGTTGCAATGGCATAAATGTAAGAAAATACATAGAAAGACTCAGAAAATGAAGAACTAGCCATTTGATCCCGCAACTTTTTTATGATACTTTGTTTTCAGCAGTGGAGTGGCAGGTTGGGGGTGGGAGGTGGATAGAATCGTAGAATCATAGAATAGTAGGGTTGGAAGGGGCCTACAAGGCCATCAAGTCCAACCCCCTGCTCAATGTAGGAATCTAAGTCAGAGCATCCCTGACAAATGGCTGTCCAGCCTCGTCTTGAAGGCCTCCAGGGTGGGAGAGCCCACCACCTCCCCAGGTAATTGGTTCCATTGTCGTATTGCTTACAGTCAGGACGTTTTTCCTGATGTTCAGCCGGAATCTGGCTTCCTGTCACTTGAGCCCATTATTCCATGTCCTGCACTCTGGGATGATCAAGAACAGATCCTGGCCTCCTTCTCTGTGACAACCTTTCAAGGACTTGAAGAGTGCTATCCTATCTCCCCTCAGTCTTCTCTTCTCAAGGCTAAACATGCCCAGTTCTTTCAGTCTCTCTTCATAGGGCTTTGTTTCCAGTCCCCTGATCATCTTCGTTGCCCTCCTCTGAACCCTCTTCAGTTTGTCTGCATCCTTCTTCAAGTGTGGTGCCCAGAACTGGACACAGTACTCCAGATGAGGCCTAACCAGTGCTGAGGAGAGGGGAACTAGTACTTCCCGGGATTTGGAAGCTATGCTTCTATGAATGCAGCCCAAAAGAGCATTGGCCTTTTTTGCAGCCACATCCCATTGTTGGCTCATATTCAGCTTGTGATCGACAACAATTCCAAGATCCTTCTCGCTTGTAGTGTGGTTGAGCCACGTATCCCCCATCTTGTAACTGTGCATGTGGTTTCTTTGTCCTAGGGGCAGAACTTGGCATTGATCCCTATTCAATGTCATTCTATTGTTTTCTGCCCAGCGCTCCAGTCTATCCAGATCACTTTCAATTTTGTTTCTGTCTTCCAAAGTATTAGCTATCCCACCCAATTTGGTGTCATCTGCAAATTTGATCAGCAGTCCCTCACCTCCTCCTCCAAGTCGTTAATAACAATGTGGAAGAGCCCTGGGCCCAGGACTGAGCCCTGCGGTACCCCACTCGTTACCTCTCCCCAGTTTGAGAAGGTCCCATTGTTAAGCACTCTTTGAGTCCGATTCTGTAGCCAACTGTGGATCCACCGGATCATTGTTTCATCTAGCCCACTTTGAGCTAGTTTGCTCAAAGGACTCATTGCCCAAAAAAGGTGCCATGGGGGTGCCATTGTCCCATCCTTGCACAAATGTTAGGCAGAAACCCCGTGCCAAGCACAGCTTCTGGAAGGGCTCTGTGGCCCGCTTCCAAAGACAAGATGTGAAGGGACCAGAATCTGAGCTCTTGGCAGCCATTCACTTGGAGGACACAGGTTCAACCTCCACCACCGACCCCCTAAAAGCCCTCCAGAAAAGCATGTGGTTAGCGCCTCGATTGCCACTGCATTCCCCACTGGCTTTCTTCCCAAGGATTCCTCCTAGCATTGAATAATATCCATAGATCTGGTGCCCTACAGAAAACCTGAAGCAAAATAAGGCATGCTGAGAGTCTGTAGCGCGAGACTGCAGGAGGAGGGAAGAAAGAGAGGAATAAAGTAGAAAAAAAGCTAAATCTCTCAGCAAAAGAATTTGTGGCTATAGTCCCGGGCCATGTTTCCACAACAATGGAAGGAGAAGTGAATGGAGGAGTACCGGATGTTTTAAAAGGAATCAGCTTTGCTGCACTTTGGTCCATGCAGAGCTCCACAAGAAGGTTCTCTGCACCAGTAAAAATCACTTCACAGAACATACTTCCAGGTAGGGTGGGGGGTGTGTGGAGTGAACGTCACCTGGCAGGCAGGGGCTGCTCGGCCAATAAGAGAGGTGCCCCCCAGGCTCTCCCCCCACCCTTCTCCTTTCCCCTGAAGGTCCAGATGCACCTGCATTTCAGGAGCAAGCCTCATTGTCCACAGTGGGAGTTACTTCCAAGTAGACACACATATGCTTGTGCTGGGAAAGGCGGGCGGGGAGAACACAAAGACCGGAAACCAGCCCCTATTTCAACCCGCACGATCTCTATAATGAAGGGTTGAAGTAGTGACTTCCTAAGGCAATAAACCAAACAAGGCGAATCAGAGCCTCGAGATGGTGCTTTACGCACTTAGGGAATTGGGCTTTAAACTGTGCCATGTCAATTGAGGGGGATCTCTGTAAGTTCTGATGTGGGCATTCAGAGGGCGAGCCTCATGACCACAAGGGGAGTTACTCGTGAGGAGACCCTAATGGGTTTGTGCAGGGACGGGAAACACACAGGAAACACCCCCTGACCGGGGTCACGGTGAAAGGCACAGCCCTGGGCAGGGCTGGCATGCCCGAGCTCAATGTGGGGTTGGGGCACATGGAAATTACACCTCGGAGGACCCGGCTTAAGGAAAAGAAGCGGACTTTAAGCAGCCTCAGGAAATCCGGGTTTCTCTGATCAGCTCCGGGGCGGCTGCTGGATGGCCACGACGTCATGTATCCCTGGTGACCTCCACGCGTGGCCTGCTCGGAGTGCATCGCTGGCAGAGACGCCCCCTGGGGAGAAAACCCAGATGCTCTTTTGCATACCTTGATTTGCCAAACATGAATCAGCTCAATATAGGTTTCCAAAGAACATCTATTTCCAGCTTGTCCAAACGTGTGTGTGTGTGTGTGTGTGTGTGTGTGAGAGAGAGAGAGAGAGAGAGAGAGGGAGAGAGAGATGCTGATAACATACTACCTGAATGATTTAGGCTTCTTTGTTAGTCACTGTTGCATAATAAGCTGAGAGGAGCTTCAGTAGGTCACATAACTGCACAACCAACCCTGAGTGAGTTGTGCTGGAAGGACGGGGGGGGGGTGATGGGGCGGCACTCCTGGCCTCTCACCACCCTCCCCTTGGCCCAGTGACCACAGAGGGGGCAGGGGGATGCCGTCGGGGTCCTTGGCATTGCCTCAGCACATCCCTGGCACCCTATGCCTGCCCCCCAGGGAGGATGTCGCTGCCCACCTCTGGGGGGAGGGGGCTTCGTCAGTGGTGCAGTGGGGACCCAGAGGGGCATCAGGCAGTAGACAGCAGCAGCTTCGTTTGTCCAGGCACCTCTTGCACACGGGTTTGAATCTGTGGTCTAGCTATGCCTGCATCTACAAGGCTCTGCTTAAATCAGATATTAATTACTGGATGGGGAGCTGTTCTACCCTCAGACCCTTATCCAGGATGGAATGGGAGGAAGTACTTTGGGGGGTCAACCTCCCGCCTTCTATGTAGGAGAACTTTCTGTCTGGATTCACTTTTCTATCCACCCCGTGTTGACTGATCTGACATCCGGAGACCTTGGTGCAAGCACACGTGTCCCGTTGGCAGCCTTGGCCAGCCTCTCCCATGCTTGCTCCCTCACTGGTAGAATAGGATTAATTACAGCCCATCTCAAGGAACCTGGACATGTTTTTAAGATAAGGAGCTGAAGGCAGATTGCTATTAAATTGAAAACTATATTCAAAAGGGACCCCAATGGACTGAGCAAACACCGATCATGAGTATTAGGGAACGGTGGAGGAACGAGAAGTGCGCCACTCACGCGTGGCCTCTTCAGCCGCATCTCCCCTCAGGCTATAATGGTGCTCACGTCCTGCTTGGGGGCTTCCCATGGGGGCATCTGGTTGGCCTTTAGTCTGATTCAAAATGGTTCCTCTTCCTCCTCTTCCAGAATCACAAGTATTTGTAATTTGACAACACTGTTGTCTTTACTGCCCAACATAAAGGAAGACACAATCCATAAGCCTTCCAGACAAAGACCAGACTCAAAAAGGCAGCAAGAGACCAGTGCAGAAATGGCATTGTGTATTTCCCCATGTTCGGTATGTACCATACAATCTCAGGGCTAGGAGGCTGTTACGTCGCTTAATCCGTGCCAAGGTTCCACACAGAGCCCCTTGCCCAAGAGATCAGACAGCGTAATCCAGCACACAGGACACTTCCAGCAAAGAGCTGGAGTGCACGCGTCAGCAAGCAGCTCGAGATGTAAGACTTAAATCCAAGATATACCCAAGGTAATCATGTTTGGGAGATATTTTGTTCCCTTCTTCTGGCCTCTGAGCATGTGCCTTTCCCTTCCCACAGAATAACTGCAGCAGCCCGTAGAGGAGTGAAGGCAGGGAGGGGGGGGCTTCCTTCCTTGGATGGGGGGGGCTCCCATAGACGCTGTCCTGCTTGTGGTTTCCCATGAGGGCATCTAGTTGGCCACTGTGGGAACAGAATGCCAGACTAGATGGACCCACCTTGGTCTGATCCAGCACCAGGGCTCTTTTTCTATGTTCTGTGTACTTCAAATCACAAATAAAATATCTAATGTATTTTTTAAAATTGCATTTGGCAGTTTAAGAAGCAGACCATACTTATCTTTTAGCAAATTGCATGAAACAGGACCAGGTAAATAGAAACTTAATTTGTCTTTTTTCCTTCTTTGCCAGCACAGGAACCAGCACCTACAGGTTTTATTCTGGTTTTATTGTTGCTGGTTTTATTCTTAAATATTATTTTCAGCTTGCATTTTTGTATGTTATGGTTTTACTTTTTTTACTTATAAACTGCGCAGGAAACATTTGTTATTGGGTGGTATAGAAATGCTGAAATTAAATAATTAAATTCAATACCCATCAAGAGGCCCCACCCGCCAAGGCAGAGGAGGAGGAGGAAGGGCTGCTCTCTTGCGCTCCAGATCCGAATGATGTTAAAAGGTTGGGAAGTGCCTGCAGCTGAACGAGAGGGAGAGAAACAAGGGGGGGAGGGGGGGCAGCAGGCGCACCAGCCATGGCGCCATGACTGGCGCCACGGGTGCAAACCTCCATGGCAGCAGCCTCCGCTTGCGACATCTCCTGGAAGGCTGTTCCCGGGGCACCTCTCAGTCGCAGACTTTCCTGGCAGTCCCATGCCTGTCTACTGGGAAGTAAGTCCCAGACAGTCCAATGGGACTTACTCCTGGGTCAGCAGGGTAGGGCTGCAGCCTTAAACTGGTTTGGCTGTCATTCCTTTGCCTGAGGGTTCTGGGAGAGGGAGCTCTCAGGGGAGTCCTCTGCAACTTCACCAAGCAACCATCCCCAAGGGAGGCCCTGAGAGAAAGCCCGGAAGCCCGGCTGGCATTTCGGTTCGTGCGTGGAGCTGCCCTGAGCCTGTGTCTCTGGCTTTGGTCAGAGCAGATAAACTGCTGAAAAGGAGAGAGGCTGCTGGCCAAAGGACATGGCGGGTGATAAATCCCCTCTCACGGGGGTCAGCAGATGTCGCACTCTCCTCCTTCCACTCCGCTTGAGCAGTTGCAGCGGCCACTAGCCAAACCGTGCAAGGAAGAGGCCAGCTCAGGGCTGGCTCAGCTGCAGAACCCGGCAAACCAGTATGAGTATCCCCTTGCTCACTGAGGAAGTGAGCGCATTGCTCATCACTGTGTGTGTGTCATGAGCAAGACACGGGATCATGATCCTGCCTTAAGGAAGGGTGCTGAAGTCAGAGTGGGAGCCTTTCCCTTTTCCCTCCAGTCGCCAACTAGCAGGAAACTTGGTGTTTGACTCATTCTCCGTCCAGAAAGTCGGCTTTGAGTTGCAGCCCTGCTTGGGAAAGCGTTCAGAACTCAGAGAAAGAGCATGTCAAATTACAGGCTCCTCCAGCTGGAGCGTGTTTTACACAGCAGATGAGTGGACGTTAGTCATTTGCTGAGCATAATCCAGATGACTTTCCCCCAGCCAGTACATCCATTAGGATGGACAATTACAATTAGTTGACCTCGCTATGCCTGGGGCACGATCCCTCCCCGTTCCACGCCCACACTCTGGTAACTTGGCCCACATGGGGTAGATCATCCATGCACTGGTGGGAAGTATAGAAGTATCCATCAGGAGCTGCCCCTGAACTGAGGAGAGCTGGGTCCCCAACCTTTATGGTTCAGTGGGCACATCAGGAATTTTGGAAGAGTGTCATGGGCACTGTCAGAAAGTGGCTGTCATGGGGGGTGAGGGCTTACCAATCCACAAAATGGCCATGGTGGTGGGGATAGCCAGTCATAAAACCATTCCACAGAAGGCAAACTGTCAAAACAGAGATGACTTAGTGGATAAAGTAGCAGTTACAGGAACTCTGGGGGAAAGCGACCATGTTGCACTTGAGTTCTTGGTTCTAAGGGAAGCAAAAGCCGAGGGTAGTCAAACGCGTACCCTGGATTTTAGGAAAGCTGATTTTAATAAACTCAGAACAATGATCAGTAAGGTCCCATGGCAAGTGACGCTAACGAGAAAAGGAGTCCAGGATGGGTGGGAGCTTTTAAAAAAGGAAATTCTCAAGGCACAATCACAAGCAATTCCAACAAGAAGAAAAGGTGGAAGACAACAGAAGAAGCCAATGTGGCTTCACAAAAAGCTTAGGGATGATCTGAAAACAAAATAGGACACACATAGGAAGTGGAAAGAAGGCCAAGTAACAAAGGAAGAGGACTTGTCTGTCCTGCCAGACAAATCTGATCTCATTTTTTGATCAAGTAACCTCCGTTGTAGACGGTGGGAATGCTGTAGACATCATATACCTCGACTTCAGCAAAGCTTTCGACAAAGTGCCCCATGATATCCTGATGAGCAAACTAGCTCAAAGTGGGCTAGATGAAACAACGATCCGGTGGATCCACAGTTGGCTACAGAATCGGACTCAAAGAGTGCTTCTCAATGGGACCTTCTCAAACTGGGGAGAGGTAACGAGTGGGGTACCGCAGGGCTCAGTCCTGGGCCCAGTGGTCTTCAACATTTTTATGAATGACTTGGAGGAGGAGGTGCAGGAAATGCTGATCACATTTGCAGATGACACAAAAGTGGGCAGGATAGCTAATACTTTGGAAGACAGAAACAAAATTCAAAGAGATCTGGATAGACTGGAGCGCTGGGCAGAAAACAACAGAATGACATTTAATAGGGATCAATGCCAAGTTCTGCCCCTAGGACAAAGAAACCAAATGCACAGTTACAAGATGGGGGAGATGTGGCTCAACCACACTACAAGTGAGAAGGATCTTGGAATTGTTGTCGATCACAAGCTAAATATGAGCCAACAATGTGATGTGGGTACAAAAAAGGCCAATGCTCTTTTGGGCTGCATTAATAGAAGCATAGCTTCCAAATCCCGGGAAGTACTAGTTCCCCTCTACTCAGCACTGCTTAGGCCTCATCTGGAGTACTGTGTCCAGTTCTGGGCACCACACTTGAAGAAGGACGCAGACAAACTAGAGAGGGTTCAGAGGAGGGCAACAAAGATGATCAGGGGACTGGAAACAAAGACCTACAAAGAGAGACTGGAAGAACTGGGCATGTTTAGCCTTGAGAAGAGAAGCCTGAGGGGAGATATGAAAGGTTGTCGCAGAGTACTTGAAAGGTTGTCGCAGAGAAGAAGGTTGTACTTGAAAGGTTGCCGCAGAGAAGAAGGCCAGGATCTCTTCTTGATCATCCCAGAGTGCAGGACATGGAATAATGGGCTCAAGTGACAGGAAGCCAGATTCCGGCTGAACATCAGGAAAAACCTCCTGTCTGTTAGAGCAATACGACAATGGAACCCATTACCTGGGGAGGCGGTGGGCTCTCCCACCCTGGAGGCCTTCAAGACGAGGCTGGACAGCCATCTGTCAGGGATGCTCTGACTTGGATTCCTGCATTTAGCAAGGGGTTGGACTCGATGGCCTTGTACGCCCCTTCCAACCCTTCTATTCTATGATTCTTTGAAAACTAAAAGAAAAGTAACCTGCCCAAGAACCTGCACGTGGCAGAGGTGGGGCCTGAGCGCCACAACACAGAACCCCATGGGGCCCAAAGGCATTCTGGGAGGGAAAGGCTGAGTGGAGTGTCACGCCCCTCTGGGGGACTCTTCTTTAGAGGATGGCCAGGAGTCCCCTGCACCGAACGTCGTGGAGGAGCAGCTGGTGCTGAGGGACCTTGAGGCAGGTCCCGGGCCCTCAGCCTGTCCTCCCAAGGCTCACTTAGCCCCCTCTTGGGCTCGGAGGCAGATGCCGTGGCGGCCAGAGCCCTACGGCGCGCAGGCATCTGAAAGAGCCGACTCAGCTGGCCACCAGACCAGAAGTGCCTGCTGGAGGCATAAGAACTCCTCATGGGTAAAGGCACATTTGTGCGCAAGGCTCTGCTCATGAGTAGGCCATTCCTCGCGTGGCCCTGATGGCCTGCAGCTGTGCTCTGGGTGGGGCTCCGAAGGCTCCCGGTTCTCCCTACAGAGCACCGGAAGGTGACCTGAGCGCCGCCGATTCCCAGGCGTCCGCCTTGTTCTTCCCTTGCCAGGCTCGCTCTTTTCTGGACCCCCATCTTCAGACTGGCCTTGCCGTTGGGGCTGGCCCCGGAGCTCCATCCATCCCTGTGCCGCTGCAAAGAGGGCACAGAGGCTGGCGCTCTGCTTGGCAGCGTGCCAGCCTCCCGGTGATTTCTTTTAAATTAACAAATATTTAAAATGCTTTTAAAAAGTCAGGAGGGGCAGGGCGCCTCGGGGTGCCAAGAGAGGTGCCCACTGGTGCCCTGCGGGCGACCTGCTTCTGCCGAGCCAGGCATCGCTTGGCCAGGGCGAGTCTCGCCTTGAGCCGAAGGGGGAGAGCGCGGCTTCGCCTGCCTGGCCGCTCTCCGCCCGTCCGAGGGCTGATCTGCTGCACTCGAAGCCCACCTGTGGGAAGCCACTCATGGCGCCAGTGCGGGAGTCTGTGCCGCGAGGTTCTGCACCCGCCGAGCAGCCCTGGCTTCTCCGAGGATTCCTGGGGACTGCAGCGTGTCTCGTGTCCTCGTGTTGAGGGCTTGGGCCAAAGGCCTGTGGGAGCGTTTCTCCCCATGGCAGCCTGGCCCTGGCTTAAGGCCATCCGTCGGGGCGGCTCTTCTCCAGGCACCTCAGGCACATGATGGCTCAACAGAGGCCTTCTGGATGGTGCAGCTCCAGCTATGGGAAACTCTCCCCCAGGAGGTGCGATTAGCCACTGTTTCAGCATCAGCTCAAAGCCTTTTTGTTCACCCAGGGCCTCCATCAGGCCCTACACCTACATCAGCCTAAGATCCTGCTTTTAAAAGGGGGCTTTCTGCTTCTGTTTTAAATGCAGGATCACAACGACCCCCTTTTTCACCTGCTTCCTTTCCCCCCACCCCCTCCCCACCCCTTCTCCCCGTATCTGAGTCTTCCATTGATCTCACTCCTCTTCTTGCCACTTTAACCCTTTTCACGGAGGAAACGTAACACAAGGGGGTAATTTGATAGCTCATGATCTGCGATCCATTTGAAACGGAACAAAGGGCATTCAGGCGTCATGTGAAGAGCCCGCAAACCTCTGTGAAGGAGCCATCTCGATCGCAGGTTAAATCTCGGTGTGAAGGAGCCCAAGGAAGGGGGCCAGGCCAGGCCTGCTTTCCTGCCCGGGAGGCACACCGGCCTGTCCTGCATGCAGACACGGACATATCTTGCAGGCCCAGTTACCTGAGAGGAGGTTGGTGCTTCATCCCTGGAAGAAAAAGAAGAGGCAGCAAGGTGTCTTTTCCCTTGCCCATACCCTGTCCTCTTACTCCATGACTGCTAAGTTTGCTCAGGAGTCTTTGGTGAGGGACTTTGTCAAAAGCCCTTTGGAAATCCAAGTAAATGATGTCTACCAGATCACCCCTGTCTACTTGTTTATTGACACTCTCAAAGAACTCTAAAAGGTTAGTGAGACAGGGCTTACCTTTGCGGAAGCCGTGTGGATTCTTTTTCAGCAGGCCCTGTCCTTCTATATGCTTACTAATTTTATTTCTAATAATGCCTTCAACCAATTTACCTAGAACAGACGTTCAGTTAACCGGCCTGTAATTCTCCAGTTCCCCCCTGGATTCCTTTTTGAACATTGGTGTTACATTGGCCATCTTCCAGTCCTCTGGTATAGAAGCTGATCTTAGGGACATGTTGCATGTTTTGGTTAGAAGAACAGCAATTTCATATTTGAGTTCTTTGAGAACTGTAGGATGGATACCATCTGGGCCCAGTGATTTATTTGCTTTCAGTTTATCAATAAGGTTGAGAACTTCATCTTTTGTCACCATTATTTGCCTCAGTTCCTCAGACTCCCTTCCGGAAAACATCAGTTCAGGCACAGGTATCTGTCCTGTATCTTCTGCAGTGAAGATGGAAGAGAAGAATTCATTCAGCTTCCCTGCAGTCTCCCTGTCCTCCTTCAGTACTCCTTTGCTGACTCCTCCCTTCAGTTCCCCCCATGGTTCTTGTCTACCAACAACAGACTGGAAATCTCTCCCCATTTTCACCTTTGACATGCACCTTTCTGGGTGGCCGAGTGGCGCCAACAGCCCTCCCCCAACACTCCTGCGTGCCGCGCTGTCTGCCCCCCCAGCCCAGCCCAGCCCAGCCCAGCCCAGCCCAAGCAAGGTCTAGCAAAGGTCTTCCTGTCTGAGCTGGCCAGGGTGGTCCTGGCTGGTTCCTGGCTAGTCAGCAGAGCCTTTGCCCGGCTCCGGCTGGTGGGCAGCTGTGCCCAGCCTGAGGAGCTCAGCTCAGCCCTGGCCACGGCCGCACACCCCCCTGCTGCGTCGGGGCTGGAGGCTTGCGGCGCTGTCTCCACGAGGGTCCTGCTGCTCCAGAAGGTGGCAGCCAGGACGCCCGTGGGCTCTGGCTTGCCCCTGGGAGCACAATGCCGCCGTCCTGCCGCCACTGCCGCTGCTCCAGGTGCCAACGTGTTTCCAAGCGCCGTTCAGTGTGCTGGTGGTGGCCATCTTTGAACTTTCAGGTCAGGCAGCCTCTTGCTGTGCCGGCCTGCCCAGCAGGGCTGCGCTGGGAGGAAAGGGGGCAAGTGCCCCCGAAGCAGGAGCTCCCCTCCCTGCTCCCCTCCCCCCGTCACTGCTGGACTCCTGTCGGAACTTGAAGGAAAGGCACTTTGAATGTACACAAGTGCATATAAGAAGGCACATCATCACCTCTGTGGCTGTTCCGCAGTCCAGATGCCGCTCTTGAGCTGACCAAGCCTGCGCAGTTTGCAGCTCCTGATGCCTCTTCAGGAGGCCAAGAGACCAGTGGCAGCCCACGGAAGGGAAAGGGGGAACATCTGACCTGCAGGAGAGAGAGGCCATTGAGGAGGCGTGGGGAGCTGCACTGCTGGGGGTGGGGGGGCACACTAGAGCCCCAGCTGTTGTCCTTGAGCCCCGCCTTGGTATCAGTCAGGCTGGGAATGGCTTTGCTATGCAGTCACAACCCCTCCTCCAGTCGGCGGGGGGGGGGATAACTCCTTTGATCCCAGTTTCGCCACCTCTGTTGCCCCTACCGTGTGACCCCCCCCATGCACATTTAGCACTCAGCTAGGCAAGTGTGCGTGGATTGCAGCCTTAGATATCACACGGAATGTTACCTGGAGTGAGACATACACTAACCCTACATCAGCAAGAAACGGCAACGTCAGCTGTGGCGGAGCGTGGCTTATCTGGGGAGATGTGAATGTGGGGGGGAGCTCCGGAGCTCCGCCTGTGGTGAGCATGTCCCGCTGCGTCACAAGGCCAGCCCCCTCTGCATCGAAAGGCAGGAGAGTGGAGGTGGCAGGACGAAGAGCACGCACATGACAAGGTGGAAACAATGCAGTGACATGGGGGGGCGAGCCACTACAATGGGGCAACTTGGGGAGCTGAGGAGCGGCCAGTGGCTGGGCACTCCTGCAGTCCTCAGTCACAGGCAGCTCCATTCTTCTTCCTTGCAAATGGTATGTTGCTGCACTCTTATATGACCTCCGCCTCCATCGGGAAGGGGGATAGATTTGCAGCAGGGAGGGGCAATCCGCTCTCTCTTCATCTGGAGGTAGCTCTATTAGGACTCCCCTCCTTTTGAACTTGAGCCCTGGAACTTGCCTATAAGCACAGTGTCCCTCTGAGCAAATGCAAAGTGCCTTTCTTTCACCTGCCCCTGCTACATTGCAACTAGAGGGGAAGTTACTGCTGGAGGAAAGGCTGGCTTGTTCTTTGGAACTCATGAACTGAGCTCTTTGGGCGTATTCTCCCCGCCCCCCAACCCCGGAAGTTAATTTGAGCCACAACGTGAGCCCCAGAGTCTGGGGTGTAGCTATAAAGCCCACTGAACCTCTGAGCATACACAAAGTCTATCAGTTGTTACATTCACCCCAACGTCTGCTGTTTGGGGAAGACAGGGCACGAAGATAGGAAGGGGACTGGGGGCGGGGGTGGTCTTGGAGAAGAGCAGAAAAGCAGGTTCCATAGGATATTGAGGCCTTGCACATCCCAAGTGGACCTACACATTTCTTGCATGCAAGTTTCTGACCGGCCATTGTGCTCTGATTGCCTTAATTCTTCAGTGTTAATACTTGTAAATTTCAGATGTTGCCTAAGGACAACCACAGAAGCCCCCGCCACAAAATATTTTACATTGATTTCTAACCACCTTTAAGTAGAAGGAAAAATAAAGAATTAAATATCTTTTAAAGCCGTGAGACCCTGAAAACCCACATGGAGGTACAGAGGCAAAGTAAAAAGGCCTGGGAGTAACCCTGAAAAGAGTAGTTTCATTTCCCTGGTTAAGTTTCATTTTCCTGAGTTAAATTTCATATATTCAGGTTTGAAACAGTACTTTTGTTTTGGGGGGATAAAAAGGGAGAGAGACTTGGGGAGTCAGGAAGGCCAGAGCAGGAAGAAGGAGTAGGAAGAAGCAGGCTGGAAGTCTAAGTGCAGCTGGGATAGAGGTACGTGCATTTTTTCAACCTTTATTTTCTCTTAATGCCTTTTGTATCACTCAGCTCTATTCTGTAAACGCCTTTAGTTGTAATTTGCCTGCTTTAATTTACCAGTAAACTGCTGTGGTTAACACCCAGGTATCTGAAGTGCCAATCACCCCATGTCTATAGCCTAAACCACACGTTATTGGGAAGGGGAAGTTTAAAAGGAAGGTGGGATTCTTAAGGAGGTAAGAGATTCCTAAGGAATTGCTCAGGGGGTCCAGGTCATAAGAGGAACCCTGACAACCCTATATTGTGTAAGCAGGTTATATTTAAGATAATCACCAAAATCCCCCTAGCTATCTTGCTCACCTGGACCTATGATAGCCAGAGCTATGCACTCATTTATTTATTTTTATTTATTATTAAATTTATTAATCGCCCATCTGGCTGGTCACCCAGCCACTCTGGGTGATGTACAACATACAATAAAACAGTTTAAAACAATAAAATTCTACAATAAAAACATTTTCTAAAATACCCTAACCTACCCCAAATGCCTGCCTGAACAACCACGTTTTTAATGCATGACGGAAGCTCGTTAAAGAGGGGGCATGACGGAGTTCCCTAGGGAGGGAGTTCCACAGAGTGGGGGCCACCACAGAAAAGGCCCTCTCCCTCGTCCCCACCAGTCTAGCTGTCCTGGCTGATGGGACAGAGAGAAGGCCATCCGAGGCTGATCTTGTTAAGCGGCCTGTCTGGTGCTGCTGGAGGCGCTCCTTAAGATAGGCTGGGCCGGAACCATATAGGGTTTTAAAGGTCAAAACCAACACCTTGAATTTGGCCCGGAAAACAACTGGTAACCAGTGCAACTCCTTCAACACTGGAGTGATGTGATCTCGCCGGCGGCTGCCTTTAATCAGGCGAGCCGCCGCGTTCTGTACCAGCTGCAGGTCCCGAACCGTCTTCAAGGGTAACCCCACGTAGAGCGCATTACAGTAGTCTAAACGAGAGGAGACCAGGGCATGTACTACCGATGGGAGCAGATGGTCGGGAAGGAAGGGGCGCAGCCGCCGTATCAGATGGAGCTGGTACAGCGCTGTCCGGCTCATCAACTCCCATCCTTTCTTTACATCAGGAAAGAAAGTGGAGCCCATTGTCTTGGTTCTTCCCTTAATGTCTGCCACCTAAAATTCTTTTTCCAACATCCATGAGCAATCTTAGAAGACTTGTTTTTTTAATTTGATTACCAAATCCTGAGAGAAGAGGGATAAAAAACAGCAATCAAAATTCATAGAACACAAAGAGAGAAAGAAGGAAGGACGACTCCTTCCATCCTTTATGCTCAGAAGAGCACCCCCCCCCTTTTGCTCTTGTTTCCCCTTCTTTGCCACAGAAGGAGCTCAACAGAGCTTCCCATCACTTCACAAGTCAGCCGATACGGAGAGGTACATTTTGCATTATCTTCTATTTCATTCTAAATAGTCCATACTCCAATTATTCTCTTTTACTCCCTATTTCCTAAGATTCCATCACATTCCAAACTCCAAAAGCCCCTGGCTTTTGCGCTTTTACATCTCTCCATCCACCTTCTTCCCAACACCCTGCATTTGCTCTAACCCCCTCCTCCAAACTCTCTCACAATTCCCCAAAAGAGTCTGTTTCTCCCCCATTCAAAATATCCAAAGCTGAAAGGTCTTTCTCCCCCCCTCCCCACGCTTTCTCCCCTTTCCTGCATGATCAGCTACACACACACCTTGCTAGGAGTTAAAACTTCCCTTTGAGGTGCTGCACTTTTTTCAAACTTATTTTAAACACACATACAGACACCTTACTAGAAATTAAAACTTCTCTTTTGAACACTCATACACACACACACACACAGATGATTTTCTGTAAATCCCAGTGTACCTAGCTCTACTATTGACTTTAAGTGCTTGATTACCTTTAACCTTCTCAGTGTTATGTATGATTCTAATTCCCCTGATGAGTGATTTTAATTCATTTTAAATTCTTCTTTAATAAAGCAAATGACTGTTTTCATATACCTTGTTGTGGTCTCTGATTCTCTCTGCTTTGAGAGGTATCAGGTTTTCCCAACTGCCCAGAGTTCAATGCCAAAACATCCCTCATGTATGTGTTTGGCTTACATGTATGTGATATACATATCCATGTAAATTAAAGCATACTTCATACCACTGTCTTGGCAATGAATAACCACATCCTCAAGGGAGTACCTAATTTTTTTTTTTTGCTGACATTGTGTTTTGAGGTTTAACATGTGTGTTAGGATTCCACTTGTAGAAGGCTCAGTCTGGGCTACGGCTTGGAACTCGGTCTCTGCAGTGGGATGTAGGGAACAAAAGAAGTGTTTGAGAATGTGCAAAGTGTTTCTACCTCATCACTGAGCCGCTGAAAAAGCCCTCCTCTGGGGGATTTATTGAGAAGTCGGAGGTGGTGGTGTGGGGAAGGGGCTTGTGGCCCTCTCTTGGTGGGAGGGCTCAAGATGGTTACAGAGGAGTGTGGCTTCAGAACCACAAGGCTGCCACTTGTTCCCAAGTGGATAATCAGGCCTCTAGCAAAAGAATCGGGGATCAATGCACTTTGACTGAAAGCTGTTTTTAGTGGCTCACTGGAGTATACCGAGGCCATATCTGGTTTTCAGGTTTTAGGGGAAATCTTTTTCTCTACTACCTTATGGACTAGAAAGTGCGGTTTCAATTAAGAATACCCAAATTGTGATCAAATGTTCTTGGATCTATTTCTGAAATATATATATATACACACACACACACACTACATGCTCTGTGATTCATCTTTGCTGACCTCTTGGCTGTCTGTGTCTTCTCCCTTTTGCAACTGAATATTGCACTGAAAAGAATGTGTGTGAATAATTAAAGCTCAACACCCTGTACATGTTTAAGGAAACTTTCACCAAAAAGCAATCCAGTTGCTGCTTGCTAATGTTGCTGCCTGCCTGCCTGCCTGAATGTATTATTTATACATGGGGTGACTCATAGTAAAATTATATGTGTGTGTGTGTGTATGTATGTATGTGTGTGTGTGTGTATATATATATATATACACACACACACACACACACACACATATACACACACAAATTAATATATTTCAAAATTAAAATTAATTCCCCTTCTGTGGTGTAAGCCCAAAGCAACCTTTCCCCATTTATTTCAGAAAAAAATATGTCGAGGATGGTGGTTTCAGTGTGAAATATATCACTATTTTTCTTTCAGAGATCTTAACATATGGGACACAGCTTCCCACCTAGAAATGTACTTTGTCCCTCCTGTCCCCTGCTCCCCCCTTTTTTTCTTAGGAGGCGAACTTGGCTGGGCAAAGAGAATGGGTGGCGGCCCTTCGGCAGTGGCCACACGTCGGTCACAGAGCCCTTTGCCCCAGGAGGTTGATGTGGCTTCCTCTCTAACCCTAACCCTTTTCTCTTCCAGCGAGCTTTCGTTTTGCCAGGCAATTGACATTTTATATGGTGAACCCTGTTTAAGGCTTTCTATCTGCTGAACCTATTTTTATCATGGATATATATGATGATGATGGCTTGTTGTATTTTGACTGCTATGGTCCATGGGGTCACGAAGAGTCGGACACGACTTAACGACTGAACAACAACAAAGCTGCTCTAAGTAATGTGAATGCCTTGGAAGGCAGGATATGAATCTTTGAATGAACTGAGATACCGAACAGCCCGTGGCTGATTTTTGGTTACCAGAAATGCACGGGGGGGAGATAGCAGAAACTCTAGTGTGCAAGGAGCTAATCCACTCCTACACAGCACTTCCTGTGATCATGTGGGTCTGACACAGGCGCTCCAAAGCATGTACTAAGGTCAATACGGTTTGGCGAAGGGCCCTTGCTTACAATGGGGCCGATTTCCACATCAATGCGCAATGGTCAGTTCCTACGCCTTGAGGCAACCAAGAATGGGCTTTCAGACAGCCCCAAGGCCTTGAAAGTTCTAAGAGAGGAGGAAAAAACATGTACGGCTCTTTTCAGAGGAAAGATTACTAGACTGGATCATCATGGAAGGCAGAAAACCTGGGCTTGCCCGGTGAAGGATGGCTGGGCTGTTTCCTGGGAAGGGAGGAGAGCGCACCCTGGCGGCTGAAAGCCACTGGGTGAGCAGGATGCCTGACTCGGCTGGTGGGTGAAAATGCCATCCACCGGAGAAGCAGCCTAGGTCAAAAGGAGCAAACGCGCAGTTTAAAAGAAATCTTTCCAGGAATTCTGGAAACTTCCATGAAACCGACACACACATCTCCAGCATTTGCAGCAACCCATGGGGCATTTCTTCTGCACAAATAACTGGCACAAATAAATGGCAGCTGTGCAATAGAACAGAGGCTTTGCAAGAATTATTCCCAGCATGTCTGGGAATCTTTGTCAAAAGGCTGGGACAGACTGGCCAGGGGAAGGGCAGGTGAAGGCCTCCCAGAAAGGTGGTTTTCCAGTGGAAATGTGAAGAAAGGGGACACCCCATGTCCTATTTAAGATGTATTTCAGTTGCAAGGCCTACTCCTAGATCAACAGTGAGATGAAACTTCCCACAAAAGATAAAGGTTTGTTTGTTTATTTATTTTAAAACTCCATTATTGTGGTCTGCTTATTACTACCTCCTCTTTTAGAAGGGTCTGAACTGACAGACTTTTTTTATCATTCAGTTTCTCTGATTCTTGAAAAAGAAATGTATCATTACAATGTGGACAACTCCAGCCCCTCCTCAGTGTTTTTGGATCTGCTTTCTTGAAAGTTGACCTTCATAATACATGGGTATTAGAAATACATAACTAACAGCAATCAGGATTTCATTTGAAAGTGTACACTTTAAAATAATTAAGCATACAGCTTAAGCAAACAATAAATGCAGCTAGTTAAAATTAAGCAGTAAGAGTATGGTTGTACTTTATTAGGAAGAAACAAAGGCCACAAAGCTGTGACCAACCTTTTGAGTTACCCAGAAAGCTTCTCTTTGTACTGAATTACAATAAACAGAGTTGTTGGAACCCCCTTCCTGCAGTTTAGAATGAAATGTGTGGACTGCAAATGGAGGCTGCAGTTCTGTTCCAACTTACTAGACAGTAATTCCCATTAAACAAAATACAACAGCCCTGCTGTATTTCCGTCCTATGGGATGATGCTGGGGGCATGGGTTGACGTCATTAGCTGTGTAGCCACCTTGAAAGGGTTCCACCCTTAAAGGTAGCCTGCAAATCATGTAGACAGATGCATGCAAATTAATAGATGTGTCCCTCTCCATTCAGAAAAACTTAGTGTTGAGTAGGCCATACCCTTTTCTCTTCCCTCCCTATCCTCTCTTCCTCAGTGATCTCTCCATTAGGCAGAGTAACTGTCACAGCCTTCAAAACTAGCTCACCCTTGTCTCAGTTGGCAATTCCCTGTCTGGAGACTGGGGAACTCTTTGGGGCATGCTCAACTCAATAACTGTGAGCAGGGGGCAAAATCAGTGTTGCCGTGTATCCACACACTAAGCTTCTTCTAATGCTTTTATTTTGCATTTTATCCTAACTTTCTCCTGAAGGAAAGTCCTCAAGGTGGCTTACATGATTCTCATCCTGTTCAGAACAACGCTGTGATTTAGGAGAGGCTGAGAGAAAGTGACTGGCCCAAAGGCACCCAGTGAGCTTCATAGCACAGCACTCTTTTGGGATGGATACCCAGTTATGAAATAATCACTGTGCAGAAGACTCCTCCAGTTCTCTCCAGTTCTGAACACCGCTCAGTACTCCAAACCAATGAAATATTGCCTTCCTCAAACAAAGTACAAGAAAACATTGCCTTCCTCAACAAGCCTGAATAAAGTACATCAGCAGTTTTCACCAAACCCAGAAAGAAATATGCCTGTTGAATAATTAGAGTAAAAATGGTAAATGTGTCCATTTTCAGCACTTGATAACTTGCTGTACCTGTGGAAATTTGTATTGGAACAATTTGAAATTTGGCACATTCGTAGTGCTCATCAAGTAGATCACCCAAGCCAAGTGGCAAAGTATTAGCTCAATGGGTGTCATTTTTATAAGCAATTGACCTTTGAGGCTTATAATGGTGGAACCATTTTTTCTTTTGTTTTTTGGCAGCTCAGCTGAACTCTAGAGGGGCTCCCCCATGGGGCCCAGGTGAGGAAAAGCCTTCAGCAATATTTAATGGAAGGGCAGAAGGAGATGCCCAAGGAAGTTCCTGCATGGAGCAGGGGGCTGGACTCGATGGCCTTGTAGGCCCCTTCCAGCCCTACTGTTCTGTGATTCTATGAAGTGGAAGAAGCGAAGCGTATCACAGGTGCACGAGAGTGCTCTGATTTTCAGCTATGAAATGTGGAACCATTTCCTCGAACATCTCCTAGCCTTCTTTACAGGAAGCCCAGCAACCTGCTGGCTCAAACGATTCTCTCGAATCCATCCAGGGTAAAAAAAAGACTCCGAGGCCAGAGGGGGACAGGTATTTACAGAGATAAAGGCCCAACCCTGCAGACGTGCTGGCAAGCAGTAAATTCCCAGAGGCAAAGGCCACAGCCAGGGTGCAAGTCCAGTCCCCCCGCTCTTGCCGGCACGCCTGGCTCCTCATACAAGGTGCGCTCCAGAATCCTCAGCAATCTTGCAGGGCGTTCTTAGAGGTCACCTGCCCCCCCGCCACTTTGCCCCAGGAAAACCTTGCTGCAAAAAACAGAGGGAAAGGGGTCTAACCTAACCCAAGATGTGCCATACAAAACAGGTGGGTGCATGAGCTCAAAAGGGTCTGACAGTGCTTGCATTTGGCTGGATTGTGCCCAAGGCTGGTCTGCTAAATCGCTTGAAGATGATCCAGGCCCAAGAGTTGTGCGAGGGGAAGGAAGCTGCTTTGGAGATGAACCATGTTGCTAGCCCTGTTGCCACGGGAACAGGGCCTTCTTCCCAGCCCATGATGCCCCTCCCAGCCCTCCAGCGCTGCTGGCACCACCCCACCCTCGCCATGGGCCAAAGGGATGGGCAGCTGCTGGGAGTGCAGGTGACTCTGGAAGGGCCGCCTGGGGGCCTTGGCGGGGGCAGATCAGCCTCTCCACCACCTGCCCCCCATGTGCCCAAGCGCCTTTGAATGCCTCCTCAGCCAGCAAGGAACGGCCTCCTGCTCCCCAGAAGCCCCCTGCAGGGCAGCTCCAGGTGGGGGGCGAGCTGGTTCCTGCAGGGTTCTCAGCTGGGGGTGGAAGAGGGGATTTCGGCAGCTGCGCCTTCCCGAGCATAATGGGCCAGGCTGCGTGTGATGGATGGTAGCCCTCGCCTCTCCCTGCAGCCACGGAAGGCCCGCGGGCTCTGCCCCCTTCCCCTTTTGCACCTGCTGCAAACAGAGCTCTTGGATCAGGACCAAAGAGCCCAAGGGGGACAGCACCATCTTCCTCGCTCTAAGGTTAGGAATCAGGCCACACTGGTTACCACGGATTGTGCTCCTTGCTGTTACTCTCTCATCACCAGTATCCATGAGCTCTCTTCTCGGGGACTCTCTCAAAGGCACCGAGGCCATTAAAAGCAGCCACTGACTGTTCAGTGATGGTTATTGTTCAATGATGGCTTATATTTTCAGGCTTTGGCATTCAGAAGATACCATCTCTGCTCTGCAGGGTGGTAGGAAGGGTCACATGGCATAAAAAATGGCCACTGACTTGGGCGTGTGGTTTGAAAGTCTTGTTAGGGGAAGAAGGAGAGGAGAACCAGTGGATTCTAGAGTGGTTCCACAGCTGGCTTTCTTAAGAACATCTCTCTCTCTCGGTTTAGCAGACATGCAAAGAATGTGCTGCCATGACCAAGCCTGCCGGCCGCAACCTGCACCTTGGGTCAGAGGGAGACGGGCCAGCGGAGTCAGAAAGGCCAGTGACACAGAGCCTAGAGGGCCCAGGTCGTGGATCCAGTCACCAGCGACCTCCTGAGCCAGAGACCCCAGGCTGGATGCCACCGAAAGGCTGCTTGATATGGCGAGAGTCAGGCGGCAGGGGGATGCCGCTGGAAGGCTCTCCCTCCCTCAGCAGGGTGCATGAGCGCTCAGTTCAGGCCAAGCACTCCTTGGATCACCACCTGCTCCTGGGGGAGCTCTCCAGGGCCCTGGGGGAGCTGGCTCTGGCCACCCAGATTCAAAGCTCTCCACCTGTGAGCAGAGGACACCATCCCAGGTCTCAGTCTCCTTCACCAGCCCTGCTTTCTCCAAACTGCCCTGCAGGCTCAGCCTCACCAGGACCTGACCCTGGTAGCCTGCCTGGTTCTATTTCCTGGGCCGACAAGCAATGTTTTCAAGATTGGCTGTTTTTCAAGGTATGGAGGGAGACTGAGGCAATCACAGCAGGAGGACAGAGTGGAAATGAAGCCCAGTCGGCTCTGCTCTCTGGGACGGCACAGGGGCATCACGGGCGCCAGCAGCATCTCAGGGGCGCCACCAGAGCATTTCCGGCCCATGTCCACAAGCACTGGTTTGAGGTGAGCTGGGCCTTGTTTGCAGCCCGCTGCAACGAGCGTGCACAGGCCTGCGTGCCTCAGTCCTTCCTGCGCCTGCCACGCCACCAGCTCCCACGCCACCTCCCAGTGCTCAGGCACTCGCCTTGGGGAGACAGGCGAGCGGCGGTGGTGGCCACGGGAGGCAGTGCCACTTGCCTCCTTTGTGCCAGGGCCCTTTGAGGGCAGGGGCACCCATTCCCTGGCAGGACTGGCCCTCCCGCTCCCTTCCCTTGTGCTGGGGCCTCGGAGGGCCTGCCTGCCGCCATGGGTGCCACTGTTGCCGCTTTCCCCTGGCGCCCAGGAACGTTGTTCAGGCTGGGGCAAGGGGGGGCGTTGCAGGGGGGCACTCGAAATGCTTGTGAACCTCTTAGGGGAGCCCAGCCTAGACACCTGCAAAAGCCTGTGTGCTACAGCATCCTACAGCAGGGGTGCACAAGCCATGGCCCCCAAATAGGAGTTGTGTGCCCCTGAGCTCCCCACTCCCCAATTCTCCCCCTCAGGGTGACCTTGCAGCTGCCAGCATCACTACTCTGGTGCTGCCATGCGCGGTATGAAAGCAGCGAGGCACATGGGGTCACCAGGGAGGGGAGGGAGCTAAAGTTGCCTCCTCCTCCCTCCACTCGGAACCTGCCAGCATCACTGCTGCCATGCTGCAAATGGTGACGTGAAACAGAGAAGCTGGCTGGGACCACTGGAGGGGGTGGGGGAGGCTTTCGCTCTCTCAGCAAGCTCCGAGGCAGCCTAACCCCAGCCCCAGCAAGCGTGTGTGTGTGTGCGCGCATGTGCGCAGAGAGAGAGAGAGAGAGTGCACATGCACAGTTGGGACCCCCCGGCCTGTTGCCAATGTCAGTGTGGCCCATAGGGCCAAAAAGGTCATGCCCTCCTGGCCCTGCAGCATTCAGAGTCGTCGTCAGACAGGGGAGGTGCACACCAGCGATTAGAAGTAGCGCAGGTGGGAATATGCTCTCTAAGCGATATGAGCCAGAATCCCCCAAAGCCTGAAGGCCGAGACTAGGCAAAACGGCAGAGCCGTGCACACGCAGCATTTTGAAGGAGGAGCCAAGCAGGGGTAGGTTGGTTAAAGGCATTATGCTTCCCTGACAACAAGAATGCTACAAAAGGAATATCCAGAAATACCATTACAAAGGAGCAGGGGGAGATAATCAGACCTTGCAGCGAAAGCTGTGGCTCTTGCGGCCAAAGACATGACCCTGGCAAAGGCCCTTTAGTACCCTATGCAGAAGCTGTGGAAGGAAGGAGGGAGGGAGGGAGGGAGGGAGGGAGGGAGGGAGGGAGGGAGGGAAGGAAGGAAGGAAGGAAGGAGCAAGCCAAAGAAACATACTCCAGCTTCAGACAGGCAAACCACAATGATTTGTGCAGCGATTCTTCTCCACATTCATGATGTGAACACAGCACATATTAAGTCAACAAGCTTTCTTACTCTTTTATTTGCACTTTGGAAGGAAACTTTGAATCCCCGAGTCATCAAGAAACCAAATGCCAGGCAGACCCCGTGTGCTTCCATAAATGTGGCAGGAGCTGAAGGGAAAGGATCACCAAGCAAAGCCAAAGGGGAATTAGCATTGTAAGGAATGCTAATCGCCATGCCAGGCGCAGGGGAGACAGACTTCAGCTTGTAAACACCAGGTGGAAGCAAATACAGTGACCAGGTCAATGTTCAGTACTGGGCTGCTGTGAAAGAACCGAGGCCAGTTCATGTTCTCTGGGCGAGAAAATTCCTTAGAACAAATTCACAAGCCACAAGGATGTTGTGAAAGGTTGGACAGACTCAAGTCACAGTTGCTGCTCACTGGAAGTCCCGAGTTGATCTTGTTGGATGGCCAGGCACAGATGCAAAGGAGGACCGCTCCTGGGACTTTGACAGCTGTAGAGAAAAGCAGATTTCCACTGGAAATGTCCACAGGAAACCTCTTCCAGGTTTTCTCACCTCTGCATGACAAGTTGCGCGTGATAAAAGCTTCAGACATGAACAGGGAGAGGCCATGAAAGGAACTCCCTGGAGGAAGTGGAGAGTTGGTAGCATGAAAGGGTGGTGGCCATAGTGGTGCAATGGACGCCAAGCAAGCTCGTAGAGCAGACAGACAGACAAAGGTGATATGGTCTGACAGCCCTGGAAAGGGGATTTGTCCAAGTCCGAGGAGCTGAGTCACTCCGGTGAATAGCCCTGACGTCCTGGGAAGAGGCGAGCCGCTGCCTGGCTGCCTCTGGCCTGGCCAGCGCTGCTCTGTCTGCAGGCGGAGGGATGCGTGTCACACAGACTTGCCAGGCTGGGGGCTTTGTTCAGGGTCTGGCACAGATGTGTGTGGAGGTGGGGGGGAGCGAAGGAAAGAGTCGGGCAGGGACAAGAGGGGGCGTTTTGCAGCCGAACAGTGAGGAGGAGCCGTGGGAAAGGGATGCCCGGAGGATGTGCATGCAGTGGCTGGCTGCAGACTTGCTCGCTTCTGCTCCGTCTGTCCGTGTATCTGGAGAGAACGCTGCAGAAGCCTCCTCTGTCTCGCAGGCACTCTCCTCCTCGCACAGGAGCGGGCGTTGTCAGAGGCAGCTGCTGGAACTTTTTCTTGCCTGGGGAAGTGCAGAGTGCAACACATTGCTCTGAAGTCCTCGGTGTTCCTGAAGTCTTGAGCTTCCAAAACATCGGGTGGGAGTTCCGTCATACGTGCCCACGTCTGCTGTGCACTTGATGATGGGCAAGTGAGTCTGCTCACACATTCACTTGTGCATCATCAAGTGTGCAGCCAGAGCATTGGGTTGATGGTGACAGGCATGGCGTCTCTTGCTGCGACGCCATGTTTGTGACAGTGGCCACAGCCTGCAGCCCTGGGCTCAAGGGATGGACCGGGCCCGAGAGGACCTAAAAGGGGGCCGGGATAACGCGGGGCGTCCAGACGAGGCTTTTGTGGCACAGCCGCCCTGCCTCATTCACAGAAGGGGGGCGCAGCGCCAGCTTGAGACTTTGGAGGGCCCTTGCGCGAGACACCCTGAGTGTCCCCCCGGGAGTCTGGCTTCTCACACCATGGTCGCCAGTGCGCTCTGCCCCTCCTCCTCTTCCTCATGCTGCAGGCAAGGTGCCAGCAGGCCACGGCATCGCCTCATCGCCGCCGCAGCCTGGGCCAGAGCGAGAGGCAGGTGGACAAGCTGGCAGCAAGGGAGAGGAGGGGCAGCTCCGGGGGCACTCGTCGGGGGCTCCCGGCACACTGCGTGCCCTCAGCAAGTGCCCGACTACGCCCACCCTCAACGCTGGCTGGGAGTGCACCCAGACCTTGTGGTCATGGCCGTCCCGTGTTTCTTTCTGGCGCCATCTTTTCCTTTAATGCAGAAGATCTGTTTCGGACAAAAAGACACGAGGAACTGCTCAAGCTGTGCCCTTTGCCACCGCTAGGAGCCTCCATCTGTCCCAGAAGCACCTGAGGAGCTCCCCCACTGAGAGGAGAGGGCGTGGAGGGCCGTGCTTGGAGGGCCGAGAGATGCTTCTCTCCAACGCCAGAGCCCACTGGAGCCGTCCAGTGAAACAGAGGGCTCTCTCCGCCTGTTACAACCACTTCCGGTGGGTGGCCACGAAAGTCTGTTGCAGCGAGAAAACCCAGGGGGCCTTTGTTGGTCTTTGTCCACACACATCAGCAATTAATTGGCTCCTCTGCCAGATGTGGATGCCAGCTTAGACAGCTTCAGAAAGACAAGTCCATGGAGGAGAACAATGGCACGGGTGGATCTTCTTTGTCCAGGAGCAGCTGCCAGGGAACAGCCATTGGGGGGGCCGCTCCCGGCTGGAGACAGGCTGCTGAGCTAGGTTCACAGGTGGACTTGCATTGGCCTGATGCAGTCTGGCTCTTCTGATGTCCCTATGTAACAAGCTTGGTCTCTCTCTCTCTCATTTTAAAGCTCTCTAAGTTCCGGGTCCACATGCCTGCAGTAGCGTGGTGGAGCAGGGGCTCACAGGGCGCTTTTTTATTAGCAGGGCCATGCTCTTTTGGAGCACAGCTGTGATCCCCACAGGAGGGGGCGGGGGCTTCTCCCAGCAACAGTTCCCTGTGGTAAGGCAAAGTCTTTCGGGGCGGCTTGGCCTTCAAGGGGCGATTAAGCCCCATTCACTTCACAGAAGACCTGCTCCTAGCAGATACAGCTCCGAGGTCAGTTCCCTGAGAACCGACCTCCACCCCTCGTAGGCAGTGTGGAACGGCCCTGCGCGCCGCGCTCGGAAGAGGAGCATGGAGCAGCAAAAATGGGGCGTTCCCGGGGGCATGCCAGGGCGGGGAAGTGAGAAATGCTGGCGCAACACATACTACGTGTTGTCCGGCTGCCGCTTCCCCCGCTCCAAGGTCCCACAGCTAGACGGCCAAAATTGATTGTCCAGTCATGAAAGCTGGGTGGGGGGAGCAAGGAGATCTGCTCCTCACCACTCCTCCCACCCTACGCTGGATAGGTGGTTGCCCCCAGGCTTGGCGGTGACTGTCAACCCAGATAGGATTGCTCCCTCGGACTCTTAAGGTTTTGCAGGACTGTCTTTGAAGGAAAAAAACGCAGCTGTCTTTACAAGTGGCTTTGCAGAGCTTGTTGAAGGCCAGAGTGTGCTGGCAGAGTGCACGAGCAAGACCAATGGAAGACCTGAGTATGTTGAGAAGCCCACTTAGAGAAGGAAAAGTACTGTTTTGACATCTCGTGGCGCACACCTGCTGATAAGAGAATGTCCTTACTGGATGCTAGTTGGGCGGGGGAAGCTGTAGCCCTGCGCACGGGTGACAATCGGGAGGAGGTGTTTGGGCGGAAATGACCAAAGATGACCAAGGACACCAGGGAGAAATGCGACAATCAAGATAACTTGCCCCGACGGCAGACTGTGAAATGTCCCAAAACATGGCCCAAACATCTGCAGTGGTGCCAGAGGTGTTCCCCAGACACGTGAGATTGTGGGAGGCAGAGAAGACCCCGTCCTTCTGACGGGTGAGCGAGCGGAGCGGCCGAACCACGCACCCGTCTGGGTTGGGAGGCGGTTTCTCAGGGCGCCCTGGGGCCCCGCCTTCGACCAGCGCAAGCGCACAGAGGCCCGGCCCAGGCGCTGCGAGGGCACCTCGCTCGTCCTGCCTCACCACCAGCCCCGCGGCCGCGGGCAACTACGGGCCTCCGTGGCCTCCCAGGCTTCGGGACGTAGCGCACTTCCCGAAACTGAGACGCAGCGCACTCCCCGCCAGCAGCACCTGGCGCTCTTCCCGCGCTCGAGCGGGGGGCATTCCCGAGGGGAGACGCGGGCCATTCCCGCCCCGGGTTTCCCTGCAGCGTCGGCCTCCGCTCTTCGCGCGCCCGGAGGGCCGCAGCAGGGCTTCCGCGCGGCTTCCCCGCTCGAGGGCTGGCAGGCGGCGTACCGGGAGCGCGCGCGCGCGCCCGCCCGGCCCCCGCCGCGGAGCCTGCGCCGCTCTTGCGCGCCGGGCGGCGGCGCCCGGAGCCACGCGGCGAAACAGCGCCCCCCGCCGGGCGGCCAGTCCCCCGCGCCGAAGGGGCGGCACCCCTGGCCCGGCGGCTCCGCGGGGGCGGCGCCCGGCGCCGACGTCGCCCCTTTAAGGCTCGCCGCGCTCGGCGGGGCGGGCCTTGCGCGGGGAGGCCCCGCCCCCCTTTATGAAGCGCGGCCGCGGCGCGCGCCTGCCCTGACTGAGTCGCGGGGCGGCCGCCGAAGCAGGAGCCGGCTGGCGCGGGCGCGGCGCGGCGCGGCGGGACATGCCGAGCCCTGCGCTGCCCTCTGGGTAAGCGCGGACGGGCGCCTGCCGAGCGCGGGGGGCGGCGCGCGCCGAGGGAGCGTGTGGACGGTGCGCACGAGGCCGCGGGGGCGCGCCGCGGCGGCTCCTCTCCGCGGCCGGCGGCGTGCGTGCGGACGGCTCCCGCGCGCTCGGGCGCCCCTGGACGCGGGCGTGCGGCGAGCGGGCGGGGCTGCCGGCCCGGGGTCGGGTCGGGGCGAGGCGAGGCGCGCGCCTGCCCGCCCGCCGCGCCCAGCCCCGGCAGCGCCGCCGCGCGAGGGGTCTCCGCGGCTGCCGGCAGGAGCGCCGCGCGCCCGGGCGTAGCCATCGGCCGGGAGGCGGGCGGCGGCGCGCCGGCGCCGGTGCACCTGCCGCGCCGGCAGGGCGAGACTCGCCGCCAGGCCGCGGCCGTGGGGCGAGCTCGCGCCGAGCCGGAGGGGCCTCCCGGTGGCGCCGGCGGCTCCGTCGCCGCCCGGCCCGGCCCGGCCCCGCGCAGCCGCGCGCGTCGCGGCCGGGGGCGCGGGCCGGCGCGCGGCGAGTCGCTCCCGGCGGCCTGGCCCCGGAGCGCCTCGGCCCTGCCGAGCGGGCGGCGCAGGCCGCGCCACTGAGTCACGCGGCGGTGCTGGGCCGGCCGGGGAGGCGGAAGCGCCTCGCCGCGCGCCCGCCGCGGACGCTGCAGCCTCTCCCGGCCCCGCGGGCTGGCGGCCGCCGGCTGCCGCCCGCGGAGCGGGAGCCTTCGGGTGCCGCGAGGCGCTTCACGCCACGGCGCCAGGCTGCGGACGGGCCGGGAAACGGGCGTTGTGGTGGGGAAGGGCCCGGGAGCGCGCGGCCCCCTGCGCCGCAGAGGCGCCGCCGGGGGGCTGCTGTGCGCTCCGCGGCGGGCAGCGGCGGCGGATTCATCCCGGGTCACGAACAAGCCGCCGGCACTTGGGTGGCTGCCGCAGCGGCGGGGGCCGGGCGAGGGGCGCGGGCGTCCCCGTAGCCGTCCCAAGCTCTGCCGTTCAGGACTTCCTCCCGAACCAAATCCGAGCAGTCCAGGTTTCCCTGTGCTGATTTGTGGGGCTTCAGAGAGACGGGGCTGTCTGGCACTGCTGCTGTTCAGATATGGCCACGAGAAATGGGCCGCGGCAGTGAGGAGTTCGAATGTCATCCTCGGACCACCCTGTGGATGCTGCTGTTTGTGACTGTTTCACTTCACAGGGTAGTCCGTGAAGCATCCTCTAACAGTGCTATCCTTTGCATGTCTATGCTGGTGTGAGCCCCGTTGACCTCTGGGGCTTACTCCCAGGTAAGTGTGCATAGGATTCCTTGTATGTGGTCTAGTCTCAAAACAAGACTTGCATGGTGGCTGAGAGTGAGAGTCTTCCATGGCAGCCTTTAAAAGGATGCATTGTAGTAGCAATGTAGAGGATCAGACTAGTTTAATCTAGGCCTATGAGTTGTGATTTTTAATGATTGGATTTCTTGTTATAATTTCTATGACTTGGGTTCCTGCCCTGGGCGGGGAGGGGGGGGAGTGTACAGTGCCTGGGGGTACCATGAGTGGTGTCTACAGCTTCCATGAGATGGGGGATGGACCTTTTTGCAGTGAGTGGCAGTTCTCTTTTCCCAAATTCTCATTCTTCCTTCACGATCTCAAAAAAAGCACCTTTATTAAGGCTTCAGGAATAGGCAGATTTATTTGAATTTAAGCAGTCAAACTGCAGGAGAAGGATCAGCTAAACAGTTTGTAACTGGATATAAGCCAGAGTTCCGCATGATCCACAAAATGGTGGACTGCAGTGATGGACTGGCCTGCTTTGAATAGCAGTGTGTGGGGTGGGGGTGGCCTTGGGGAACTTAAACTCCCTCCCTCTGCTGGAAGTGAAGAGTGAGCAGCCCACTACTGGCCAGGAGACTACTCAGGACTACTCAGGAGCCAGCAGGCAACCTGGCTGAAAGCATACCTGTGCCAGGATGTCCCCAGGTATGTTGCATACCTGCTAGGCTAGTGAGGTGCATAAAAATGCTTCGCTCAAAATTGGGCTGGTCAACCTGCAACCTTCCAGATGTGACTCCAGCTTCCATCATTTCTGACCATTTGCCATGCTGGCTGGGCTGATGGGAGTTAGAGTCCCAGCAGCATCTGGGGCCAAAGTGTCCTCCAACCCCACTTTAAGTACCAGTGGCTCGTCCTGTTGAAATCTGGGGTGTCAGTTTCCCCTTTACCTATTTAGATCCTGTATTAGTCAAAGTCAGCGGAGGGGTCAGGGAGCTGAGGGTCCCCCTGCTGACTTTGCAGGGGTGGGGTGGAGAGTCTTTTCACAAAGACAGGCTTTGTCCCTGCTGCCTGTGGTTGTGGGGCTAAAGTAACTTGGAATATCCAGCTCACTGGCTTCTCCCACGTTTTTGTTAATACCGACCAGAAAAAGGAGATATTTGCAAAAGGTTGAGTTTTCGAGGCAAAAGATTGCTTCCTTTCCTGCCACTGTGGGTCTTCCTTGCATTTTTCATGTGCACAGTGCTTTCTCCCCCCCCCCCACATAAGCACCCCGAAAAGAGCCTGCCTGGCTGTCCCTTCCACCAACTTCAGCAGCTGAACAAACTATCCTTTCTCTCCTGAGCTCTGGCTGGTGGGGATAAGACCTGAGGAGCACAGTAGTATTTGTAAGATTTTATAGATTCGTTTTCTAAACATTCTAAGTCCCGCCCTGTCATCCTTGCAACTGGGATACTCAAGCTTGCCCTGTAAGGTGAGCCAGCATTCTCAGCTCCATATCGTGGGCGGCAAGACTGAGACTGGGTTTCCTCACAAGGCCACGGCAGTGGGGGACTTGCGTCTTTGAGCGCCACCAGCACGCCCCTGCCTCCTCCCTAGCACACACGCCATTGTCTTTGTCCAGAGCCACAACTCCTTTCGGAAGCGATGTCCTTGCGCCCCTGCTGTCCCGCTCCTTCCTCAGTGTCAGGAACGGAGGAGGGGGCGGACTCTTCCGCGCTCAGGGGCCTGGCCCTTGACCTTGCTTTTCAGGCCGGGGCGAGCAGTGCTGTGCTTCTGCGGCACAAGGAGGGTGGCTCCGCAGGGATGAACGTCCCGCTTTGTGGCTCCCTGACCGATGGGCTCCCTCCTGAGTGGGAGGCGAGGGCTCTTTCAGCATCCTGCCTGTGGGCGTTGCTGCCCCAGCCCTCTTCCCATCCTGCTTGTGCTGTCTTTTCTTCCTGATCTGGTTTCGCTCCTTTCCTCTGCCTCAGATTTAAACTTGTGGGGTGTTCCCCCACCCCCGCTTTGTTCTAAGCAAGCCCAGGGCTGCATTCCTCATACACTCAGAAAAAACACAACTGTTTGGAAATATGCACAGAAATCAAGGTTGACCTGGAGGTGGGGTGGGAGCCAAGTGCTTAGCCCTCATCGGCTTGCAGGCAATACCTGGAGAAGCTTCCAAAGCCAGAAGATGGAGGCGCCATGGGGCTGCGGCCCCCTCCCCCACCGCCACTGGGGGAGCTGAAGGGTAAACAATGCATTTAAAAGTCCAGCACAATTTGGCTGGACTTTTACGAGTTACACAGGTTGTGAAATTCAGCTGTCCTTGGCGTAGAATTTTGCCTTTGTTTCAGAATCTGTCCGGCCTTCTCTCTGCTCTCCTTCCTGCCTCTCCTCTGTTGCCATCCCAACCTGCTTGCTGAACTGTGGCCCAATTTTGCCCCACTTCTCTGCCTCCTTGTCTGCTTTGATACAAATTCCCAATGCCGTTCCCCCTTGAAACTTCAGACCCCGTGCAGATGTTCAACATATGTACAGGGGGGCACAGTTGTGATTGTGGGGGTGCAGCCTGCCCATTCTCTACATCCTGTATCCGCCTATGCAGTTGAGTGTTTACACAGGAACCTACCAGGTAGACCAGGCTCATGTGGTATTCGCAGCATGCAGATTGTGTTTTCCATACCTGCCCACACCTGGGGCTCTGTACAAATACACCAGCAGGTGTGTGGCACCCGGTGTGTGGATGGGGTGGGCTTACTGCCACGATCACTATCCCTCCCTCCCTCCCTCCACACACACACACACAAACATCTGTGCATGGCTCCAGTCCATTAGAATACAGAGCAGCATTGAGAAGAGACAAAGTCCCAGCTTCGCCATGTAGGGCTGATTCAGATACTCTTGGGTTCCTCTGGGTGTAGCAGCTCCAGCGAGATGTCCATGGGAAGGGTGGTGGTGGAGTGGCTGTCTGCAGCCACACTGAGAGGCTCCGGTTCATGCGACTGCAGTGAGGGTGTGTTGTGTTTTTTCCCAGCCGCGCAGCTTGTGTGGTGGGATGCCCAAAAGAGGGCTCTGTGGGCTCTTCCGCAGGTCCGTGTTTGGAAGGTCCGTGTCTTCCTTGACAAGAGCTTGTTTACTGCCTCTTTCTACTGCTATTCCTCAAAGTTCAAACAGCGTAAAGCCAGACAACATGCTTAACAATTTTCAAACACTTAGAAATTGAAGGCACAGTAAATAATAAAACTAAAAATGTGCAGTGTCAGAAACATTGATCCAACACTGTTGATCTTGGAATTGTTGTCGATCACAAGCTGAATATGAGGCAACAATTTGATGTGGCTGCAAAAAAGGCCAATGCTCTTTTGGGCTGCATTAATAGAAGCATAGCTTCCAAATCCCGGGAAGTACTAGTTCCCCTCTACTCAGCACTGCTTAGGCCTCATCTGGAGTACTGTGTCCAGTTCTGGGCACCACACTTGAAGAAGGATGCAGACAAGCTGGAGAGGGTTCAGAGGAGGGCAACAAAGATGATCAGGGGACTGGAAACAAAGCCCTATGAGGAGAGACTGAAAGAACTGGGCATGTTTAGCCTTGAGAAGAGAAGACGGAGGGGGACAGAATAGCGCTCTTCAAGTACTCGAAAGGTTGTCACAGAGAGGAAGGCCAGGATCTCTTCTCGATCATCCCAAAGTGCAGGACATGGAATAATGGGCTCAAGTGACAGGAAGCCAGATTCCGGCTGAACGTCAGGAAAAACTTCCTGACTGTTAGAGCAGTACGACAATGGAACTCATTACCTAGGGAGGTGGTGGGCTCTCCCCCACTGGAGGCATTCAAGATGAGGCTGGGCAGCCATCTGTCAGGGATGCTCTGACTTGGATTCCTGCATTGAGCAGGGGGTTGGACCCAGTGGCCTTGTAGGCCCCTTCCAACCCTACTATTCTATGATTCTAAGCCCCACACACCCACTCTGGAATTCACATAGGAACCTGCCTTGACTTGCAAACAGAACAAGGCCCATCTTTGAGTCCCTTTAGCACCAGGTCCTGTTCAGGTAGTGAAGGGTCCTGAACCTACCCAGTAGATGTCACTTTATTGGAGAAGTCAGGAATTTGAGGGCAGTCCAATGGATGAACCTGCAAAAGCTTCTAGTCCACAAGTCTTTGTCAGGCTGTCTGCCCGCACATGCCACATTAGAGTCCAGGGCGAATGGAGGAGAGGAGGGGCCAGCAAGGCCTGTGACCGGTAACAGGGGGACAGACAGAAGATGACGGGCATGGGGGGCAGCTCCAGTTATTTGTGAGATCCTGGTTAGGTTGCATGGCTTGGTTCGGGTGGCGGCTGGTGCCTCCTTGGAGCGGTCTCCTTGCCCAGGCAGGTGGCCATTCCGGCCAGATGAATAGCTCGCCAGACCCCCTGCTCAAGTTGCCCTCTGAGACGGAGGAGGTGTGTTTAGGAGGGAGGCTGGGCACTTCATGGAAAAAGAGCTGGGCCGGGGCGTGCTTATCACCCCGGCTGAATGATTGTGGTGCGGAGGAAATAACAGGCTGTTGTCAAAGCCTAGATCTCTGTTGCAATCTCTGTGTTTGGCAGAAAGCTGTAGTTCCCTGGCATCTACCTGGGAGCAGAAGATGGCCATGACACCACACATCCAGTTATGTAACTGGCTGTTCAGAGCTGAAATGCATCTGTTTTAGGACTTCCAGGAAGTAGGGAGTCTGCAGCGAGGGCCTGTGTGGGTTTCTTTTCCTCCAGGGTTTTACAGAGACCTGCAATAGTTTAGGAGTGTGTTAAAAGTGGCTGCAAACCAGCAGGAGGAAATTGCGTCATGGAGGTTGTTGAACAGGGAAGAGCTGCTGGCTGAGCCCATGACTTGGCTGGTAGCAATGCCTCCCTCCCTCCTCCTCCTCCTCCTCTTGAGGTTTGCTCACAATACTTGGTGGCTAAGTAGGCAAAACTAGGTTACTGCTAGAGAGAGAGGAAGAGAGAAGAGCAGCTTCTGCCACCTTCTCTTCCTCCTGGTTAAAAATGTAGACCAGATAAATGCAGCTCTGTCTTACACAGAGCAGGAGGAGAACCGCACGTTGTCTCTTCCCAGAACCCCAGGAAGTGAAATGGCTGTCTGCTGTCTTGTAATCGACTTGCTATGGGCACAAATAGATTGCTGGACTGTTCTCCAGCCAAGTCTTATGCCACGTCCTTTTCCTGGTGGCCAATCCCTCCTCCCGTTCCTATTCTGCAATGGCAGCATCACAGGCCCTGCAGCGTGGCAACACATAATAACCGCCATGTGTCCCCTTTGAACAAGGCAACTGAATGCCTAAATTGTGGTCAAGAATTGGCTGCAACATGGAACACAAAACCAGTGTTTGAAGTGGGTTTGCGAATCATGGCTTGCTTCCTGTGAACGTGGTTAAGGCACTTTGTTTTTCTCTTTGCTTCCAAGGTGACTTGAAGTTGTTGCGCGTGCATCCCCGTAGCCACTGTCAAGCAAAGCCCTGGTTTCATTGCTTGTCTGGCATCTTAACTAAGGTTAGTGTGACAAATCAAGGTTAAATCCAGCCAGAGCTCAGGGTTCTGACTGTGCTGCTGTGCTTTGGGAAATACTAAACGCAGGTCAGAAAAACCTCCATCAGCGGCTCAGATTTCAGTGCCCCTGGTGAGCAGCTCCATATGATTTATTAAATTTGTACCCCACTATTCCACACTGGTGCTGCAGGAGCTGTTCAGTCAGATGGAGCCAATAAAAAACCAAAATGATTGTGATAAGACATTGTGCTATGGTTCCGAAATGCTAGCAGCACACTCAGAGCATCAGTGGAAACAAGTTTTGGTTCAAGCTCAACTCTCAGTTCTTGCCCAATTCTTCCCAAAGTGGATCTCTGGCTTCTGGGAGTGTTCATTTCTCATTGATGACAATGCTGTGGACCAAGAGCTGACCTTTGACTGCCCTGGGAGAGTCAAGTAGGACTGAACATGGTCAAGCAGGGATGCCTTAGTGGCTGAGTTCCACTTCCAAAGAATCTGGTTTTGTTAAAAGGGAAAAGAGGCAGGTTTCTAGTCCCTTATGGCCATGAAGATCCACTTCATAGCAGGGTCGACATTGCCTGTTGAAATCCAAGGTGCTGAACTGGGCTGAGGAGCTGGCTAAGATTCCTGGGGTGATGGGCCGTAGGCCATGGGAGGGGCCCTTGCCCTTCACCAGGAGGAGTGGAAACAGATTTGCTTGTGCCAAATAGTAAAAATGGCTTCACAAAAGCGCATGAGATAGTGGCAGTTGCAGAATTTGAATTGGCTGCAGAATTTGGCATGGCAAGGGGGCACCGTCTTCCTTCCCCACAGGGCAGCTGCTAAGATGACCGTGGTTCCCTGAGCATCCCACTTGGGGTATGTGGGCAGCAGCAGACCTCCGGGAGAGCCACCATCTAGGGGCGGGGAAGCCTTGGTGTGGGCCGAGGGGAAACGGGCGTGGGGGGAGCTGCTTCCCCCAACTGTGTCAGGCCTGTGCATCTTCCTTGGGGCCCAGTGGCTGCCTCTGCTGCCCGCCACTGCTGTGAGCTCCATGTCTTCCAGAGAGGCATGTCCGGGGGGGGGGGGGAAGGGGGGGGTCAGAATCACCTCTGGTCAACCTGCCAGAGGGCCCCCCCCAATGCCACAAATTGCACACATTCTGGTGGGCTTATGGCCTGATCCTGTGTACGCATGTTCAGAAGTTGAACAGAGTGGGGTTTATTCCTGGGCAACTGTGCCACAGATCACAGCCCCGAGGAGCTTTACAGTTTTGCCTTCCCTCCCTTTGGGTCCCATGTTTGTACCCTACATTTGCAAACATATAGGCTGCCCTAGAGATGCCAGCACCCCCCACCCCCGCAGGCCCACTGCAGCTTCGTGGCTCCCTGGACATTTCTCACCCATTTGCTGGGTCAGGAGGAGGGAGGTGACTGGTGGAGCCTCTTTTCAGCTTCTCATTGATGGGCATGAGTTGAATCTCCAGAAAGTGTGTGAGGGTTGCTTCTTTCATCGCCTTTAATCCATGTAGAAGTAGGTCGGGCTAAGTGGAAGCATCCATTGGAAATAATTAGGTGGGGCCCACAACCCACGGAGCAGAACAAGCAAGCTGATGCTCGGGGCAGGGGGGCCTCTGTCTGCTGGTCTCGACAGGCCTCCTTTGCGTCGGTGGCGGCGGCTGCGGGAAGAATGGCCCTCTCTGGGGCCAGCAAGCAGCCATTCCCAGGGGTGCTGATTTGCAAGCCCTCAAGCCTGTTTTCTAGGTCACCCCAAGGAGTGTTCAACGTCTTGAATCCGTGGGTTATGGTGATGCTGTTCCAAGAGACGCAGTCCTTGCCCCACCACCCTCCGCCTGCTGCCCCCGGACAGCCTCCTCGCCCTGCCTGTGCTGCCAGAGTCCATTTGGCACAAGGGGGCGTGGAGAAGTGGAGGCCTCCCGGGGCGTCCCTGTGGCTCTGCTTGGACTGGGACCCGTGCGAGGTCCATGGGGGCAGGGAGGGAGCGGCAGGCTGGGCCCCTGGGAAGGGCACACGTGGAGCAGGAAGGGCAGCTTTTCCACACGGGAAAGACCTGACTTTGCCACCCTTGGCGTGCCCCTTCCTGTGAGCGGGGAGCTTCCCTTCCTGGCAGCTCCCTTTCCTCTCCTCTTACTGGGCACCTGGTGCTGTGCAGTGGGAAAGAGGCTGACGTTTCCAGGCCCGTATCTCTCTCCTGCTCTCTGGTTATCAGCCTGTGTAATGGCTAAGTGTCTTCCAGGAAAGATCTATTTATATAGGCTGTGTTTATATAACCAAAAATCAAACCCTGGGTCTCCCTCCTCCCCCCCAACACACACACCCCTTGCTTCAAAAACATGCTCAGTGGGGTTCAGTGAATTTGAAGTTCTCCTTGTGGTTGTGGTTAATCTATTAACAAGGATGGAATTTACCCTGTTTATTCTGAGTTAGAGCCCTCAGTTAATTAATTGTGTATGGACAACTTTGCTTGACCTCAGCCGTTGTCCTGTGCTCTGGCCACAGTTCAGAGGGTTGCAGTTAGGCCAGGATGAGCTGAGTTCGAATCCCTACGCAGCCGGGTGATCTGCTTCCACACTCCCAGCCTAACCTGTTTTGCAGCTTAAAATGGGGTGGCCAACAGACTCCCCTGTGCTTCTTGGAGGCAGGCTAGTTGGGATGGGGGTTAATGGCTCATATAGTGGCACTTGGACCACTAGGAAGCTGCTCTCCCAAAGAACTGAGGAGTCTGGGAGGAGATCTTTGGAGAGGACTCCATGTAAGGCTTGTGGAGACCACCCCAGCCTCCTCCACCAAGCCAGGCTTTTTCGGGGGTGTCGCATAAACCCAGGACCATCTGCTTTTCCCAGTCAGAGAAGCTGTGCTAAGAAGTGGGCTGTGCTCTGCCTCAGTACAAGGATATTTTTGGTTTTGGGGGGGATTCAGAGCATACTTCAGCATCAAAATCCCCAGAGGGCAAAATGTGCTTGGTGGGGTTGGATGCTGACTCCCATGAGCCCCAGCCAGCAGTGGCCAAGAAGGATGGGAGTTGTAGTCCGGCAGCATCTGGAGCGCCTTCGGTGCGCTGCTTCAGGCGTCGCGGTTTGCTGTGTTGTGTGGCCCTCCTCGGGAGTAGAGCAGTTTCAGCCGCGCTTTGCTGCCCGGGCAGTGCATGCACTGCCTCTGTCTGGCCAGGCTCTTCCCGCCCCCCGTGCAGCGCCCCCTGCCCCGTCTCAGACGTGTTGGGATTCTGACTGGGCCAGCCAGCGAGCTTTTGGGGACAGACCGAGAATCCCAGGTTTGCCAAGGTAGGACGGCCCCATAAGGGCGTCCCCCCTCGGCCAGAGGACCGGCTGCTGCAGTGAGCATCGCAGAGGGCGCTGTGTGTGTGTCTGCCTGGGCTTTGCTGTGGGGACTTTGGCCGACACCTTTCTTCCTCTGAAGGGAGCCTGTGGAGTTGCGGCGAGCGCTGCCAGCGTCTGCGTGAAGTGAGTGAGCCTGGCCTAGGCAGGGCATCATGTCCACAGCGGGTGTTGCGGCTCCCAAGATGAGGCTGCCCCTGAAGACGGCATTCCTCCCTGGTGGGCAAGGCCTCGGCAGCCTGAAGGCCTGTTGGAGCAGCCACGGCGGCAGCTTCGAGAAGTGAGTGCCGTTGCGAGCGGGCGCCGGGCACCTCGTGGGCCTTCCCTGAGGGTCCCTGCTTCATCCACTGATGCCCTGCCCTACCCCCCCCTCTCTCTCAGCCCCTTCTTTAGCATGGACCCTGTCGCAGCGGCTTACGGTCTGAACTCGTCTGCGCAGCGTCGCTTAACACCCATTGGTAGGTACACGGGGAAGTTGTCTGTGTCCATTTTACGCATGGCTTTAAAAGGAGTGGGGAGCCTTCTTCCCGCAGGGACTGCATTCCCTCATGGGTCGCATTTTCGGAGTGGCGTGCAGGTGGCAGCTGGGTCGCCATGTCAACTTGAGGTTCTCGGTGGGGGGGGGGCAAGGTTGTCAGGGCTGCTGGGGCCTGAGAGGGAGGCGCTGAGGCCAAGTGAAGAGCGCCGCCGCTGCGGGCGCCCCCTCGCCTCGCCCTTCTCTCTCACACACATCCACGTGCCCACACGGATGCACATGCCTCCACACCCATTCTCGCAAGGATGCGCCACAGCCTTTGCCACCGCCGACTTGCTGCTCTTGAAGGTACCACGGGAGTCTGCCAGGAGCTGTGGCTGAGCTCTGCAGGAGTGGGGCTTGCCACCGTTGAGCGGCCCCTTTTGGTCCCTGCAGCAGGCCTCTTGCTCTCCCGAGCCTGCCCGCCCACACGGGTGCAGCGCGTGGCTTGTGGCAGCTCGTCGGGTGAGCGGAAAGGGACCGGGGCCCCTTCGTGGCTACCGGCGGCAACTGGTCTGCCTCCCAGGTGCAGTGGGGGTGCTTCTGTGTGGGAACAGGAGGGCATGAAACATGACTGGGCTCTGCCGGCCTGAATTCATGCCCCAAAGCCTGGGCTTCTGCCTGCGGACACTTCTGCGGGGCCTTGCCGTGTGGCGTTCCCAACAGACGCCCCTGTGCGGGTGCCGCAAGGCCCATGCCAGGGCGGGGTGCTGTGCCTGGTGGTGCAGCGCGGGAGCCCTGGGACACGGGGGGCAGTTGGACACTGCTGCTCTCGCACCCCTGGAGCCTTTTCTTGCAAGGCTGTTCTGTGTCGGCTGAGCAGATTTCCGCCGGCGGCGTGGTCCCCTGGAAAGAGGGCTGAGAGGGCCTGTCCCGGGAACCGCAGGGCAGACCAGTTCAGGCCTGGGACCTTTGTCAGAAGAAATGCCAGGCTGTACAAGTCGGGTAGCTCTGTGGGGACCCCTGCTGGCCCACTGGCCAAAACCCGGAGGGTGATCTTGAGGTGGAGAAAGAGATTGGGGCAGCCTAAAAAGGGCATGTGGGGCCTTCCGCTATCCCCCCTTCCCTGAGTAAGGAAGCACGTGTGCAGATCAGGACAAAGAGGCTGACTCCCAACGAGAGAAACAGTTGCCCCCTTGGCTGTGGGGAGAAGGGAGCCCTTGATTCATGGGGGAACATCGCCTTGTCGGTGGCTGTTAGCCAGGAGAGCCAGATGAGACCTCCATGTTCAGAAGTAATATGGGATGGCACAGAAGCTGCTGGGCAGGGGAGGGGTAACCATGGCCTTTCCAACAGCAGGTTGACCACGGGTGGGCTCCGTTTGCTCTGATCCAGCAGTCCCCCTGTGTGCTCATTAGCTAAACACGGCCTCTGGGGTCCAAAGCTGTCTCCCTTCAAAGGAGCCCCACGTTCCAGGAACCGATGCCAAGATACAGCTGTGGCCTTCCTGCCTGGCTTCTGCACTTCTCAGAAGTGTCTTGTTGGCTGCTGCGGGAAGTGGGACTGGGGGCCTTCAGGCCTGATCCAGCCTCCTCTCCTTCCGTCCTCTTGAAAAGCAGGTGGGGGGGCTGGGGGGGATGCTTTGTTGCTTGAGGTTCAAGCCACGTGTCCTTACTTGCCACTGTCTCTCCTCCTAGGTCACCTTTCCTACCCTGATGCAGTCCAAGGCCACAGCTGTGCAGAGAACGGCAGCCACGTCTCGCCCCTGACACCCAGCCCTCCTCTGCTGAGCCCCCTGACCGAGCAGCCTGCTTTAGACCCAGAGGGTCGCATCCTTCCTGGCTTTAGCGGGCTCTCTGTGAGCCTGAGCAGTGATCCTGACGAGACGCCTCCTCACGCCCCCATGAAAAGTGGGCCGCTGCCGCTTCTCTCCCCCCCGGTGCCTTTGAGCGAGCGCAGTGCCCGGCCGCTGCCCCCGCTGCCCACTGCTGCAGACCTCCTGCCTGACGAGGTGGACAGGGAAGTCGCGTTCCTGACCAGCTCCGACACGGACCTTTTGCTGGAGAACTGCAGCAGCCCGACCTTCAAAGCCGCCTCACAAGGCAGGCGGAGCTTCCGGGGCTGCGGGCAGATCAACTATGCCTACATGGACGCCCCGGCAGGGCAGACATCCGCGGAGCCCCCCGCCACCTCGGCGAAGCAGAGCGGCTGCATGGCGAGCGGCTGCCCTCCGCCCCCACAGCAGCCGCACCGCCGCTTGCGGCGCTCCCATTCTGGGCCAGCCGGCTCCTTCCACAAGCCAGTGGCAAGGGCCTCGGGCCACTTCCACAGGGCCTCCCCCAGCTCTGATGACGACAAGCCCGAGGTCCCGCCCAGGGCCCCCATCCCTCCCCGCGTGCTCAAGCCAGACCACCGGCGGTGGTCAGCCGAGGTCGCCTCCAGCGCCTCCAGCGATGAGGAAAAGCCCCCCAAGGTGCCACCCAGGGAGCCTGTCTCCCGGAGCCGCTCTCGGACGCCAAGCCCCAAGAGCGTGCCCTCCTACTTCAACGGCGTGATGCCCCCCACCCAGAGTTTTGCCCCCGACCCCAAGTATGTCAGCAGCAAAGCCCTCCGGAGGCAGCACAGCGAAGGCTCAGCCCACAAGGCCCCGTGCATCCTGCCCATCATTGAGAATGGCAAGAAAGTCAGCTCCACGCACTACTACCTGTTGCCAGAAAGGCCTCCCTACCTGGACAGGTATGAGAAGTTCTTCCAGGAAGCGGAGGAGGCCGGTGTTGGTGTGGACGGGCAGCAGCAGCTCTGGAGCGAGCAGAAGGGCGAGACGGCCAGGCTGGCTGGAGTGGGCACGACTGGCTCCACCGGCCCTGTGAAGCGCAAACACTGGCCTTGCGTGGTCTCGCCGTAGGGATGGGATGCGAGCCAGCTAAGGGGGGGCTGGGGACAAGCTGCTCTCTGAGGGCTGCCTGCAGCGGAGTGGCTCCTGCACTTGAGGAGAGGCGCATGCCAGTGGCCGTGGCGAAGCGGCTGTGCTGCAGCGCCCCCGCCATGCTGCTTGGCTTTCTGTTCTCATGGGTGTGCTCAGAAGAAGGCCTGGGAAAGCCTGGTGTGCGCACAGCCGTGGCTGGCCCGGCGTCTGGTCTTCTGGTGTAGTGCCCGATGCTTGGAAACCTGCTCAAGCAGGGCAAGAATGGCAGTCCCGTGAGTTGGGCGAGCGGCTGGACCTAGGCGGGAGCAGCCTGGGGCTGTGGAGCCAGCAGGCAGCCGCCTGAATCCCTTTCCTGCCAATGGTTCCTCTTCTCTGCCCAGGGGAGGCCTGTCCTGCGCCAGGAATGGCCCCCATGGGGGCGAGAGGTGGGAGCCCGCCAGCCCTTTCCCCACTTTGCAGACTCGCTAGAGTTTGGATGGCTAAAGGTGGGGCGGGGGGAGGGGACCTCGCCTGCAGTGCCTGAACTCCTTTTCCCCCGCTGGCCTAGTCAAAAACGCCGGGCACAACACCATGGGCGCTCCTCTGGCTGAGACCAACATACACGGGTCTCTCTTGGCCCACGGTTGTGGTTGTCATCCTCGTCGTGAACCTGAAGCAGGGGCCATGCTGGTCTCTGAACCCATGGCATGTCTGGTTTGTGCTGCCGCTGGAGCTAAGAGAAGGGGCAGCTTCAGAGGGGAGGCAATGAACGCCTTAAAAATAGGTCCAGCTTCTGTTCTTGTGGCAGGAAGTGTGGCAGGCATAGCGACGTGGCACCAGCTGCTCTTGGGTCCGGTTCCCGTTCAGTGTTCTGCAGGGAGGGGGAGGAGGCCAAGTGGTGTGGGCAAACTCCTTGTCTCCACTTGAAGGCGGCCTGGCCGTCTCTTCTTCCACTCTGAATCTCTGTTGCAGGCAGCCCCTCTTTGACCCCTTCAGGATTCAGCAAAAGGTGCCGCATTTTTCTCGCCTGCTTTCTCCCTTTCCCACCCTCCATCAGCTGTTCCACGACTGCAGGCCCAGAGCGAAGGGTGCTGTCTGACGGAGGTCTCTCTGTGGCTGTGGTCTTCCGATGGACATAAACACAACTGTTTACAGTTAGAAATTCCTGCTGAATGGGAAAGCTGACCAGGGTGTAATGCAGACTAAATGAAGGCGACGTACATGGTCTAGAAATGATGCACTTAGAGTTACGTGTCAGGTGTACAGTATTGAGGAAGCGTTATGAAGTTCACTTTGTATTTTGGATATTGCCATGTCTTGAATGTAATAAAGTTGTTATGTCCTTATTTATGACAACAGGACAGCTCTTGCCTTTCTTGGCTGGCTTGTGCGGGATCCCCCCTTTTCAATAAAGTCGAGCGAACCCCCTTTCCTGCGAGGCCCGCGTCGCGCGGAGGGCCCGCTGCTGCCGTTGCGCAATCGGGCTGCTGCCGGGTTCAGCTGGGGCGTGCCAGGCAGAGGCTCCGCGGAGTCACGCCGTGCGGCTTATCGGGAAGAGGGCCGAGGCCGCATCCTTCCGGCGCCTCCCGCCGCGCGTGTGGGCGGGAGGCGCCCCGCCCAGGGCGGGCGGCTGCCCTGCCCGGCCCGGCCAGCGAGCGTGTGGCCGGGCCGGGCCAGGCCAGCTTCGGGGCGGGGGCCGAGCTGCCCTGACGTCGCGGGGAGCGTGCGCCCGCTGGGGCGTCTCCTCGGGGTCCGCGCACCGCTCCTCGGCGGGGTGGTCCCGGAGGAAGGGGCGGCGGCGGCGGAGGAGGACTTTGGGAAGGGGCGGGCCAGGAGGGAGGCGTCCCTGCCGCCCCTGCGGGGCTCGCCCGGGGTGGCTCAGCGCCGCCTCCCTGCCCCTCCGGCAGCCGCGGCGGTCTCCTCTGCCGCCTCCGGCGGGGCTGGCTTCGCGGCGCTGAGCAGGGGCGGCGGGCGCCTGCGGGAGGCAGCCTCGCTTCTGCGCCGGCGCTCGGCAGGCTGCGCCCTACACGTGCCCGCTCCCTGCCCCGGTCGGGGCCGGGCTGGCCGCTCTTTGCTCCGCCGCAGCCCCAGCTCGGTTCCTCCGAAAGGCCTCCTGCCCCTCCAGCCGCACGAGCGCTCCCCATGCCCGCGGCGCCAGCAGCCCGGGCGCCCGCCCCCTCCCTCCCTCTCGGGGCCCGGCCCGGCCCGGCCCGCGCCCAGCGCCGCCCCTCGCCACGGCCGTCCTTCCGCCGGGGGCGCGCTGCGCGCTTCGCTGCCCCGGCTCGCAGGGCGCGCTGCGTGAGCTGAGCGCGGCGGGGGCCGCTCCTGGGCAGGCTGCGCTCCCCTGCCCGCGCCTCCGCAGCCTGGGCGCCGCGCCGCGGTTCGCGGCGACCCTCCGGGCGGCCCCGCGTAGCGGCTCCGTCGGGCGCGAGGCCCTTGGAAGTGGCGCGGATGTGAGCTCCTGCTCAGCTCTGGAAAAGAACTGCTGGGCTGTGTGCGCCGGGAGTCCCGCCGCTTTCCGCAACGCTTCACATTTTCCTCATTTCCTTTGTTTTGGAGATCTTTTGCTAGAGCCAAATGGGGTGGGGCCCCTACGCCCACCTTGAGTTTCTGAATCGATGCTTTGATTGTGCACATAACCACAGGTGGCCTCAAGCCTGTTTCTGATGCTGTCGAGCGTTTAAACCGCTGCCATTGCTGAACAAGTAGGCTCATGGATCTCATGGGACATTTCGCCATCCAGCCCTTCGGGTAAAATAGCAGCTGACATCGGGCAGTGCTCTGTTTCTGTTTCAATCTGCTGGAGATTAATAGTATGAAACTCCTCAGGACAATCTGGGCTGCCCTGGGGACTGGAAACAAAGGCTCGTGAGGAGAGGCTGAAAGAACTGGGCGTCTTCAGCCTTAAGCAGAGAAGACTGAGGGGAGACTTGATAGCGCTCTTCGAGTCCTTGAAAGGCTGTCACATGGAGGAAGGCCCGGATCTCTTCTCCATCATCCCAGAGTGCAGGACACGGAAGAATGGGCTCAAGTTGCAGGAAGCCAGATTCCGGCTGAATATCTGTTGGAGCAATGCGACAACAGACCCCATTCCCTAGAGAGGCAGTGGGCTCCTCCACACGAGGCACTCAAGATGAGGCTGGGCAGCCGCCTGTCAGGGATGCTCTGACTTGGACTCCTGCATTGCGCAGTGGGGTGGACTCGATGGTCTTGTACGCCCTTCCGACCCTACTATTCTATGAATCCCGCACATGGTATGGGCTGATCTGAGGTTGGAGTGCCCGATGCACCCAGTGCCCTGCTCCAAAGGTGGACTAAATTTTTGATCAAGTCAGGGGTGGGGGGTTCAAGGGAGGGAGAACTTTGGATCTGGGAGTTCTGGAGCCTCCCCCACACTGCCCGATCCTCCCCCTTTCCTCTTCTCCATCAAAGCAGGGAGGGGAGGGGATTTTCCTGTGTAAGTGTGGATGTGTGAATTCTGTCTCCGACCTTGAAGGGAAATCCCTGCTTTGTCCTATGGAAGGAGCCTTGGGGGCCCTCTAATCCAGCTCCCTGGTCACTACAAAGATCTTACAGCTACAGCTTCCCTGGTCATCCAACCTCTGCAGAATTACCCCCAGCAAAGTGGAACCAACCTCCCCCGAGGCAGAGTCTGTTCCACTGTTGAACTGCTAGGAAGCTTCTCCTCATGCTTAGCCGAAATCTGCTTCTCTGCAACTTCCACCCCTTGGTTCTCATCCTGCCCTTGGGAGCTACAGAGAACAACCGTGCTCCACCTTCTGCCACCACTGTGTCTCCCTTGAAATGTTCCCTTTCAACTGTTCCTCATAGGACCTCATGGGGGTTTCCGGACCACTGACCAGTCCTGGTCGCTCTCCCCTGGTCACGCTCCACTTCGTTGATTGCCTCACACTACACTACACTACACTACACTACAGCTCCCAGCATTACTTTGGGAAAACTATAGCAGACTGGTGGGGTGCCTGGAGGGCCCAGGACTGTTGCTCCGAGTCACTCTGCCGCCTTCACTGGCTGCTGGATGAGGGCCTCCATGAAGGCTCCCACAGGCAGCTGCGGTTGGTGAAGGTGCCTGTTCTGCTGGCTGGGTGAAGGCACTGGGACCCTGGCCATGCACGCTCTGGCGGTGGGCAGCGGTCGCCATGGCCCACCCTCCCTCCCTCTCTCTGGCAGCTTGTCAAAGGCCATTGCCCAGTTCCCACTCTCAGCCCTCTGCTCGGAGGGCACAGCACAGCCCCAGCTTGGGTCCCTTGCCCTTTGGGGGCCAGTGAGCAGACGGTCCTTTGCTCATCCTCCTTCCGATGGGCATGAGGGGGCTTGTCGAGGCCTCCCACCTGGCTTGTGGAAGAAGCCTCTCGATCCCTTAGGCATTTGGAGGCCGCAGAGAGGGCTGGGCCGGGCCGAGCCGGCCGGGCGGTGCTTCAGAAGGCAGGGAGGATGAGGGCGACGTGCTCTGGGCAGTCAGAGCGACGTGTGTTGCCACCTCCTCTGTGGAGGTGCTGGAAGGTGCCCCCTCACTGCCCTGGAGAAGCTGGTGTCGCCTCCGCACCCCTTGGCAGGACAATGCCGGCCCCGCCTTGCCAAGTGGCCCCCTTGCCATGGCTAAGGAAGCCCCCAGGGTGGGCAGGGTTCGTCCCTGTGGCCCTGGCCTGCTCTAGGAATGCCTGCTCGTCTAGCCGCTGCGTGGCCTTTGAAACGTGGCATAAACACGATTGCTAGGAATTCAGCAGCTGACCTGGTCACGAGCCCTTTTGTCTGGGCAAACGCAGGAGTTCCCTTCCACCCATCCTGTGGAGTAATTGGGGCCTTGCCTAATCTCTGCCCACACATCAATTTCCTTCTGCGTGTCATTTCCTTCTTACCCTCCCCGCACCCACAATTATAAGTGGAAACCACGTCTGTAGCCAGCTGCTTCTGCAACCTGGCTGGGCTCCCTCTGCACACCGCCGAGCCATATTTAGTGGGGTAAAGGCCGCCCCTCCACCTTAATGAAAGCAGCCCCGAGTGCCCTGGCCCGAAGCAGCGTGATCTCTGTGTTCGGCCAGAAAAAAATCCCTTCTCCAAGGGAGGCTACCACTAAATTGCTGTGCAGAACAGCGTCATTCCAGTGGGCTTCATCCTGGCTTGAAGAGCCCAGAGCAAAGTACCCCCAGCCCAATGGTGCCAAGCAAAGGCAAGAGGTGGTTCAGCCAAGCAGCAGCCTGGCTGTTCCCGAGGGCCACCTAGCCAGGCTTGGGCCTCCATAAGCAACCCTTCGCCGCCTCAACTGCTCCCTGTGTGGGATGTGGCCCCTCCTTAGGCCGCCAGGCCTGTTTAGGGGCAGCCAATGAAAAAGAAAAGCAAGCATCGGGTTTGGGTTCTGTTGCGCATGAGAGGAGGTCCCAGTCCACCCCTTGACTTCTACTCCCCAAGGTTCTGCTCTCAGAATACTTGACTTCTGCATTTGGCGTTCAGTGATGTGCGGTGAGGAAATGTGACTGGAATGCGGAGATGACAAAACTCCATGAGCTGGACAAACTGCCGCGCAGACGATTTCGGTTCCCGAGAGAATGGCCAGCGGATGGAGGGCCTGGGAGGCTTGGAAGCCGCGAGGGACGCAGGAGCAGGCAGGTGAGACGCCCTGAGCGCTCCGCCCCTCGGGTGTCAGCTGCACTCTGAGAGGGTTTTTTCCCCAATTTTTTATTGTGAATTTAAACTAAACAAAAAACACAAGAAAACCAAAGAAAAAATATAGAACAAAATAAAAATACAACAACATGTTCCAATATCAGTTTCAAATATTACAATATTCGAGAAGGAGGGGGAAAAAAGCGGGGCGGGGGGGAAGGTTACACATAGACTTCAGTAAAAGCAGACCAAATATCCACATGTACAGTCACGGCCAGAAATATTGGAACAAGGATAACTGTTTTGGCAGTTGGCCTGTGTACACCACCACATTGATAGCTTTGGAATTGGAATGTAAACTGAACTTTTCCAGTCTTGTGGCCACTGCTGAGTGTTCCAGATTTGTTGGCATATTGAATGCAGCACTTTAACAGCATCATCTTTTAGGATTTTAAATAGCTCGGCTGGAATACTGTCATCTCCGCTAGCTTTGTTGTTACTAATGCTTCCTAAGGCCCACTTGACTTCAGTCTCGAGGATGTCCGGCTCAAGTTCAGTGACCACACTATCATGGCTATCAGGGACATTCAGATCTTTCCTGTATAGTTCTTCTGTGTATTCTTGCCACCTCTTCTTAATCTCATCTGCTTCTGTTAGGTCCCTGCCTTCTTTGTCCTTGATCATGCCCGTCTTTGCACAAAACGTTCCCTTGAGATCTCCAGTTTTCTTGAAGAGATCTCTAGTCTTTCCCATTCTGTTGTTTTCCTCGATTTCTTTCCATTGTTCATTTAAGAAGGCCTTCTTGTCTCTCCTTGCTATTCTCTGGAACTCTGCATTCAGTTGGGTATATCTTCCCCTTTCTCCCTTGCTTTTCGCTTCCCTTCTTTCGTGAGCTACTTGTAAAGCCTCATCAGACAGCCACTTGGCTTTCTTGCATTTCTTTTTCTTTGGGATGGATTTCGTTGCTGCCTCCTGAACAATGTTACGGACCTCCGTCCATAGTTCCTCAGGCACTCTGTCTATCAGGTCTAATCCCTGAAATCTATTCCTCACCTCCACTGTATATTCATCAGGGATATGATTTAGGTCATACCTGAAAGGTTTAGTGGCTTTCCCTACGTTCTTCAATTTAAGCCGAAATTTTGCAAGAAGCAGCTCATGATCTGAGCCACAGTCAGCTCCAGGTCTTGTTTTTACTGACTGTATGGAGCTTCTCCATCTTTGGCTGCAAAGGACATAATCAATCTGATTTCGATATTGACCATCTGGTGACGTCCATGTGTAGAGTCGGCTCTTGTGCTGTTGGAAAAGAGTGTTTGCTATGATCAGCATGTTCTCTTGGCAAAACTCTATTAGCTTTTGTCCTGCTTCATTTTGTACACCAAGGCCATGCCTGCCTGTTATCCCGGTGATTTCTTGACTTCCTACTTTAGCATTCCAATCCCCTATGATGAAGAGGACATCTTTTTTTGGTGTTAGTTCTAGAAGGTGTTGTAGGTCTTCATAGAACCGATCAACCTCAGCTTCTTCGGCCTCAGTGGTTGGGGCATAGACTTGAATTACTGTGATGTTGAATGGTTTGCCTTGGATTCGTACTGAGATCATTCTATCATTTTTAAGATTGTACCCCAGTACTGCTTTTCCCACCCTTTTGTTGACTATGAGTGCTACTCCATTTCTTCTAAAGGATTCTTGCCCACAGGCATGGGCGAATTTAATTCAGGTGACCATCATATCTACTATTGTGGGCAAGAATCCTTTAGAAGAAGAACAATCTTTCCTGAGTTATTAATTATCTTAGATAATTTTAGTATGAAAACAGAGTACAAAGTGAACCTTAGTAAATCAGAATGGATGGCAGTTAATACGAGTGTCGATCTTAAGGCTCACTTACCCCGTAGGCGAGGAATTTTGCGGAAGAATATTCAAATGAGGATCTAAGGGCATATCTTCAAGGACAGACTTCCTTTCAAAATACAAGCATACGGAAGTATATAAACTAACAGAGACAGAGTTAGAAGTTTGGTCAAGTCTCAGTCTTTGCTGGTTGCTCAGAGTAGCAACTGTTGTAATGAATATGTTGTTGTTGTTGTTAGCCACTTTGTATAACTGGCATCAGCCAGATAACATTGTGAAAGTGGAACAAGGCTACGTTGGCATGGCAGGATGTTCACTGACCACAAGGGTTGGTTGGGCCCACTTCCAAGATTCCAAGATTCAGAAAACGGCCTGATCAGCTCAGACCACTTTGGAGGCCACCCAATTTGATTCATTTGATTTGCAAATCAAAATCTTCCTTCGGGAAATCCAAAGCTTTGTGACTCCTCATTGACTATCACTGGGAAACCAACAAATGGCTATATACCTTTTTAACCTTTTGACAGAACTGGATAGAATTTGCAGGCATAGTAGCCCCTCTTGAAGGAATGTAGGTTGTCAACTTTCAGGTAAATAGGTGCTAGGGGTTTTGTGCAAATAATTTGGTTAACTAATTTAACTTTGAACTAGTTTAAAAATTGGGTTTATTTAAAAGGGGAGGTGCTGATAGCTTGTTTTTAATGCTTAGCAGAATTGGATGAGATCTGCGGCATAACTGACCCTTCTGGATGAAGCCTACCCAATTAAAGATGAATAGGTCCACCTGCCAATCCATAAGGGTGCTGGGGCTGCCAAAGCTGCCCTGGACCCTCGGGCCTCTTCCCCCTACCCCACCACTTTCCTTCAGCTGCGCCACCACTCCCCATATGCTGCTGAGCACAGAGTGCTTGTCTCGGGATCTCCAGCCCAGAGAGCATCACACATCTGCCTCCCAAAGTGCTTCTCCATGGGCTGGGGGGGGCAGTGCTGGAATGCAGGAGCACAGTGGCCTCCAAAACAGCCTGGGAACCATCACTAAGTGGGACCCAGTCTCTGCACACCAAGTCCCAGAGCCTGGACACCTCATGGGTGGCTCTCTCCTGTGTGGCAGCAAGTACAGGCACATTTTTCATGCCCTTTTGGTTGCTAAAAGACTGATACTATGATATTGGAAGGATAAAAGCTCACTGCCTATAATGCAATGCACTGAAGACTTAACAACACTAGCATCATTTGAAAGAGTGGTATATATGCATCACTTGTGGATGGACTTACAGTCAGGGCCAGAAATATTGGAACAAGGATAACTGTTTTGGCAGTTTGCCTCCGTACACCACCACACTGAAGTCGAAAGGAAACATCCAGATGGGAGCGAAGTCAGGACTTCCAGCTGTAATTCAAGGGGTTGACAAAAGTGGGGCACTACCCATTCAGGAAGGACAGCCAGTGGCAGACACACACCCCCATCGTTGGTGGCTCATAAGTAATGGAACAATGGCTGACAAGCAGCTGCATGGCCAGGTGTGGCCTGTTTCCTGGGTGCCCCATGACCAGTCAAGCAGATAAAACGCCTGGAGGTGGTTCTGAGTGTTACATGTGCATTTGGTAGCTGTTCACTGGAATTCCCAACATGAGGTCCAAAGAGGTGTCCATGTGAGTGAAGGAGGCCATCATTAGGCTGAGGAAACAAAATAAACCCATCAGAGAGATAGCAAACACAGTGGGAGTGGCCAAGACAACAGTTTGGAACATCCTGAAAAAGAAGGAATTAACTGGCAAGCTCAGCAACAGCCAAAGGCCTGGAAGACCACGGAAGACAACTAAAGAGGATGACGCAGAATTCTGCTCATGGTGAAGAGGAACCCTTTCACAACATCTAGCCAGGTCAAGAACGCTCTTGTGGAGGTCGGCATGTCATTGTCAACATCTACAGTCAAGAGACGGCTTTATGAATGTAAATACAGAGGCTTCACAACAAGGTGCAAACCACTGGTAACACTCAAGAACAGACGGGCCAGATTAGCCTTTGCCAGCAAACACCTAAAAAGGCCTGCCCAGTTCTGGAATAAGATTCTTTGGACTAATGAAACCAAGATTAACTTGTACCAGAATGATGAGAAAAGTATAGAGAAGGAAAGGAACAGCTCATGATCCAAAGCATGCCACATCATCTGTCAAACATGGTGGAGGCAGTGTTATGGCATGGGCATGTACGGCTGCCAATGGAGCTGGGTCACTGGTGTTTATTGATGACCTGACTGCTGATAAAAGAAGCAGGATGAATTCTGAAGTGTATAGGGCGATACTTTCTGCTCAGATTCAGCCGAATGCTGCCAAACTGATAGGACGCTGCTTCATACTGCAGATGGATAATGATCCAAAACATACAGCAAAAGCTACCCAAGAGTTTCTCCAGGCAAAGAAGTGGGATGTTCTGCAATGGCCAAGTCAGTCACCTGATCTCCACCCAATAGACCACGCTTTTCACTTACTGAAGACAAGACTGAAGAAAGAAGGACCCACAAACAAGCAGCAGCTGAAGGCAGCTGCAGTAAAGGCCTGGCAAAGCATCTCAAGGCAGGAAACTCAGCATTTGGTCATGTGCATGGGTTCCAGACTTCGGGCAGTCATTGACTGCAGAGGATTTTCATCCAGGTATTAAAGGCGACTCTTAAGTTTGAAATGATGTTGGTTTGTTCCATTACTTATGAGCCACCAGTGATGGGGGTGTGTGCATACCACTGGCTGTACTTCCTGAATGGTTAGTGCCCCACTTTTGTCACACCCCTTGAATTACAGCTGAAAGTCCTGACTTCGCAGACGGTGACTGTAGCCATGAAATTAAAAGACGCTTGCTCCTTGGGAGGAAAGCTATGGCAAACCTAGACAGCATAGTAAGAAGCAGAGACATCACCTTGTCGACAAAGGTCCGTCTAATCAAAGCTATGGTTTTCCCAGTAGTAATGTATGGCTGTGAGAGCTGGACTATAAGGAAGGCTGAGCGCCGAAGAATTGATGCTTTCGAACTGTGGTGCTGGAGAAGACTCTTACGAGTCCCCTGGACTGCAAGGAGGTCAAATCAGTCCATCCTAAAGGAAATCAACCCTGACTGCTCTTTGGAAGGACAGATAATGAAGCTGAAGCTCCAATATTTTGGCCACCTAATGCGAAGAGAAAACTCCCTGGAAAAGACCCTGATGCTGGGAAAGACTGAAGGCAAAAGGAGAAGGGGACGGCAGAGGATGAGATGGCTAGATAGCATCACCGATGCAATGAATATGAACTTGAGCACGCTCCGGGAGAGAGCGCAGGACAGGAAGGCCTGGCGTGCTATGGTCCATGGGGTCACGAAGAGTCGGACACGACTGAACGACTGAACAACAACAACAACAAAAGATTGTTCTGGATGAGCAAGAGGTAATGACAGGTCATCTGGCCTACAAGAAGAGAAGGGTGGTAGTAGTGGGAGACTCCTTGCTGCGTGGGATCGAGACCCAAGTATGTCGCGAAGACCCGTGGACTCGCCAGGTATGTTGTCTCCCGGGAGGACAGAGAGACATGACTGAAAGGTTGCCTGCACTCATAAAGCCCACTGACAGGGATCCCTTTCTTCTCATCCATGTGGGAACAAATGATACCGCCAAGCGGAGCTACGAAGAGATCATGTCAGACTTTGAAGCTTTGGGAAGGAAACTCAAGAACTTTGGGGCCCAGATAGTTTTCTCATCCATCCTTCCAGTAGTTAGAAGAGGGACAGAAAGGGAACGAAAAATACTCCGGGTGAATGACTGGCTACGAAGGTGGTGCCGACGAGAGAGATTTGGATTCTGGGACCACGGGCTATACTTCCTGGAAGATGGACTGTTGGCAAGGGACGGGTTGCACCTCACAAAGGATGGGAAGAATGTGTTTGGCCACGGCATGAAGAACTTCATCAGGAGGGCGTTAAACTGAATCCTACGGGGAAGGGAGATGTAATGTTGGGGGTAACAATGGACATAGGTGCATGCACTGCAATGGAGAGAATAGCTCTGATAGCGCCCAATAATAGTCTTCAGACACATATAGGAAGAAAGCCAGACTATGAAGCACATGGTCTTCGATGTCTATATACTAATGCCCAGAGTATGGGAAACAAACAGAACAAACTTGAACTCTTAATACAGGAGGGAAATTATGACCTGTTAGGTATAACTGAGACTTGGTGGGATGACTCTCATGTCTGGAATACAACAATTGAAGGATATAACTTGTTCAAAAAGAACAGGAGGAACAGAAAGGGAGGTGGGGTTGCACTGTATGTGAAAAATACATATCTCTGCACAGAAATACAGGAGGAGGAGCTTGGTAGCCCCATCGAGAGCATCTGGGTTGAAATAAATGGAGCAAAGAATAAAAGGAACCTGGTGGTCAGCGTCTACTACCGGCCACCCAATCAAGGAGAAGACAAGGATGAAACTTTTGAAAAGCGAATAGCCAATGTTTTAAGGAAGCATGATGTAGTAGTAATGGGGGACTTCAATTTCCCCGATATTTGTTGGGAGACAAATTCTGCAAAACATGGCCCCTCCAGGAAATTCCTGATTTGTGTGGCAGATAACTTCCTCCTACAGAAAGCAGAGGAAGGAACTAGAGGATGGGCTATCCTTGACTTGATCCTAACCAACAGAGATGACTTAGTGGATCAAGTAGCAGTTACAGGAACTCTGGGGGAAAGCGACCATGTTATACTTGAGTTCTTGGTTCTAAGGGAAGCAAAAGCCGAGTGTAGTCAAGCGCGTACCCTGGATTTTAGGAAAGCTGATTTTAATCAACTCAGAACAATGATCAGTAAGGTCCCATGGCAAGCGATGCTAGCGAGAAAAGGAGCCCAAGATGGGTGGGAGCTTTTAAAAAAGGAAATTCTCAAGGCACAATCACAAGCAATTCCAACAAGAAGAAAAGGTGGAAGACAACAGAAGAAGCCAATGTGGCTTCACAAAAAGCTTAGGGATGACCTGAAAACAAAAAAGGACACATATAGGAAGTGGAAAGAAGGCCAAGTAACAAAGGAAGAGTACAGGCAGATAGCACAGAATTGCAGGGATGGCGTCAGGAAGGCTTAAGCTGAGAATGAGCTGATGTTAGCAAGGGATGTTAAAAACAACAAAAAGGCTTTCTTCAGCTACGTGCATAGTAAAAGGCAGAGGAAAGAAATGGTGGTTCAGCTATTAAATAAGGATGGCAAAATGATAACAGATGACAAAGAAAAGGCAGAGGTGCTCAATTCCTACTTTGGCTCAGTCTTCTCTCAAAAGAGGGTCTATGACCCCCCTGGCAAAGGCGAAGTACAGGCTAAAGGGGCAGGATTGCAGCTTGAGATCGACAGGCATATGGTCAAGGAACACCTCATTACTTTGAATGAGTTCAAATCTCCAGGGCCAGATGAACTGCATCCTAGAGTCATAAAGGAACTGGCAGAAGAACTCTCAGAAACGCTGTCTATTCACTTTGAGAAATCATGGAGGACGGGGGAAGTGCCAGATGACTGGAGGAGGGCTAACGTTGTCCCTATCTTCAAAAAGGGTAAAAAGGAGGAACCTGGGAACTACAGACCAGTCAGTCTGACATCAATCCCTGGGACAATTCTGGAGCAGATCATAAAGCAATCCATCTGGAAGCACCTTGACAACAATGCCGTGATTACTCGAAGCCAACATGGATTTGTCAAAAACAAGTCCTGCCAGACAAATCTGATCTCATTTTTTGATCAAGTAACCTCCCTTGTAGACCGTGGGAATGCTGTGGACATCATATACCTCGACTTCAGCAAAGCTTTCAACAAAGTGCCCCATGATCTCCTGATGAGCAAACTAGCTCAAAGTGGGCTAGATGAAACAACGATCCGGTGGATCCACAGTTGGCTACAGAATCGGACTCAAAGAGTGCTAATCAATGGGACCTTCTCCAACTGGGGAGAGGTAACGAGTGGGGTACCGCAGGGCTCAGTCCTGGGCCCAGTGCTCTCCCACATTTTTATGAATGACTTGGAGGAGGAGGTGCAGGGAATGCTGATCACATTTGCAGATGACACAAAATTGGGAGGGATAGCTAATACTTTGGAAGACAGAAACAAAATTCAAAGTGATCTGGATAGACTGGAGCGCTGGGCAGAAAACAACAGAATGACATTTAATAGGGACAACTGCCAAGTTCTGCACCTAGGAAAAAGAAACCAAATGCACAGTTACAAGATGGGGGATACGTGGCTCAACCACACTACAAGCGAGAAGGATCTTGGAATTGTTGTCGATCACAAGCTGAATATGAGCCAACAATGTGATGTGGCTGCAAAAAAGGCAAATGCTATTTTGGGTTGCATTCATAGAAGCATCGCTTCCAAATCCCGGGAAGCACTAGTTCCCCTCTACTCAGCACTGGTTAGGCCTCATCTGGAGTACTGTGTCCAGTTCTGGGCACCACACTTGAAGAAGGATGCAGACAAACTGGAGAGGGTTCAGAGGAGGGCAACAAAGATGATCAGGGGACTGGAAACAAAGCCCTATGAAGAGAGTCTGAAAGAACTGGGCATGTTTAGCCTTGAGAAGAGAAGCCTGAGGGGAGATAGGATAGCACTCTTCAAGTACTTGAAAGGTTGTCACAGAGAAGGCCAGGATCTCTTCTTGATCATCCCAGAGTGCAGGACACAGAATAATGGGCTCAAGTTACAGGAAGCCAGATTCCGGCTGAACATTAGGAAAAACTTCCTGAGTGTGAGAGCAATACGACAATGGAACATATCACCTGGGGAGGTGGTGGGCTCTCCCACACTGGAGGCCTTCAAGACGAGGCTGGACAGCCATTTGTCAGGGATGCTCTGAGTTGGATTCTTGCATTGAGCAGGGGGTTGGACTCGATGGCCTTGTAGGCCCCTTCCAACCCTACTATTCTATGAGTCTATGATCTGTGTCTAAGATGGCCTTGCAAGATGGCAGCTCTGGCCTTCATGCCCACAGCTGCGCCAACGCCGAGAGCTGCCTGCGCTGTTCCTTGTACCTCGCTAGAACGAGCAACTATAAACAATTAAGATACTCGGTGATGGGCAGCTGCTATACATTAGAAACAAAACAAAAAAACAAAGGCACTCCTGCCAAAAAATCCGTATGAGTAGAAGGCCTTTGTTAGCCTAACCGAGCAATCACAAAACCTGTGTGCGCTTCCCAGATCTTTGCATCAGGCCAGACCAAACAACCGCCAGGCGGCGGGGGCGGGCGTCACAGGGGGAGAAGAGGCGACTTGCTGGTGGAGCCACTGTGTGCTGAGTCCCAAGATGAGAGGGGCGGGGGGGGCCCTGCAGATGTTCACCGTAGGCTCTGCAGGTCATGTGACAGTTCTAGGGTGGGCCTGGGGCTGCCCCTGGAGGCGCTGGGAACGAGGAGGGGGTAAGTGTTGGATATAGACGCCAACTGTACTCGAGACACGTTTCCAACCTGGAGAACACAGGCTCCTTTTACCAGAGGATGTATTCGTGAACCCCATTCTCCTAGCCAGGTTAATTTTTTTCAAGAACCGAATGCTATTCATGGAACAACAGGACCCTCGGGCGTTGAAAGAGGCGGCGGGAGGGCCTCTGCTGGCAGAAACACCTTTAGGAACCCTGCTTGTGGGAAAGCGGACCGCTGGAAGGCCAGCAGCCAGGGGACTCTCGCCTTGAGTTGCTCAGGCTCTTCGAAGGACTTTTATCTCAGGTTTGGGCAGGACACTTTTGTCCACAGATTGTACTTTTGAAAGCCTCAGTGGCTCCTCTTGGATGCTAAACGCTTTCCTTCCCCATCCCCTTTCTTTGAGGGGCTCTCTTTTCTTTGTTCCCACACTTTTTCTCTTTTGACCTTCTATGGATGGTTGCAAGGCCCTGAGGGCATTTTGAAAGTGCCCTGAGCAACGAGTTTTTCATTTCTTTTGTTTATTGGCACAACAATACCTACATTACTGGGAAATGTGTTGGGGGGGGGGGACAAAACAAGAGAGAACTGAAGACCAGAGGCAGACAGGTGTTTTAAGTCTTAATAGTCTCCCCATAGCAATGAGGAGTGCTTCCATCTTCGGTCCTGTGCTTGCCCTGCTTCAAACACAGAATTTTATGGCACATCCAATTGACCTTGTCTTCCATTTGTGTAACCCTCTCGTGTTCTCCCACCACCTTGTCTGGAAGCATCCTTAATCTAAATTAATACAGATTTGTGAAGCAGATGGAGGCAACCCAGGGCCATCAGAGCCCTCCCCCCCACCTACCCCCCCCCATTAAAAATAGAATGTATACATATTTTATTGAAGCAATATTCCACAGAACATAAACCTGGATGTGGACAGAGACAATAGCGTGTTTATGAAAACAGGTTTTATTCAAGTTACAGAAGAGAGAGAGAGAAGCGACACAATTAGTACTGGCAAACAAGGAGAAGGAATGTAAAAAAATGTGGTTGAAAGGTGACCATGACAGCATACCCTACTGCAGCGCTTGGGGCTAGACGCAGAAAACAGGGCGTGAACAAAATAACAGGAGCTGTGTGATGTGCAATTACAAAGCCAACTGGAAGATAGGAAAGAGCACATAGGAGCTGTAGAAGGAGCTGTGAAAGTTTTGAGTCAGCAACATAAAAAACAGTTGAAAACAGGCACCATGAGCCCAGAGAGTAAGTTGTTCTGTGGTTGGAAGAGCTTTTTCAGATAATGATGTTTGGGGACAGGAGTGGGAGGCAGGTTTGTAATAATAATGAGAAAGCCATTTCTTCTGCTCCACCTGCTAGAAATAGGGAGGTTATGCTGAAAGACCCTGAAAAGATCAATATGATTCTTCATAGTGGAACTGCGCATGAGCAAGAACAGGAGGAGGAGGAGGGAACCGCAGCAGCAGCAAACATACATTTATTTATTTATTTATTTATTTATTTATTTCTATACCGCCCAATAGCCGAAGTTCTCTGGGCGGTTCACAAAAATTAAATCCAAACAACACACAGTAAAACAATTTAAAATATTGTTGTTGTTGTTGTTGTTGTTCAGTCGTTCAGTCGTGTCCGACTCTTCGTGACCCCATGGACCATAGCACGCCAGGCCTTCCTGTCCTGCGCTCTCTCCCGGAGCGTGCTCAAGTTCATATTCATTGCATCCGTGATGCTATCTAGCCATCTCATCCTCTGCCGTCCCCTTCTCCTTTTGCCTTCAGTCTTTCCCAGCATCAGGGTCTTTTCCAGGGAGTTTTCTCTTCGCATTAGGTGGCCAAAATATTGGAGCTTCAGCTTCAGTATCTGTCCTTCCAATGAGCAGGCAGGGTTGATTTCCTTTAGGATGGACTAACAACAAAGCTAGCGGAGATGACAGTATTCCAGCAGAGCTATTTAAAATCCTAAAAGATGATGCTGTTAAAGTGCTGCATTCAATATGCCAACAAATCTGGAACACTCAACAGTGGCCACAAGACTGGAAAAGGTCAGTTTACATTCCAATTCCAAAGAAGGGCAACGCCAAAGAGTGTTCAAACTACCGCACAATTGCGCTCATTTCACATGCCAGCAAGGTGATGCTCAAAATCCTACAAGCTAGGCTTCAGCAGTATGCGAACCGAGAACTACCGGAAGTACAAGCTGGGTTTAGAAGAGGCAGAGGAACTAGAGATCAAATCGCCAACATTCGCTGCATCATGGAGAAAGCAAGAGAATTCCAGAAAAACGTCTATTTCTGCTTCATTGACTACGCTAAAGCCTTTGATTGTGTGGATCACAACAAACTGTGGCAAATTCTGAAAGTGATGGGAGTACCAGACCACCTTACCTGTCTCCTGAGAAACCTGTACGAGGGTCAAGAAGCAACAGTAAGAACCAGACATGGAACAACGGATTGGTTCAAAATTGGGAAAGGAGTACGACAAGGCTGCATATTGTCACCCTGCTTATTTAACTTATATGCAGAGTACATCATGAGAAATGCCGGGTTGGATGAATCAGAGGTCGGAATTAAGATTGCCGGGAGAATTATCAACAACCTCCGATATGCAGACGATACCACCCTAATGGCAGAAAGCGAAGAGGATCTCAAGAGCCTCTTGTTGAGGGTGAAAGAGGAGAGTGCAAAAGCTGGTTTGAAACTCAACATTAAAAAAACGAAGATCATGGCATCTGTCCCTATCACTTCCTGGCATATAGAAGGGGAAGAAATGGAAGCAGTGACAGATTTTACTTTCTTGGGCTCCAAGATCACCGCAGACGGTGACTGTAGCCATGAAATTAAAAGACGCTTGCTCCTTGGGAGGAAAGCTATGGCAAACCTAGACAGCATAGTAAGAAGCAGAGACATCACCTTGCCGACAAAGGTCCGTCTAATCAAAGCTATGGTTTTCCCAGTAGTAATGTATGGCTGTGAGAGCTGGACTATAAGGAAGGCTGAGCGCCGAAGAATTGATGCTTTCGAACTGTGGTGCTGGAGAAGACTCTTACGAGTCCCCTGGACTGCAAGGAGGTCAAATCAGTCCATCCTAAAGGAAATCAACCCTGCCTGCTCATTGGAAGGACAGATACTGAAGCTGAAGCTCCAATATTTTGGCCACCTAATGCGAAGAGAAAACTCCCTGGAAAAGACCCTGATGCTGGGAAAGACTGAAGGCAAAAGGAGAAGGGGACGGCAGAGGATGAGATGGCTAGATAGCATCACGGATGCAATGAATATGAACTTGAGCACGCTCCGGGAGAGAGCGCAGGACAGGAAGGCCTGGTATGCTATGGTCCATGGGGTCACGAAGAGTCGGACACGACTGAACGACTGAACAACAACTGCTTTTCCCACCCTTTTGTTGACTATGAGTGCTACTCCATTTCTTCTAAGGGATTCTTGCCCACAATAGTAGATATGATGGTCACCTGAATTAAATTCGCCCATGCCTGTCCATTTGAGTTCGCTGATTCCCAAGATGTCGATGTTCAATCTTGCCATCTCATGTTTGACCACCTCCAGCTTACCTTGATTCATTGATCTGACATTCCAGGTTCCTAAACAATATTGTTCTTTACAGCCTCGGATTTTCTTTTCACCGCCAGACACATCCACAGCTGAGTGTCCTTTCGGGTTTGGCCCAGCCGCTTCACTCTTTCTGGCGCTACTTGGAAATACCCTCTGCTCTTCCCCAGTAGCATATTGGACACCTTCCGACCTGAGGGGCTCATCTTCCGGCGTCATATCTTTTAGCCTTGTGATACGTTCCATGGGGTTTTCTTGGCAAGAATACTGGGGTGGGTTGCCATTTCCTTCTCCAGTGGACCACATTTTGTCAGAACTCTCTGCCATGACCTGTCCGTCTTGGGTGGCCCTGCACGGCATAGCTTATGGCTTCACTGAGTTACGCAAGCCCCTTCGCCACAACAAGGCAGTGATCCATGAAGGGGAATTTAAAATATACAGAACATTAAAACCACAATATAACAATACAACCACAATAAAACCTAGCAGCAGTGCAAGAGTTTAAAATACAGATTTAAAACAGCAAAGATAAAAATTTAGAAAGCTAAAATGCTAAAATGCCTGGGAAAATAAAAAGGTCTTCACCTGGCGCCGAAAAGAATACAATGTAGGTGCCAGGCGAACCTCACTAGGGAGCTCATTCCAGAGCCGGGGTGCCACAGCAGAAAAAGCCCTCCTCCTAGTAGCCACCCGCCTCACTTCCTTTGGCAGGGGCTCACAGAGGAGGGCCGCTGACGATGATCTTAAGGTCCGGGCAGGCACATATGGGAGGAGGCGATCCTTCAGGTAACCTGGCCCCAAGCCGTTTAGGGCTTTGAATGTCAATACCAGCACTTTGAATCGGGCCCGGAAATGGACTGGCAACCAGTGCAGCTGGAAAAGTACTGGCGTAATATGAGCTCGCAGGCCAGTCCCTGTTAACAATCTTGTTGCCCTATTTTGGACCAGCTGAAGTTTCCGGACCGTTTCCAACGGCAGCCCCACGTATAACGCATTGCAGTAATCCAGATGAGAAGTTATCAGAGCGTGGATAACTGTAGCAAGGCTATCTCTGTCCAGATAAGGGCGTAGTTGGTATACCAGCCTAAGCTGATAAAAAGTGCTCCGTGCCACTGAGTTCACCTGTGCCTCAAGTGACAGTTCTGGATCCAAGAGCACCCCCAAACTACGAACCTGATCCTTTAGGGGGAGTGCAGCCCCCTCCAGAACAGGTTGAATATCACCTAGCCGGGCAGACGAAACACCCACTAACAGTACCTCCGTCTTGTCTGGATTGAGTTTCAGTTTATTGGCCCTCATCCAGTCCAGTACCGTGCCCAGGCACTGATTCAGAACAGTCACTGCCTCACCTGGTTTTGATGTAAAAGAGAGGTAGAGCTGGGTGTCATCTGCATATTGATGGCACCTCAGCCCACACCTCTGGATAACCTCCCCCAGCGGTTTCATGTAGATGTTAAACAGCATGGGGGATAAAAGAGAGCCCTGTGGAACCCCATGGCACAATTGCCATGGCACAGAGCAGTAATCCCCCAGCACCACCTTCTGGAATCGGCCATCCAAGTAGGAGCGGAACCACTGTAGTGCAGTGCCTCCTACTCCCAACCCAGACAACCTATCCAGAAGGATACCATGGTCGATGGTATCGAAAGCCGCTGAGAGGTCCAGGAGAATCAACAGGGTCGCACTCCCCCTGTCCCTCTCCTGGCAGAGGTCATCCCACAGGGCGACCAAGGCAGTTTCTGTTCCAAAACCAGGCCTGAAGCCCGATTGAAATGGATCTAGATAATCCGTTTCATTCAACAGCGCCTGGAGCTGTCCTACAACCACCCGCTCAAGCACCTTGCCCAGGAAGGGGATGTTGGCCACTGGCCTATAACTGTTAACATCCTCTGGGTCCAGGTTAGGCTTTTTCAGGAGTGGTCTAATTACTGCCTCTTTTAAAGCGGCAGGCACCACTCCCTCTCTCAAGGAGGAATTTATAACCTCCTGGACCCAGCCGGACAACCCCTCCTTGTTTGATTTAATAAGCCATGAAGGGCAAGGGTCAAGCACACAAGTGGTCGATCGGACTTGGCCAAACTCATCCAATAAAACTGGACCAGGTGGTGCTCTGAACGCCTCTACCAATGGAACTGCATTAATGGTGGTGTCCAATTCATGACGAATCTGAGCGACTTTATCCTCAAAGTGCCGTGCAAACTCGTCACAGCGTGCTACCGAGGGTTCCACCGTCTCTCCCCCTGGCCCAGAATGTAACAGGCCGCGAACCACTCGGAAAAGCTCCGCTGGACGACACTGAGAAGATGCAATGCTGGTGGAAAAGAACTGTCTCTTTGCCACCCTCACCGCCACAGAGTAGGCTCGATAGTGGGCTCTTACCTGTGTTCGGTCAGACTCAGCATGAGCATGACTATGCCTCCGACTGTAGAGCAGGCCCCAGCAACAAGCAGAACAGTGGAGCAAACAGTATCTAGATGGTTGACAGAACCAGAAAAAAGGCACTTTGGTAAAAGCTCCAGGCCCTTTAGGTGCTGAAAAAGTTTTAAAATTGGCAACTGCAGTTGGGTCTCAGAGTCAACTGGATGGCCAAATATAGCAGACATGATTCCATTTTGTGCAACGCTTCTAAAATCAGACTTCAGGGCAGGAAGAAGGGTTGGGGAAAGGGAGGTAGTGCTGGCTGGCTGGTTTTATGCCCCCTGCTTGGCTTGGGAGACATTTTTTAAAATGTACCCAGCAGGGAAAGGGAGCAGTGGCAGAATACTTGCTGCAATTCCCAGTTACAGGATTAAACTCAATGCATTCAGACTTGCAGGATGAAAAGCCTGTGACAAGCATTCGGTGCCAAGTATTGTGGTTTGAGGGGTGAAGGAGGCTCGGAATAAGGTGCTTTAACAGGTCCAGAAGAACTGTCTTGCCCTTCAGATATTAGTGGGAAGAACAGAGAGCAGAACAATGATAGAAAACGGGGGGGAAGATTAAAAAAGAGAGGGAATCCATGCACACTGATTGTAGAGGGATGCTGGGGAATCAAAGTGTGTGTAGCAATCTTTGGGGATTCGCTCCTCGCTCCTGAAGCCAAACATCATGCAGCCTCTCCTGAGTCACCCATGACACCCGCACACACAGTGTGCCTCCTTTCCCCCTTCCCGGCACTGAAGTTCCACCACTGGAAAGATGAAGGCCTCACAACTTCCACAGGGCCTGAGAGGGGGGTCAAAAGTCACATTTCCCTCTCGGAGGGCAAAGCTCTTTGTCTGCCCTCAAAGGGGGAGATCCGCTCTGTCCTATGGCCCCTTGGATGCCCTCCCAGGAGCTCCAAGATTGCAGCTTAAGCCAACCATCTAGTGAGGCTGGCTTCATAAATACTCAGGAATGCAAAATACACCAGAAAGCTGTTGCAGTTCATTCAGGTACCTTCAGCTCAATTGCTGCCTATTAAACTGTCCGTTACGAAAAGCAATAAATAGAGAGGGAAAGGTTTATATTTCTGGCCGCAAGTGTCACCACTTATATATTCATCTGAACCAGAGCAGCATGTCCTGAGCGTTCCAGACTCCCTCCAGTCAATTTTAACACTGAAGAAGAAGCACCAACTGCAGAAGGCAGCCTCACAGTTCAGGAGAGTGCCTTTACCCTGAGAAGGAGAAAACTAAGAGAAACAGCTGCCGCCACCGTGCAAGCGTTCTTTGAGCTGCCTGGGTGGGATCTTGCTCCAGCACTGCACAGCGGACGGCCCCAGCCATGCGCCCTTCGCCACGCAGAAGGGAGGCGCGGAAGAGCCAGCCCACGGGTGTGTGGGTCACGCCTCCCCCCCCCAGAGGCGGAAGCCATTGCGCAGCGTTCCTCGGCCAGCACCGTGGGCGGGGATTTCCCCTGCCTGCCTGGCTGCTCCCGCTCCCCAAGCACCCATCGCTGTTTCGTCATGCACTAGCGGATGGACCCAGCTTGGCACAGGTGGGACTAGCCCTCCGTTTGATCCACCGACGCCTCCAAGCGAGCTCACGCAGCTGTCTGAGGTGGATGCCATGCACCTCCCTGTCTGAGTGTAGGCATGTCTGCTGGCGCCCCAGGCATGGCCCCTACCATAGTGCACCTCTGTAGCCCCCTGAGGGAGGGGACTGCCCACTCCACTTCCCTGGGAGGGAGCTGCCCCACAGCAGGGGGGGAGCAGCCCCGCAACTGCCCCTTGACCGGCCCTGGTGTCAAACCGCGGACTGCGCGTTCATGTGCAAACTAGGGAGCCCTGCCACCTCGTGACTGAAGGTGGTACTGCACCTTTAACCACATGGACACGGTTAAGTCATTTGAGTTAATTCATGCATTTTAACAACCAAATAGCCCCAAGGCACACACCTCTGGGCTTCCCTTAGTACGTATGCCCAGTTTCAGGTGTCTACATTTCACAGTCCTTCCACTATGGCAGTGATGGATGCCCAGACACACGACCACAGGGCTCTGGGACCTATCAGTCAACAGCCTGAGTGCTGAGACCTGAGATATTATACTGAAAGGGTTAAATAATTTGGAATGGTGAAATGATCTGAACTAGGTTTTGGGGAGACCTACAAGAAGACCCCCCTAAACGACCCCAGATTCATATTTAAGAATCGGACTTCTATTCCAGACCCTTGACCCCTGGGCAAGAAGACCTCAGAGTCTTGATTCCCAACATCAAGTGTGTGTGGGATAACACATTGTTGGCATAAGTGGGCAAATGTGGATTTAAGTGCTCTGGAATGCTTATGGCATTCTGAGAACTTATATATCTTGAGAAACATCCTGTCCACTTCGAACGAGACGGAAGTGGTACTAGATTGCTGTGCCCAGATCATATCAGCAATGGAACCTTTCTTATTCTGGGGAGGCCACCCAAAGAATCAGAAGCCAAAAGAGAGAAATCAATGGTTTGATGAGGACTACAGTAACTTAAAAATGAAACTAAAAGACAACATACATTTTTAAGGGATAGGGATATAGTCCCTCTACCACATTTCTATCTGGCACTGTGTAAATCTTATAAAAAGATAATCAAAGAAAAGAAGTTAAAGAGTATGTCAGGCTGCAATGGTCTGAGTTGGCATCAGCACTTGCAAATAATGATAGATCTAGATTTTGGCACCTTATCTCAGCTTTAAGATGCTCTGGTGATCCATCTATTGATAATTGTATTGCTACACATGAGTGGGAGGTACATTTTCGTTCCCTCTTTTATGATAAGACAGTCTGCTTGCCATCGCTGCAGAAGGATGACCTAGAGTTACCTAGCTGGGCCCTAGTCTCTTGTGAGGAAACAGCAATGCTGATAACAGGCTCCTGGAAGGAACGGCATTCCACCAGACTTTCTGATCGATTATCCCCACTGGTGGATCCCATGTGAGCTGCCTTATTTACATCTATTGACAGAACTGGGAAATTCCCTCCAGAGTGGGCAGTGGCCATTGTAGTGCCCATCTATAAGAACGCTAACCGGTCAAATCCTAAGAACTACCTCCCTATAAGTCTTTTGGATGTTACTAGCAAATTATATGCAAGGTGTCTTTTAGATAAGTTAGAAAATTGGGTGTTTGAGGAGAATACTCTAGCTAAGGAACAAGCAGGCTTTCGATGTGGCGGATCCACACAGTTGGCCACTTTTTTATTATAACACTTGGTGAGGAAATATACATCTCCCCTCATCATTCTCCTTTTGCTGCATTTGTAGATCTTTGAATAGCTTTCGATTCTATATCTAGACCCCACCTTTGGCACAAATTGGCACTGTTGAATGTGGATTGCAAGTTTCTCAGGGGAATACAGGGGTTGTATGAGAATTCTGGTTTGTGTGTGAGAGTCACTTCGGGTGGAAACCTCTCAGATTCTATTGTTGCAAATAAAGGAATATGTCAGGGATGCTTATTACCACCTCTTGTATTTAATTTATACCTCGATGTCATAGTCTCTTTCTTAGCCAGTCCAGATTTTTCCCACCTCGTTTAAAGGGCAGGAGCATGTATGCTGATGACACTGTTCTTTTGTCACATACCCAGTGGGGATGCTCAGGCAGAGAAGGGCTTTAAGTTCATACTGTGCTAGGGAAGCTCTACATGCTAATTATGATAAAACTAAAATTCTAGTTTTTGGCAAAAGGAGGAAGAAATATCTATGGCAGCTGGATAACCAGCTGCTTGACCAAGTCAATAAGTATAAATACCTGGGAATGACATTCAAAAGATCAGGATCCTGGTCCAAACACTTGAAAGCAACGGTTTTGACAGCAAACGTAACTGGTAAGGCTATACGTCGTTTTGCAGTAGGTCCAGGTGGAAAGATGGTGGCTTCTTTAACATAATTATATAAGGGCGAATTACTCTCCCAGATTCTATATGGAGCACCTGTGTGGGCTCATGTGGACAATCTATTGGAATCAACACAGCATAAATGTCTGTCTAGAGTGCCTGGAGCGCCCAGATCCACCTCGAAGGTTGTTGTCTGATCAGAGACAGCCTGCAGTCCTGTGCGAATGCTTGTCCAAAAAGCTCCCAACTCCTTTTGGTCGAAGATGGCTGTTCAGTTGGCTCCATTGTCAGCATAGGAAGACATGGGGAGAGGCTCTTGGGCAGATGAGTGCACTTATTTTCAAGGTGGGCTTTTTGCGAACTTATTTGCTTGCAGGGGGGTATGGTGGTACCCGGGAGGAGATCTCTAGATTACATGGTGTTGATACTCAGACTGCAAAGGCCGCTGCTGCTGGGAGCCGTTCCAATACTCTCTATAAAAGTATTATTTCCCCGGGAAAGGTGTCCCCCCCATTTGTCTATCAATTTGTTCCCCATTTGTTCTATGAGCTCATATGAGTTGAGATTGCTTCTGACTAAACGCAGACTGAATTATCTGCAGCTGACGGAGGTGAAGGCTGTAGGATTCCCCATGGTGCGAACGGATGCTGCCCAGTGGGCTGTCCCAAGATAGAGGACATGGTACACTTTCTAATGGAATGCCCTTTGCACGCAGAGCTGAGAAAGCAATTTCCTGAGCCCTTAACAGTTGGGTCCAGTAACAAATCTTCTCTAAGTATAACCTTATTACTACTGGGTGGTACAGATTACTATACATCCTACAGGGCCATCAAGGGTATCCAACGGGCTTGGGAGAAACGAAAATTATTGACTGGCATAGAAGATTAAGCTTGCTAATATATTATAATAGGTTAATAAATATTGTCTACACTTTGTGAAATATTTTAGTAGCCCCTTATGAAACGTTTTAATTAGCTTTGTCATGATCACCCTCCTTCATTTCTTATTTTGGTGTCACTTTCTGTTTAAGAAGGGAATTTATTATGTTTCTGTATGCATATGGCCTGATTGGTTAATAAGCAATAAAGTGAGCTGATTCTATACTAATTGATGTAATCTCATTCACTAAGGGTACATGTTTGGACAGAACGAAGTCCTACAACTCCCAGTGCTCCCCAGACATCCACGTTGGCTGGTGAATGCTGGGAGTTGTAGGACTTTTTCTGTCTAAACATACATAGAATCATTGAATAGTAGGGTTGGAAGGGGCCTGCAAGGCCATCGAGTCCAACCCCTTGCTCAATACAGGAATCCAAGTCAGAGCATCCCTGACAAATGGCTGTCCAGCCTCGTCTTGAACGCCTCCAGGGTGGGAGAGCCCACCACCTCCCTACATCATGGGTTCCACTGTTGTATTGCTCTAACAGTCAGGACGTTTTTCCTGATGTTCAGCTGGAATCTGGCATCCTGTCACTTGAGCCCATTCTTCCGTGTCCTGCACTCTGGGATGATCGAGAAGAGATCCTGGCCTCCCTCTCTGTGACAACCTTTCAAGGACTCAATATCTCCCCCCAGTCTTCTCTTCTCCAGGCTAAACATGCCCAGTTCTTTCCATCCCTCCTCATAGGACTTTGTTTCCAGTCCCCTGATCATCTTTGTTGCCCTCCTCCGAACCCGCTCCAGCATGTCTGCATCCTTCTTCAAGTGTGGTGCCCAGAACTGGACACAGTACTCCAGATGAGGCCTAACCAGTGCTGAGGAGAGGGGAACTAGTACTTCCCGGGATTTGGAAGCTAAGCTTCAATTAATGCAGCCCCAAATAGCATTGGCCTTTTTTGCAGCCACATCACATTGTTGGCTCATATTCAGCTTGTGATCGACAACAATTCCAAGATCCTTCTCGCTTGTAGTGTGGTTGAGCCACGTATCCCCCATCTTGTAACTGTGCATTTGGTTTCTTTTTCCTAGGTGCAGAACTTGGCAGTTGTCCCTATTAAATGTCATTCTGTTGTTTTCTGCCCAGCGCTCCAGTCTATCCAGATCACTTTGAATTTTGTTTCTGTCTTCCAAAGTATTAGCTATCCCTCCCAATTTTGTGTCATCTGCAAATGTGATCAGCATTTCCTGCACCTCCCCCTCCAAGTCATTAATAACAATGTTGAAGAGCACTGGGCCCAGGACTGAGCACTGAGGAACCCTGCTCATTCCCTCTCCCCAGTTGGAGAAGGTCCCATTGATCAGCACTCTTTGAGTCCGATTCTGTAGCCAACTGTGGATCCACCGGATCGTTGTTTCATCTGGCCCACTTTGAGCTAGTTTGTTCATCAGGAGATCATGGGGTGCTGTGTCGAAAGCTTTGCTGAAGTCAAGGTATATGATGTCTACAGCATTCCCACAGTCCACAAAGGAGGTTACTTGATCCAAAAATGAAATCAGATTCGTCTGGCAGGATTTGTTCTCGACAAATCCATGTTGGCTTCGAGTCATCAAGGCATTGTTTTCAAGGTGCTTACAGATGGATTGCTTTATCATCTGCTCCAGAATTTTCCCAGGGATTGATGTCAGACTGACTGGTCTGTAGTTCCCAGGTTCCTCCTTTTTACCCTTTTTGAAGATAGGGACCACAATCGCCCTCCAGTCATCTGGCACTTCACCTGTCCTCCGTGATTTCTCAAAGAGAATAGACAGTGGTTCTGAGAGCTCTTCTGCCAGTTCCTTTATGACTCTAGGGTGCAGTTCATCTGGCCCTGGAGATTTGAACTCATTCAGAGTCATTAGGTGTTCCTTGACCATATGCCTATCGATCTTAAGCTGCAATCCTGGCCCTTCAGCCTGTACTTCGCCTTTGCCAGGGGGGTCATAGGAATTGAGCACCTCTGCCTTTTCTTTGTCCTCTGTTATCATTTTGCTATCCTTATTTAATAGCTGAACCACCATTTCTTCCCTCTGTCTTTTACTTTGCACATAGCTGAAGAAAGCCTTTTTGTTGCTTTCAGCCTCCCTCGCTAACTTCAGCTCGTTCTCAGCTTTAGCCTTCCTGACACCATCCCTGCAATTCTGTGCTACCTGCCTGTACTCTTCCTTTGTTGCTTGGTCTTCCTTCTTTCCACTTCCTATATGTGTCCTTTTTTGTTTTCAGGTCACCTCTAAGCTTTTTGTGAAGCCACATTGGCTTCTTCTGTTGTCTTTCCCCTTTTCTTCTTGTTGGAATGGTTTGTAATTGTGCCTTGAGAATGTCCTTTTTTAAAAGCTCCCACCCATCTTGGACTCCTTTTCTCGTTTCCTAAAATCCAGGGTACACATTTGACTACACTCGGCTTTTGCTTCCCTTAGAACCAAGAACTCAGGTACAACATGTTCGCTTTTCCCCCAGAGTTCCTGTAACTGCTACTTTCTCCACTAAGTCATCCCTGTTGCTTAGGATCAAGTCAAGGATAGCCGATCCTCTAGTTCCTTCCTCTACTTTCTGTAGGAGGAAGTGATCCGCCACACAAGTCAGGAATTTCCTGGAGGGGCCATGTTTTGCAGAATTTGTCTCCCAACAAATATCGGGGAAATTGAAGTCCCCCATTACTACTACACCATACATAGGTGTATGTATTACTACACCTAAGACTCCCTTCTCTGTGAGCCCCTGCCAAAGGATGTGAGGCAGGTGGCTACTGCGAAGAGGGCCTTTTCTGCTGTGGCACCCCAGCTGTGGAATAAGCTCCCTAAAGAGGTTCATCTGGCACCGATGTTGTAGTCCTTTCGGCGCCAGGTGAAGACCTTTTTTTATTTTCCCACCATTTTAGCGCTCTAGTCTTTTATCTCGGCTGTATTAAACCTGTATTTTAAATCTATGCATTACTGCTAGATTTTATTTTATTCTATTTATTTATTTACTTGTTAGTTTTATTAAATTTCTTAATCACCCATCTGGCCAGTCACCTGGCCACTCTGGGCAATGTGCAATAATACAACAGTTTAAAACAGTAAAATTCCACATTAAAACATTGTATTTCTAAAAAATACCCTAACCCACCTCAAATGCCTGCCTGAACAACCATGTCTTTAATGCGTGGCAGAAACTCATTAAAGAAGGGGCATGACGGAGTTCCCTATGGAGGGAATTCCAGAGTGGGGGCAACCACAGAGAAGGCCCTCTACCTCGTCCTCACCAGCCTAGCTGTCCTGGCTGATGGGACAGAGAGGTGGCCATCCAAGCCTGATCTTGTTGAGCGGCCTGTCTAGTGTTGCTGGAGGCGCTCCTTAAGATAGGCTGAGCCAGAACCATATAGGGTTTTAAAGGTCAAAACCAGCACCTTGAATTTGGCCCGGAAAGCAATTGCTAACCAGTGCAACTCCTTCAGCACCGGAGTCATAGAATCATAGATTCACAGAATAGTAGGGTTGGAAGGGGCCTACAAGGCCATCGAGTCCAACCCCCTGCTCAATGCAGGAACCCAAGTCAGAGCATCCCACACATGAGGCTGTCCAGCCTCATGTGTGGGAGAGCCCACCACCTCCCTAGGTGATGTGATCTCGCCGGCGGCTGCCTTTAATCAGGCGAGATGCCGTGTTCTGCACCAGCTGCAGCTTCTGAACTGTCTTCAAGGGTAATCCCACGTACAGTGCATTACAGTAGTCTAGGTGAGAGGAGACCAGGGCACGTACTACCGATGGGAGCAGATGGTTGGGAAAGTAGGGGTGCAGCCGCCGTATCAGATGGAGTTGGTACAGCGCTGTCCGTCTTACAGCTGACACCTGAGCCTCCATGGATAGCTGGGAGTCTAAAATGACCCCCAGGCTGCGGATCTGGTCTTTCAAGGGTAGCCGTCCCCCATTCAACACCAGGTCAGCATCCCCCAACCTCCTCTTGTCTCCCACCAAAAGTACCTTGGTCTTGTCAGGGTTCAGCTTCAGCTTATTCCTCTCCATCCAGCCACTCACCGTCTCCAGACATTTGGACAGGGATTCTACGGCCAACCTCGGTGAAGATTTGAATGACAGGTAGAGCTGTGAGTCATGCGCATATTGATGATCGCCCCCAGCAGCTTCACATAGATGTTAAATAGCATCGGAGAGAGGATGGAACCCTGTAGCACCCCACAAAAGAACGGCCATGGGTCCGAAAGCTCCTTTCCTACTGCTACCCTATGGTACCTGCTGGAGAAGAATGACCGGAACCACCGTAATTGGTGTCTCCAATGCCCAACCGCCTCTAGGCGGTCCAGCAGGATATTCTGGTTATTATTCTGGTTCTATTTTTATATTGTCAATTTAAGCTTTCATATTTTATATTATTTTATGTTGTACTTTGTGGTTTTAATTTTTGTGAATGGCCCAGAGAGCTTTGGCTATTGGGTGGTATAGTAAGTAAGTGAGTAAGTAAGTAAATAAATAAATAAGATTTTGCAGGGCTGGCCTTGAAGAAGTGGGGAAAATGCAGCTGTCTTTACAAGCAGCTTCACAGAGCTTGTTCAAGGCCACGGTGTGTTGGCGGGCTGTACGAGCGAGACCAATGGAAGAACTGAGCATGCTCAGAAGCCCACTAAGAGGAGGAAAGGTACTGTTTTGACATCTCGTGGCGCACACCTGCTGATAAGAGAAGGTCCTCCCTCGACACTGGTTGGGCAGGGGAAGCTGTAGCCCTGAGCATGAGTGACAATCGGGAGGAGGTGTTCGGGCGGAAATGACCAAGGATGGCCATGGGTTCAAAGAAGACGTACCAGGGAGAAATGCGAAGTCAAGATAGCATGCCCCGATGGCAGACTTTGGGACACGTTTTAGGAAACTTCAAGCAACCCATTTGTAGTAGTGCCAGAGATATTCTCAAAACACGTCTGATTGTGGGAGATAGGCAAGATCCCTTCCTCCTGATCAGTGGGCAGGTGGCCTAACCCCACACACAGCCCACCTGGATGGAAGGCGGCTGCCTCATCGCCCCCGGGGGCCCCCGCTGGCCAGAGCACATCTAAGGCAGCACAGGCAGCGAGAGGTCATTGCTGCTGCTGCTGCTCCGCTCCGCTCTTCGGCTGCTTCGTCCCCAGACCCCAGAATCTGGGTAAGCAGGGGCCTTCTTAAACTGCGCAACTTGGCGTTACTTTAGAAGATAGAACTTAAGATTATTTTCATGCTTTGCTTTTCCCTTCACTCTAGCTGCTGGCTTTATTCTTCACATGCATGCCTAAAGAAATGTAGCTTTAGCTTTTACATTCAAGCAAGGTACAGGAGGAAGTAACGGGAGAGTTAATAATACATATTGTATAATATGTGTTAGAATGTTTTACTTTCGCTGCAAACTGCAAATAGTAAACAACAGTAGGATAGTCATAACATTAGAAGTTCAAATTGTTATCTGGCTAGTTAAATTTGTAGTACCACCTTTGGCAATTGCAATTCTTTTAATTAATCTCCTATTTTTGTTGCATTCTCTTTCCCTGTAATCACAGAGGAAGTTTCTAATGCTCATATAACCACTATGCCATCATGCATTTATTTTGTAATCTTCTAAAATAAAGTATTACAGAGCTTTCCATTTACAATTTAGTCTGTGGTGATGTTTGTCTGTTGGGATTAGCTTGGTTACCCACTGGGGTGTTAGAACCCATTTGGTGTAGGATCCGAAGTTAAACAGGACCAAATTTATATAAATTATTCATTAAACAAACAAATAAACAAAATAAGACTCGCCACTGCCACTAGGCCCCTTCCCAAAAAACAGCTTTGGGGTGTCAAGCAAAGGGAGAAGCAACAAGAGGTGGGTGCTTCACCCTTTTCCACTCCACCAGTTCCCTGCTCTAATTCTCCCCTCCAGCTACTTTTCCCTTGAGGAGTTCCATATGCTTACCCTCACAAGCCCACATGTGGAACTGGGACCCCATGAGGGGAAAGTAGCCATGGGGGAATTTGGTGCAGGGAAATGGCAGCTGGAAAAAGGATTAACAATTTCTCTCCTCTGCTACTTCTCTGCTCAAAATTGCCCCCGCCCAAGGCTGCTTTTTAAAACACTACTCAATTGGCATATTGTTTGACATGTTTGCATAGAATGTGTAGCTCCGGTTCTGGTTAAATATCCTCTAAGCACAGAGCAAGATGGAGATTGTGTTTGTCCAAAAGCATAAAATCACCTGGGCCAATATGACCATTCCTTTGCCTTGCAGGTGACACAAAAACTGACTAAATTTGGACCTGGTCTGGGGCCTGACTTTGGCCCCATGCAGCCTGTGTTTGGAACCTAGATTTGAGAAAGGTGTGGGAGGTCTGGGGAACCCAGTGTTCTGGCCAGGAAATGGAGTCATCTGAAGCCACAAGGAAGGAACTGAGAAGGTCCAGCCCACGTGCTCCTACCCGCCCACCCCATGTCATGATTTGGTATTTCCTTGGGTGTGTACCTTTAAGCTGCTCTGGAGAAGTTTGAATGGCTCAGAAATATGTATTTTGTCTCCCAGGCGTTGAACAAAATTTACTCAGAAGACTGGAGTTTTTCTTCTAATTTTTTTGGGTGATCACAGGGCAGGTTGGAAACATGTTGGCTGCATTTTGTGGCCCTATCGTCTTTTCTTGCACATGGAGGTTGATGAGTGGTGGTGAGCTCAACAAGAACAAGTTGTTCTAGGAAGAGTGTTCTTGCGAACCCAAAGAGCAGTTGGGTAATGGCACAAAATGGTAGCAGCTCAGGCAATGAACGTGAGACCAAGGCCATGGGGTAGTACCAAGGCCCTTGAGGGATTCGGGACATAGGAACTCATACTGGAAGTGCACTCACACGCACGCTGGTTCAGAGCAGGGCTGAAGAACCTCTTTCAGCCCGAGGACCAAATTCCAAGGGCCAACCATACCCCAAATACCAGCATATTTTAGCGTGAAGCTCTTATTGCCAGTCACGCAGCCTGCAGAGAGGCATTTCAACCTTGTACAGCTAGGGGAAAGCTGCACAGAAGTCAGGAAACCACCAAATGATCAGTGATCAGGCGGAAAGGTGGCAGGGCAGGAGGAAGGGGGCATGGCAATCTGAGGAATCTTCACCGAGCTCTCCACCACAGCCACACGATCTCTTTCCTGGTTGGTCACGGCCAGCTCAAATCCCATCAGGCTATATTTGAAGTTGGGATTTTTTTGCCCCAACGTGCATCACATTACACTTGCTTACGTTGAACCGCATTTGCCATTTGGATGCCCATTCTTCCAGTTTGGAGAGGTCCTTTTGGAGGTCTTCACAATCCCTTTTTGTTTTAACCACTCTAAATAATTTGGTGTCATCGGCCAACTTGGCCACTTCACTGCTCACTCCTAATTCCAGATCATTTATGAACAGGTTGAAAAGCATTAGTCCTAATACAGTTCCCTGTGGGACCCCACTATTTACTTCCCTCCATTGGGAGAATTTACCATTTATTCCAACTCTCTGCTTTCTGTTCTTTAACCAGTTACTGATCCATAAGATGACCTGTCCTTTTACTCCATGACTGCTAAGTTTGCTCAGGAGTCTTTGGTGAAGGACTTTGTCAAAAGCCCTTTGGAAGTCCAAGTAAACAATGTCTACCAGATCACCCCTGTCTACATGTTTATTGACATTCTCAAAGAACTCTAAAAGGTTAGTGAGACAGGGCTTACCTTTGCGGAAGCCATGTGGATTCTTTTTCAGCAGGGCTTGTCCTTCTATGTGCTTACTAATTTCATCTTTAATAATGCCTTCAGCCTATTTACCTGGAACAGACGTTAATTCAAGTCTATGCCCCAACCACTGATGCCGAAGAAGCTGAGGTCGATCGGTTCTATGAAGACCTACAACACCTTCTACAACTAACACCAAAAAAAGATGTCCTCTTCATCATAGGGGATTGGAATGCCAAAGTAGGAAGTCAAGAAATCACCGGGATAACCGGCAAGCATGGCCTTGGTGTACAACATGAAGCAGGACAAAGGCTAATAGAGCTTTGCCAAGAGAACACGCTGATCATAGCAAACACGCTTTTCCAACAGCACAAGAGGCGACTCTACACATGGACATCACCAGATGGTCAATATCGAAACCAGATTGATTATGTCCTTTACAGCCAAAGATGGAGAAGCTCCATACAGTCAGTAAAAACAAGACCTGGAGCTGACTGTGGCTCCGATCATGAGCTTCTTGTTGCAAAATTCTGGCTTAAATTGAAGAACGTAGGGAAAACAACTAAACCATTCAGGTATGACCTCAATCATATCCCTTATGAATACACAGTGGAAGTAACGAATAGATTTAAGGGATTAGACCTGATAGAGTGCCTGAGGAACTATGGACGGAGGTCCATAACATTGTTCGGGAGGCAGCAACTAAATCCATCCCAAAGAAAAAGAAATGCAAGAAAGCAAAGGGGCTGTCTGATGAGGCTTTACAAGTAGCTCACGAAAGAAGGGAAGCGAAAAGCAAGGGAGAAAGGGGAAGATATATCCAACTGAATGCAGAGTTCCAGAGAATAGCAAGGAGAGACAAGAAGGCCTTCTTAAATGAACAATGCAAAGAAATCGGGGAAAACAATAGAATGGGAAAGACTAGAGATCTTTTCAAGAAAATCGGAGATCTCAAGGGAACGTTTTATGCAAAGACGGGCGTGATAAAGGACAAGGAAGGCAGGGACCTAACAGAAGCAGATGAGATTAAGAAGAGGTGGAAAGAAGACACAGAAGAACTATACAGGAAAGATCTGAATGTCCCTGATAGCCATGATAGTGCAGTCACTGAACTTGAGCCGGACATCCTAGAGAGTGAAGTCAAGTGGGCCTTAGGAAGCATTACTAACAACAAAGCTAGCGGAGATGACAGTATTCCAGCTGAGCTATTTAAGATCCTAAAAGATGATGCTGTTAAAGTGCTGCACTCAATATGCCAACAAATTTGGAAAGCTCAACAGTGGCCACAAGACTGGAAAAGGTCAGTTTACATTCCAATTCCAAAGAAGGGCAATACGAAAGAGTGTTCAAACTACCGTACAATTACACTCATTTCACATGCCAGCAAGGTGATGCTCAAAATCCTACAAGCTAGGCTTCAGCCGTATGCGAACCGAGAACTACCAGAAGTACAAGCTGGGTTTTGAAGAGGCAGAGGAACTAGAGATCAAATTGCCAACATTTGCTGGATCATGGAGAAAGCAAGAGAATTCCAGAAAAACATCTATTTCTGCTTCATTGACTACGCTAAAGTCTTTGATTGTGTGGATCACAACAAACTGTGGCAAATTCTTAAAGAGATGGGAGTACCAGACCACCTTACCTGTCTCCTGAGAAACCTGTACGAGGGTCAAGAAGCAACAGTAAGAACCAGACATGGAACAACCGATTGGTTCCAAATTGGGAAAGGAGTACGACAAGGCTGCAAATTGTCGCCCTGCTTATTTAACTTATATGCATCATGAGAAACGCCGGGTTGGATGAATCACAGGTCGGAATTAAGATTGCCGGGAGAATTATCAACAACCTCAGATACGCAGACGATACCACCCTAATGGCAAAAAGTGAAGAGATCTAAAGAGCCTCTTGTTGAGGGTGAAAGAGGAGAGTGCAAAAGCTGGTTTGAAACTCAACATTAAAACAACGAAGATCATGGCATCTGGCCCCATCACTTCCTGGCATATAGAAGGGGAAGAAATGGAAGCAGTGACAGATCTTATTTTCTTGGGCTCCAAGATCACAGCAGACGGTGACTGTAGCCATGAAATTAAAAGACGCTTGCTCCTTGGGAGGAAAGCTATGGCAAACCTAGACAGCATAGCAGAGACATCACCTTGCCGACAAAGGTCCGTCTAATCAAAGCTATGGTTTTCCCAGTAGCAACGTATGGCTGTGAGAGCTGGACTATAAGGAAGGCTGAGCGCCGAGGAATTGATGCTTTCGAACTGTGGTGCTGGAGAAGTCTCTTACGAGTCCCCTGGACTGCAAGGAGGTCCAATCAGTCAATCCTAAAGGAAATCAACCCTGAGTGCTCCTTGGAAGGACAGATACTGAAGGTGAAGCTCCAATATTTTGGCCACCTAATGCGAAGAGAAAACTCCCTGGAAAAGACCCTGATGCTGGGAAAGACTGAGGGCAAAAGGAGAAGGGGATGGCAGAGGATGAGATGGCTAGATAGCATCACTGATGCAATGAATATGGACTTGAGCACGCTCTGGGAGAGAGTGCAGGACAGGAAGGCCTGGCGTGCTATGGTCTGTGGGGTCACGAAGAGTCGGACATGACTGAACAACAAAATTTTGTTTTTGTTGAACCCCCAAAGACTGAACAGCAAAATTTCCCAGATCCCCCCTGGATCCCTTTTTGAAAATTGATGTTACATTGGCCATCTTCCAGTCCTCTGGTATAGAAGGCTGATCTTAGGTACATGTTGCATATTTTGGTAAGATGATCAGCAATTTCATATTTGAGTTGAGAACTCTAGCAACCCTTTTGCTTACCCTCTCTTTGGAAGCAAGTTAGCAGCTCCCTGCTGGCGTGTGCGTGCAGCTGTTCAGGTGCTTTTGAACCGAAGTGAAACATTTTGAGAGGTTTGACAAAATGAAGGACACATCTGTGCTACAAGGTTAGATTAGTTTTCAATGAGTTAGCACACTGGGAATTGTTCAGGGACATCCCAGTCAGCTATTTCCAGCCTTCTGGAGGGAATGACAGCCCCACTAGTTCAAGCCTATGGTCCAGACCCCACCTTGTTAATCATAATCCCAACCCTACCCAATGAAGATGCAGTCCTCTTAATTCCACTGTGCCTCACTAGAGAGTTCTGCTTTTAAACACAGCAAGTGTCCATGCACACACACATGCTTCCCCATTTCAGAAAAAAATACTCTTTCCTCCTGGTTCTAGATAGAAGAAACCACATGAATAGCCCGAATGTCCTTTCAGCAGGAATGGATGGAGGCCACGCATGGGACAGCCGTGCAATTCTGCCTGGCGATCACGAGGGGGAGCCATGTCACAGGACACCATGAGGACCGGTGGCTTGGGCTCCGGCTGCAACGCCTTGGGAGGGGGCTGTCGCGAGGGCAGCGTGTGGTTGCTGAAACTGCGTTTTACCCTTGAGGCGCCCACAGAAAGGGAAGCGTGTTTTCTGTCTGCTTTCTCGGGGATTCAGAAAGTCCCCCTCCCCGCCAGCCAGCAGGCCTTTCCTGTCGTCCCCCCGCCCCGTGCGGTGTCCTCGCCTTAGCGCCTTTGCTGTGGCCATCACCGCGCTAAAGCCCCCAGGCCTTCTCCCGTCTGTGAACCACGCCCAGGGGCAGGAGCGTGCGCGGGCGGCCGCTGCAGGCTCATCGCGCGTTCCCTGCTCGTACCGCGCGCCCTCGGGGGCGGCGCAGGGCCCTCCGGCGGGCGGCTTTCGCGCGCCCTGCCAGGCGCACGCAGCTGGGCGCTCTGCCGCTCACCGGCACGGCAGCACCCCGCCCGGGGGCGCGCGGCTCGCGCGAGAACGCCCCGCAGCGCGCGGCAAGCCGAGGCGGGGCGCGCGCCTGGGCCGCGTCCCCTGGGCCTGCCGGCGCGCACGCCGCGGCCCTCGGCTGGCTGCAGCGGGCCCGCCGCGCTCCAGCGCCGCGCTCTCGCCGGCCTGGCGCCTTCCTGGCGGGGGAGAGCAGGGCCCGCCGGGTGCTGCCGGCGTGGGGACGCCGGCGCGGGGGCCGCGCCTGTCGGGGCGGGCTGCGCCGCAGGGCAGGGGCGACGTGCCCCGCCTGGGCACCTTGCGCGGGAGTGAAGGCGCAGGGCCCGCCCTCAGCGGCGCGTCCTCGGGCACCGGCCGGCTCCGCCGACAGGCGCCGCGCGGGCCCGGGCCAGCGCCGAGGGGCGCCGGGGCGCGGCTCCTTCGCATCCCTGCGTGCCGCTCTTCCACGGCTCCAGCTGGCCTCGTGCTGCGACCGGCTCTCAGGCCGCCGCCCCAGGGCTCTGCTCGTGCGCTCACCTGAAAGGCCCGCAAATACGCGCTCGGGGCCAGTCACGCTGGCTCATTCCCCGCCTCCACCGTGCCTGCGGGCGGGGGCGGGGGCGCCAGTGGCCGGCAGCCCCCGGGTTATCGGCAGTCCAAGACCGGGGAGAGCAGGGGGGCTCCTTCCCCTGCCTCCTTCCGCAGCCCCAAGGGGCCTCCACGCCAGGCACGGCCCACAGGGGGCGCCTGAGCCTCTGCAGCGGGGGGGGGGGGGGCTCCACAGGCCCGATGAGGCCCAGGGGCTGGAGGTTCGGCATCCCTGCCCCAAAAGTCCAGGTGTGCAATTTGAGGGCACACGAGGATCCATCGTCGTTCGCGGAGGAACAGGCGGCCTTGGTGCCTTCTGTGGGCAGAGGCCGATACACCCACGACGTCCTTGCCTGCACAGAGCCTTGCGACAGTTGCTCAGGGTTACTCTGGTAACCCCCCATCTGGATCATCGCAATGCGTTGGGTGTTGGGCTGCCCTCAAAAACAGTCCGGAAACTTCAGCTAATCCAAAGCAGGGTGGCTACACTGTTAATGCGCACCAGCTGATATGATCACACTAAACCCACTTGTTGCCATCTATGCTGGCTGCTACTCAGTTCCTGGGCCCAATTCAAAGTTCTGGGTTTAACCTTTAAAGCCCTAATTGGCTTGAAGTGTCTCCTCCCATATTTACCTACACAGATCCTAAGGTACATTATAGTAACCTAACATTCCGGGTTCTCGTCTAGGATTGACATGTGGACCAACAGGAAAAAATGGCAGATGAACATTTTAGCACAGGCCTAGTTTGCGTTACCCATGGTTTGTCTGGCAGACTATCATACAAACCGCGGTTTGTTTTCTTAATCCCTGCCTGGGTTGTTGGTTTCCCTCTTCGTTCACTTCCTTTCTCCCTGTATCCCAAATCCTTTGCAGCAGCATAGTACTGGCATGTAGAGCAGCTCATTTTCTGGACCTCTCTTACCTGCCACCTCTGTGGCCTGGTGAAAACCCATGGTTCTGGATTCACAGGTAATGACAATCCATGGGTTAAACAACCCAGAGTTCACAACCCAAAGACAAACCGTTGGCTCTCTTTCTGGGTTGTTTGTAGTAAAAAAAAACATAGTTTGTTAGCACAGCCAGGTTCCCATATGACTACAATGCATACCATCGGTAAGTGTTATACACGAACCAGGCCACAAAATCATCCTGGAGGTTGTGACACATTTTCCTACAAGCCGCGTGTTACTCCAACCTTGTTTTATTTGCATTGTTTACCTGTTTAGTTCAAAACTCAATTTCAGGCACTGGTTTTAACCTTTCAAACCCTAAACAGCTTGTGACCTGGGTACCTGAGACCTCCTTTCCCATACTGGCCCATGCACTCTGGACATCCCCAGCCCCAGGGACCTGCTCTGGGTGCCTCCACCAACGGCAGCATGGCAGACACCCACCAGGAACCAACCCTGTGGAATGCCCTCGGCAGGGAGGCCAGCCCAGACTTTATATGGCTTCTTGGATGGAATCGATGGTGGTTGCGGTGGGTTGCAGCTTGGCACCAGCTGCTTCTTGGTTTACTCTGCTGGCTGTTTTTGGATCTTTACTCATATTCGTGGTGTTTTACAATTCTGTGGGTTTATTTTTGCTGTTGTGTTTATGGACTTTTATTGCTTTAGTGATTGACACAGGCTGTAAGACACCTCTGTTCAACAGAGCTCCTCTTTTATTCAAGACTGACAAGTGTCAGGAAGCACAGAAGGGACATTAGCAGCAGGGTGTTTTATTGCGATCCTTCCAGGCTGCTTTGAGGTGGGGGAGCTAAATTTGCCAAGTGGTTGTCTGGACAAAGCTCCTGATCTCAAACTGATGCCAGTTTTTCTGGTCTTCAGGGCAACTGCCATCCTCATTCCTGCTCTTCCTCTCAAGGAAAGAAGCAGCGGCCCCAAGGTGTGTGCTCTCGACAGAGCACCTCCCTAGGCTTTCAGGACAAGGGGCGCTTTCACCTGGTCAGCCAGCTCCTTCCCCAGCAGGTTTTCCACAATTGCAAGGCCAAACTCAAAGCTGGTGCCTGGTCCCCGACTGGTGAGGATGTGCCCGTCCTTTTCCACACGATTCTCAGAGTACTTGTAGTGATCTGAAGAAGAAAACCCAGGACATGGGGCGGGCGGGCATCAGTCATTCAAGTCAATACAAGATGCAGGAAAATGGCACCATCCCCACCTAGAACCTCAGCCATCCTCCTTCCTGGGAGAAGCTGCAGTCCTCCACTCTTAAACTGTAAACTGCAGAACACACACTGGCTGGGCTCAGATGACACGCTGCAGCCCATCATGCGTTAACCCACATGATGGGTTAGCCCAAGGCGTCCACATTGCATATCTAACCCCCACTCAGGGGTTGTCATGTTGTGCAAACCTGGCAAGTGTGGGTTATGCGAGGGTTAAACAACCCTCACCTAACCCATGGTCTGTTTTAGGGTTATGCAAGGGTTATTTAACCCACACTCACTGGGTTTGCATGCCACGACGACCCGAGTGGGGGATGCACATTCAAAACGGCAGCTGTACATCCCCTGCTCGTGCCGCAGCGTCACTGTGGATGAAACGGCCCACGGTGGGGTGTTGCGCCGTGCAAGCAGCCCCACTGATTAGAGATTCCACCACTGCCAGCCCTTGTACAGATCCCACAGAATCAGGTAAGTGACCATTAATCAGACCAACCAATAGTTTAAAGTTGCCCAATTTGGGATCCCACTGAAGTATTCAACAGACAAAGTGAACAATCTGTGTTTCAGAGCACAAGAGGCAGCACGTGCGTTTCAGGGCTCCGCATCGCCTTCTTCCAGGCTACAGGGGGATGTGCGCTGGAATCGGGCCCTTCAGGCAGTTTCTGGTTCTTCCTGAGGTAAAGTGAGCTTCCCACTGAATGACTATGACTGAAGCTGGACCCTGCACGAGGCTTCATTTCAGAAAAGCAGGCAGTAAAAATAGTGTCTTTTGCCATTTTAGGAACACGGGAAGAGCCCTGCTGGATCAGACCAAGGGTCTGTTTCACCCACCATTTGGTTCACACAACAGCCAACCAGCTGCCTGTGGGAAGCCCAGAATGCGATGAGCACAGCAGCACACTCCCATTCACGTCCCCCAGTAACTGGTATACAAGGGCGTACTGCCTCCAATACCGGAGGTAACGGATAGCAACCATCCTGTCTAGCAGCTATCGAAAGCCTTCTCCACCAAGAATTTGTCACATCCCCTTTTAAAGCCATCCAAACCGGTGGCTACCGCTACATCTTGTGGTAGCAAATTCCACAGTTTAACTATGTGCTGTCCTTTTGTCTGCCCTGAATCTCCTACCATTCAGCTTTATGGGATGATCCAACTGGGTTCTAGTATTGTCCATTTTGTCCAGACCATGCATAATTCTGTACCTCTCTCTCATGTCTCTCCTTATTCACAGTTTTTCTAAGCTAAACAGATGTTGTAACCTTTCCTCATGGGGGAGTTGCTCCAGCCCCTTGATCATCTGAGTTGCCCTTTTCTGCACCTTTTCCAGCTCTACAATCTCCTTTCTAGGTGCAGTGACCAGAATGGTGCAGTATTCCAAGTGTGGTCACACCACAGATTTGTGTAAGGATGATCTTCACAGTTTTGTTTTCAGTTTCTTTCCTAATTGTGCCTAACACGAAATCACAGTAGCTGCACACTGAGTTATTTTCATTGAGCTGTCCACCACAACCCCAAGATCTCTTTCTTGGTCAGTCACCTCTAGGTCAGATCCCATCAGCATGTGTGTGAAGTTGGGATTTTTTGCCCCAACATGCATCCGTTTACACTTTTCATTCAGTCTTATTGTGCTACGCAATTAGAAAGTTTAGTACTTCTATTTTGCTTCAAAATCCAAGGCTTTTATAATACAAGCCACACATGAGTTTCTTGACATTCTTTTATGGGAACATGCAACATACCATCCTGAATTGAACTGTACTCCTCAAAATGTGGTTTTCCCTGAAGAGGTATCTCTCCCACTCCCATCCAGCAACCACTCTTCTCTGTACCTACCTCCACTCATCATCTTGTCTTTGGCCAAGGGATGTGTTGTCACTTTGCTTCCAAATCCTATTCCGTGTGCCAGCAAAGCAGTGGGACCTAGGGATCAACAGAGCAAAAAGGCAGTCTCTCAGGCACATTTGACAGCCATCGCACATAGTGTGCGATGTTCCTTCCACATAGAGGAAGGGCCAACTATGCCTCGAGAGGGCTCTACCCTGCACCAGAATCAAGTTGTGCACAATGCCAACTGGCTCATGCCTGTGTCATCACAGACCCACCCACATTCCGGGAGCAGTGGTGCAGTTTTTTTGTTCTTTAAAAAAGTTGACAAATGAACATTTAAATGAATACACATACATGCAGGAAAAGGCAGCCTTGAACATGGGAAGGGGAAAGGGGATCAAGGTAGCCAATGGAATCGGCACTGGAATTGCAGGTATGTTCACCTATCTTTTACATAGTGAGGGTGGGAGGAAGCCAGGCTCAGTCTGAGGAAGAAAAACCTACAGCAACTATGTTTTTAATGGTAGGTTTGCACAAAGCCCTAGAGCAAGGGTGGGGAACCCCTTTCAGGGTCAAATGTAATTTTGGAGAAGCTCTTGGGGGTCACATTCCAACGGTGGGTGGAGCCAAAGGCAAAAGGGGTGGGGACTAAAAAAGCATATTTAAGCTGGAAGCTCTGTGCATATTTAGGCTTTTAACTAGTCTGTAACAAATCAGTACTGGCTAAACCACAGAGTGGGGGAAAGAAAACAGCAGAACATTTGATCACACCTCTGGGGCATGTAGAGCTAGCACAGAACCCAGCACAGGAATGCATGTTTACTTAAAAGTTTAACTTCATGGCTTCAACCCCATAAAGGGAGGACTTCTTACTGCTCAGCTCAAAAGCTGCTACAGGAAAAAAGGACTTTCCAACCTGGCCTATGACTAATAAGGCCCCCTGGGCCTTCTGAATGGGATTTCAACTAGCAGTCTCTGCACAGGAGTCTGTATCAACAGTCCAACTGGAAACAGAAGTCGCAGGGCAGAAACACAGTCAGAGAAACCAGGGAGGGAAACTGTGACTATGGTTCACCCCCACCCACACACAGTTTCTGTGGACACTGTGAAGCAAGATGCCAGTGCGGCTTGCTCAGGAGAACCTCCCACTGCCCCATGGCTCTCTATGGAGAGGAGCCATTGGGGGCCATCTGGATGTTCCACATCAGCCGCCAAGGGCAACCCCTGCATGGCAGTCATCTGTTCTGCTGCACCACTCCTCCAGAATGGTGTAAATAAAGCTGAATTCAGGAGCAGAGCTATGAAGCATCTCTAGGAAACGTATCAAACAAAGAATAGAGGCATTTGGGCATTAGCCCAACTTGTTCAAAAAGAACAGGAGGAACAGAAAGGGAGGTGGGGTTGCACTGTATGTGAAAAATAAATACATCTACACAGAAATACAGGAGGATGAGCTCGGTAGCCCTGTCGAGAGCCTCTGGATCAAAATAAATGGAGCAAAGAATAAAAGGAACCTGATGGTTGGAGTCTACAACTGGCCACCCAATCAAGGAGAAGACAAGGATGAAACTTTTGAAAAGCAAATAGCCAACGTTTCAAGGAAGCGTGATGTAGTAGTAATGGGAGCCTTCAATTTCCCCGATCGATATTCGCTGGGAGATAAATTCTGCAAAACATGGCCCCTCCAGGAAATTCCTGACTTGTGTGGCGGATCACTTCCTCCTACAGAAAGTAGAGGAAGGAACTAGAGGATCGGCTATCCTTGACTTGATCCTAACCGAGATGACTTAGTGGCTAAAGTAGCAGATACAGGAACTCTGGGGGAAAGCGACCATGTTTATTTATTTATTTATTTATTGCATTTATACCCTGCCTTTCTCCCTCTCGCAAGGAACTCAAGGCGGCTTACATTATCCTCCTCCTCACCGTTGTATCCTCACAACAACAACCCTGTGAGGTAGGTTGGGCTGAGAGTCTGTGACTGGCCCAAAGTCACCCAGTGAGCTTCCATGGCCAAGTGGGGACTAGAACCCGGATCTCCCGGCTCCCAGTCCGTCACTCTCACCACTACACTACACTGGCTCTCAGTTGGACATGTTGCACTTGAGTTCTTGGTTCTAAGGGAAGCAAAAGCTGAGTGTAGTCAAACGCGTACCCTGGATTTTAGGAAAGCTGATTTTCATAAACTCAGAACAATAATCAGGAAGGTCCCATGGCAAGTGACTCTAATGAGAAAAGGAGTCCAAGATGGGTGGGAGCTTTTAAAAAAGGAAATTCTCAAGGCACAATTACAAACCATTCCAACAAAAAGAAATGGGGGAAGTCAACAGAAAAAGCCAATGTAGCTTCACAAAAAGCTTAGAGATGACCTGAAAACAAAAAAGCACACATATAGGAAGTGGAAAGAAGGAAGGCCAAGCGACAAAGGAAGACTACAGGCAGGTAGCACAGAATTGCGGGGATGGTGTCAGGAAGGCTAAAGCTGAGAACGAGCTGAGGTTAGCGAGGGAGGCTAAAAGCAACAAAAAGGCTTTCTTCAGCTACGTCCACAGTAAAAGACAGAGGAAAGAAATGGTGGTTCATATAATAAGGATGGCAAAATGATAACAGAGAACAAAGAAAAAGCAGAGGTGCTCAATTCCTACTTTGGCTCAGTCTTCTCCCAAAAGAGGGAGAAGTGAGATGAGCCCCCTGGCGAAGTACAGGCTGAAGGGGCAGGACTGCAGCTTGAGGTCGATATGCTTATGGTCAAGGAACACCTAATGACTTTGAATGAGTTCAAATCTCCAGGGCCAGATGAACTGCACCCTAGAGTCATAAAGGAACTGGCAGAAGAACTCTCAGAACCGCTGTCTATTCTCTTTGAGCAATCACGGAGGACGGGTGAAGTGCCAGATGACTGGAGGAGGGCTAATGTGGTCCCTATCTTCAAAAAGGGTAAAAAGGAGGAACCTGGGAACTACAGACCAGTCAGTCTGACACCAATCCCTGAGAAAATTCTGGAGCAGATGATAAACCAATCCATCTGGAAGCAGCTTGAAAACAATGCCGTGATGACCCGAAGCCAACATGGATTTGTCAAGAACGAGTCCTGCCAGACGAATCTGATCTCATTTTTTGATCAAGTAACTTCCCTTGTGGACTGCTGTGGGCATAATATACCTCGACTTCAGCAAAGCTTTCGACAAAGTGCCCCATGATATCCTGATGAGCAAACTAGCTCAAAGTGGGCTAGATGAAACAACGATCCGGTGGATCCACAGTTGGCTACAGAATCGGACTCAAAGCGTGCTTCTCAATGGGACCTTCTCAAACTGGGGAGAGGGAACAAGTGGGGTACCGCAGGGCTCAGTCCTGGGCCCAGTGCTCTTCCACATTTTTATGAATGACTTGGAGGAGGAGGTGCAGGAAATGCTGATCACATTTGCAAATGACACAAAATTGGGCGGGATAGCTAATACTTTGGAAGACAGAAACAAAATTCAAAGAGATCTGGATAGACTGGAGAGCTAGGCAGAAAACAACAGAATGACATTTAATAGGGACAAATGCCAAGTTCTGCCCCTAGGACAAAGAAACCAAATGCACAGTTACAAGATGGGGGAGATGTGGCTCAACAACACTACAGGTGAGAAGGATCTTGGAATTGTTGTTGATCACAAGCTAAATATGAGCCAACAATGTGATGTGGTTACAAAAAAGGCCAATGCTCTTTTGGGCTGCATTCATAGAAGCATAGTTTCCAAATCCCGGGAAGTACTAGTTCCCCTCTCCTCAGCACTGGTTAGGCCTCATCTGGAGTACTGTGTCCAGTTCTGGGCACCACACTTGAAGAAGGATGCAGACAAACTGGAGAGGGTTCAGAGGAGGGCAACAAAGATGATCAGGGGCCTGGAAACAAAGCCCTATGAAGAGAGACTGAAAGAACCGGGCACGTTTAGCCTTGAGACTAGAAGACTGGGGGGAGATAGGATAGCGCTCTTCAAGTCCTTGAAAGGTTGTCACAGAGAGGAAGGCCAGGATCTCTTCTCTATCATCCCAGACTGCAGGACATGGAAGAATGGGCTCAAGTTACAGGAAGCCAGATTCCGGCTGAACATCAGGAAAAGCTTCCTGACTGTCAGAGCAATACAACAATGGAACCCATTCCCTAGGGAGGCGGTGGGCTCTCCCACACTGGAGGCATTCAAGACGAGGCTGGACAGCCATCTGTCGGGGATGCTCTGACTTGGATTCCTGCATTGAGCAGGGGGTTGGACTCGACGGCCTTGTAGGCCCCTTCCAATCCTACTATTCCATGATTCTAGCCTAGCCCAGAGGAGGTTTGGGGAAGGAGGACAGGGGCCTCTTGGTGTCCTTGGCTCTGAGTTTCTGTAGACAATCCCAGCTCCTTTCACACACACACACCCTTCCCCCTGTGGCTTCACAAGAGCTCAGCAGGATTTCTCCCTGTCTCACAGCACCGGGGTCCCTTTGAGAAGCGCCAGGGAGCACCACCCAGCCAGAAAGTTGGATCTCAGCTCCATCTGCCCCCACACCCAAATACAGCCTGACACAAGAAGGGTGCAGGGGATGCCCCAGATCCCCCTGCCACGTGGGCATGGACACTTCCAGTAATCTTCCCTCCTATTGGCCAGCTCTCACAGAGGAAGTTGGGTGTGTGTGTGTGTGGGGGGGCTTTTGGAACTTGCTGTGATGTGCTGGAGCTCCAGGTACTTCCTCCAACCACCCTTCCATCTCTCAGGCTGCAACTATAATAGGTTTTCCCAGAGCAATACCACAAGGGTGGCTGTTCAATTAGAATAGACTAGGTGGCTCTCTGAAAGTGCAAATAAGCACTTAACAGGGTTCAAGTGTTGCAGAGGGTTGCTGCAAAGCAGAGGGAGCGTGATGTTTTTTCACTGACACTGACAAGGGGAAAGCAATTTCCGTTTGGGAGGCACAGCACATAGAATAACCATCTGGGAGGAATTGGGGAGTGGCAGGGGACACAACTCCTCTTCCTGTCAGCTGGCCAGGCCCCCAGTGTCAACTGCATTTTGGAAGGTGGACAGAACAGATCCAATCGCTGCCTGCGCGATCACCCTCCACAGCACAGCTGTCCGCCAGAGCTGCTGCAGACAGTGCTGCTGGCAAGATGTGCCACGGAGGATTTGTAACTCCACTCTGCAGCTGCCAAAGGCCAAGAGGCAACAGCAGGCCAGGCTTCCACAGATGGCTGGCTAGAGAGCACAGCAGCCCCACCAGCAACACCAGGCAGAACAGGCAAGAGAATCACAGCTGGCAAGTGACTGGAAGAGGGAACTGGGATTCCAGGCTAAGCATGGGGACGTTTCTGCTTCAGAGCAAGCAATGTAAAAAAAAAAAACTTCTGAGGCTTTACGACTCCTTTGGCTTAATAATGACATAGCTCCAGCAGCATGGCAAATGCCGTGCAGAAGTGAAGCAGGGTTTCCCCAGAAGGCCTCACTGTTGACCTCAGGAGCTTGTCTCACATGACCTTCGTCCCTTTGCCCATCTCCAAGACGTTGCTGCAGGGCCCACAAGCAAGCCTCCCTTCCAGGAACTGGGTAGGCGGAGACCTGTTTAGCTTTAGAAATGGAACAAAATCAAGCCTAACAGGGCATCACGAATGGAACCCTTCGGCACATTCAAAACAAGGCCTTGAATCAGATAAGGGGACCCTATCTTTGAGTTTCTCTCCACAAAGGGGAGAGATTTGAGACAGTTGTTTAGTTCTCAGAATTATCATTAAAACCATTAAGATTGCAGTGTGCCAATATTAGTCATGCTTGCTGTCAAAACACTACTGGCACAAGCAAGCCAAACCACAGAAAGGAAAGCCATGCAGCACACGGCCAGGACGGGCTCCTGCCAAGCTGGTTTCCCGCAAGTCTTGGGAGGATCTCAAGAGCACACCTGCACAGATGGCAGCAATCAGCCCCTTCCTGCTGTCCTGCTCCTTCAAGACATCCTTCACCAGCGGAGACTGCAAGAAACGTTATTTGATCAAAAAAGGACCCCATTCCACTTATGCATACAATATGGCTATTTCACAGCACAACTGGCCCTTTAATTAAAAAAAGCGGGGGGAAAGGGATACGGGAAGATGTCATATGAAGAAATGTGTTACAGGACTAAGCAATTCCACACCCTGCACCCACCCAACCACATCACCGAGCCCTTTTCAGGCACAAACCCCAAATGTTTCTAAAGCACCCAAGTATGGCTGGCCCAATCTAGCACTGCTGGCGCAGGATTATCCCCAACCACATGGCAGGGAAGGGAAATGGTGGCAGGAGGGGGAGAGGGGAGCAAATGTTGTCAGGGAAGATACAGGTTTTGCCTTTTTTGTGTCGTGATGATTTCTGTGCGTGAGTGGCCCTGAGAGGCCTGCATAGCCTCTAGAGTTGGTCTGTAAGTACCTCAGGTGAAATCAGTCAACAAGGATGAAGTAGGGCGTGCCCCAGCCCTCAAGAGGTGGAGTCTACCGCCTCTAGAATGGGGGCGGGCGGCACGAGGAGTCAAATCAAAGCAAGATGACTGGAGAATGCAAAACGGTGCCAATTGGGGGCGGTGGGACTTGTGGCATCACAAGCACCAGGCGGTACCCAGGATGCTGGTACACGACTGCTGCAGGGAGGACGCCTTGGAACGCCACCTACAACTTGCCAGGCTCGGCAGGGGGAAAGAACGCAAGAAATGCCTTGTAGGGTCAGGCCAGGTCCATCTAGCCAGGCTGGCGCCGCCAACAGCCAGGCAGACCCTTCTGAGAAGTTCACAGGCAGCGCATGAAGATGTTTCTTCCTCCCCTCTTACCATTCCCCAGCACCGGGGATTCACAGGTATCACTAGCATCTTTGGGCACAGAGGCTCCAGGGAGCCCTCATGGCTCTTGCCCTTCTCTCTCCTCTGCTGTTAAGGCTTAGATGGCAGCCATCACATCTTGGGATTGCAAATTCCCCTTAGCCAGTAACATTGTCTACAAGTTCACAAGACTTTGGAAATCCTGTGCTCCATTTTGTTCACATTCAGAAGCAAAGAATGCTGGTTCACTGAGGAGAAGGATTCCAGCATTTTCACTTCTACCCACGTTATTACCTCTGACAAGTTCTGAGCTCCCAGATTCCCTCCTGGCAAGACCACCACATCATAAGGCCCCTAAAAATAGGAAGAAAGGGTTGCTGGACTTCAGAGCACACAGAGAGAGACAGACAAGGAGGCAAGTTATTTCACTGAAGAGAGCTAGGAGCAGAACAGAAGGTCTGCAGAGGAAACCCAAAAACCTTGCCTGCAGCTGTCCTCTGGCTTCAGGTAACTGACAGGTCAACATTCACTGGTTAGGTGTTGTGCCACAGACCTCCCCGCACAAAGGCAAGACAAACCTCAAAAGTGGCAGAAACCCTGGCATGGTATGAATGATGGTAAGCAAGGCAGCCCCCCCAGCAAATCTGTCAGCAACCTGGCTTGTCAGTGGGACCAACCTCCTCCTGGGCATCTTCCAAACTCTTATCAGGACAAATAACGATGTCACGGCTACACTGCACGGGATCTTTCCCAGTTAGGCCTGCGACCGTCACAGAGATCTGATGAGAAAAAGAGTGCTGCTTTGGTAGGGGCAGGCAGTTGTCACTGAAGGGAATACACGGAATCAAGCAGCCGGGCCAGTCTGCACAACTGGCGCGAGAAGACAAAGATCACATGGCAAAACAGAGACCACCCCCAGCGCCGCCGCCACAGCGCAGCTCCACTCCCCGCCCACCAAGCCCAGGCACCCCAGTGCCACATCTCTGACAAGCAGGCACTGAGCCAGTGCTTGCCTGGGAAAAGCACCTTGCGCTGGGCGGTTACGTTTGTGAAAGCAGGCCTGCCCAGGCCTCGTAAGTAGTTTGGTTCTGGCAAGGTGCCTGACGGGACTGACTTGAGTGTGTGTGTGTGTGTGTGTGGCGCCATGAGAAGGTAATTGTAACTTGCTCATAAGCAGGAATTGCTATCCAGCAAAGTAACTCATCCCTAAAGATAAAGCCGCTGTGCTGATAAGCCTGGGCTGAGTACTAACTGGTTTCTGAGCACGCGTAGTGTGTTTTTCTTTGTTCTCCAACTTTCAGTCTGTATAAATGCATCCTATTGTCTTTTTGGGGGAGAGACACAGTTCCATCCGTCTCTCCCACAGCCGTGATGTGCTTTAATAAATTTGACTGTTCAACCTCACCTGCCTTGGATATTTCCTTAACATGTTTTAAAAGACTATGCTTCAATGATTTTATTTGATTTATTCATTTTATCCCCAAGCATGTCCTTAGATTGCAAGCCCCCTGGGGATTCAGAAAAGCTGCTGCAGGCTGCCCCCATATTTCCATATAAAAACGCCCCTTGTTTTTTGCCCATCCAAGCCTCTGCTCGTTGGATGATCTTTGGGCGAGGCCCCCCTCTCAGCCCAGCTGCCACCAGATGTACATTTGGTGGGGAGACGAGACAGGGCCTTCTCAGTGGTCACTCCCAGGCTCTGGAACTCCCTGCTGAGGGAGGCTACGTTGGCTTCCTTTTTGTTGTCCTTCTGCTAGCAGGCAAAGATGTTTCTATTCAGGCAAGGCCTTTGGCATATAAGCTGGTCTGTTACTGGGGGGGCGGGGGGGGGCTGATGCCTTTTATTGTTGTGTTTTAATATATTTGTTTCAATGTTTTAATTCAGATTTTGTGTTTAATCTGTATTTTATTATTGTTAGCTGCCTTGAGCACCATTTTTGGCAGAAAGTCGGGCTAAAATAAAATAAAGAGTTCTAGTCTAACCATCCCCTTCACGTGCTAGCACATGGAGGCATGGGGGTGGAGAGGAGTGTGCAGCCATGCAAAGCCACGGCCCCCACAGGTGTTTTGCTGGGTTGCTTGTGTTGACTGCACCACACCCAAACACTCCACTTCGGAGGTCCTGACCCGAAAAGACAGAGGGCAGCCTCTCGGCATCGCGCCGTGGCGGGGGCGGCTTTTCCAACCACTTCAAGGTGATCCCATTACAAGTTCCACCGCTCTGCAGTACATGAACTCCCCAGGAATCAGCAAAGGCAACCTAGTATTAGACTGTGTGCTCCTTGAGGCATGGCCACGCCCCCTGGCACGCTGCAAAGCCCCAGGAATACAGAAGGTGCTGTATAAGTAACAAAACAGCAAGTCACTGACTTCGTGCAAGGTAGAGAAAGGGGGGGGGGGGGTCTGGGAAGCCAGCGCTTGCGTTCTGCATACTCACTCCTGCCCTCCTCATGACATCGGTGGGGATGACCGTTTCCATCTCCTCGGCTCCTTTGGCCAAAATCACCAGGGCTCTCTTGGAGGCCATTCCGTGGGCTGGGGCTTCGTTTGTTTTGGTATGAAATGCTGGTTAGGTCTCCCGTGCTATAGCACAAAAGCAGAGAGCATGTTAGACCGGCCACAGTTCACCCACGCACACAGTCTATTCTATTCAAACCAGCACATTTGAGAGGGGGCTCGAGCGCCGGTGGTGTCTTTCCTCTGAAGAAGTGCTAAAACCCCCTCCCTGAAGGGCCGACAAGCGCCAGCGCAACTGTCCTGAGACAACGCCCGCCTCTTCTGTGTTATTCATACCCGGCGGTAGCTTGTTCAGGCAGAAGAACGCACCCCCAGGCCATAAGAGGGAAACAGAGGGGCAGCGCAAGACTGGAGCCCCGCGCCAGAGGCAAGGCAAGCAGTGAGTGGGAGACAAGCTCAGGACACCCGCGAAAGCAGCTGTGCTCGCCCCCATCTGCAAGGTGCTGGGCAACCCCAGGGCCCTGGGAAGGTCAAGTTCACAGCACATTTTCAAAGAACCTCTGAGTGAGCACTTCTTTCCTGGCAGAGTGATGAACTTGGGGCTTCCTGCCATGTGCGTATCTGATTTTGGCTCTTTCATCTACCTCGGTCTCCAAGGGGGAGAAGTGAACAGATCAGAGATACCCTTTGCGGTGAGGTGAGGTTGTCATGGGGCGCTGGCCAAGAAGAGGCCAATGCAGAACCAGAGCCCCGAAGGAACACGCCACAGCAAAGGCTGGGGGAGGAAACGTCGCTTTCACCACAAGAAGACTTTAATTTTTGAGTGCTCGGGAAATACTGTTTCCCTGCAACAGAAGCTGACCCTTCCAGGGAAAACATCAGGAGTCCCCTCGTCCATTTTCGTCAGGCAAGGAAGCCGTAACTGTTAACTTGGCCAGGCCCCAATGTCCAGCCTGAGAGCAAGGCCCAACCCAAAGGCCGCTGGCTTTCTACTGCCTTTACGGTTGTCAAACAAGCCTCTTGTGGCATATGCCCAGAACATGCTGCTGTACTGTAGACCAACTCTAGGATAAAAAAACCCTTGAAAACCTGTCTGCCAAAAAGTATGGAACTCATATGTCAAAGCACCCATCATGCTGTGCTCATTAACAACTTAATCAGCTTCCATATTATCCCTATTTGTATTACCTTTAATTATTTTTCCACTGGTTCAAGAAGTGTACAATAGGAACATGGGAGGCTGCCTTATACAGAGCCAGAGTTGCCCCCCTGCCCCCATCCATCCAGCCCAGGAGTGTCTGCACTGACCAGCAGCATCAAGGGCTCTCTGGGGTTTCAGACAGGATCCTTCCCTAGCCCTACCTGGAGATGCTGCTGGGGATTGAACTGGGGACCTCCTGCGTGCAAAGCAGGGCCTCTACCACTGACCTACAGCCCCTCCCAGATATCAAAATACATAGAGCAGATCACACACAAAAATAACTAACTACGATTTACTACGGTACGGATTATATTGCCATTTGGAGAATTTCGGGTGACAACCCCCCCACACACCATATGTTTAAAACGCTCCCCCCAGACACACACAGAGGCCGCTCAGTACAGCAATGCCCCCCCCCCCCTTTTGGGCAGGAGACTCCACTAGACTACTGCACTAAGTGCCCTGACGTGACTTCCCATTTATAATGGGAACTTTGTGGGTTCATCGCAGATTTTCACGAAACCTGTGACAGGGAGCCCTGCAATATACTTGAATTTATTTTCCCATTATCTAAACACCAGCAAGAGGAGAAATTTCAGCTATGTTTTCAAGGGGGAAAAAGAAAGTCAACCGTTTAAAACAGGCACGAGCCTCCTCGCAAGCTTCTGTGCGGCGCCAAGGCGGCTGGGCTGGCCGATCGCACCGCTGCACAGCAGGGTCTCCCGGCCAGGCCCGCCGGCTTCAGAAAAGCCGGAAGCCCCCGGGCGCCCGGCGCAGCCCCGCGACGGAGCCCTGGGGGCAGCGGCGCAGGTCGCTCGGGGGCTCAGCGCCGCCGGGGCGGCGAGGGCCGCGGGCTCAGGGCAGGCCGCGGAGCCGCTGGGCGCGGCTGGCTGGACGCGACCCTGGGAAAGCCAGCCGGCCCAGAGGCTCCTGAGGGGCCGCCTGGGCGCCCCGGGCCTGGGGCTGCACGCCCCACGCCCTGGCCGCGCTAGCTGGGGCTGATGGGGCCTGTAGTGCAAGCCCCGGGGCCCTCCCCTCCCCCGGGGCAGGGCCAGGCTGCCGGCGGCGATCCCGATCCAGGGGAGTCTGCCGCCGCGGCTGCCTTGCCGGGATGATGGGCTCGGGCCGCCCCTCCCCGCACGGCCCTGGGCCCCGGCGGGACACGCCGCGCGGCGCGGGGAAGGCCCGCGCGCGGGGCCGCTCGCCAGCCGCCCCCCCGGCAGCACGGGCGGGCGGGGGCGGGACGGAGGCCCCCCCGCCGCCGCCGCCGCGTCCACACGCGAGGCCGGGACGAGGAAGCCGAGGCCCGGGGCCCGCAGGCCCACCCCGCTCCGCGGCCCCCTTACGTGCCGAGGCCCTCCGGAGCGGGCGGGAGCAGCGGCGCCGGAGGAGGAGCCTCCGCGGCAGCGCCGCCTCCGCCGCCCTGCGGCTGCGGCGGGGACAGCGCGGGCGGCCAGCCGCGCCCCGCCCGGAGAAGGGGCAGGCCGGGGCGGCCCCCCGCGCGCCCCGCCCGGCGTGGAAGGCCGGGGCCCGCCGCGCCTCCCGGCGATCGCGTGGCGCGGCCCCGGAGCCCCGCGGGGAGAAGGGCCGGGCCGCTTCTCGCAAGAAACAGCGCGCAGCTGCGGCCGTGCGAAGGCGGCGCCGGAAAATGACGGCCGCCGCGCCCGCGCGTCGCCAGGGGCGGCTCGCCCGCGGGCGCCTTTTGGACGGCGCTGGCGTTCCGCGTCCGGCCTCAAAGGGCGCGGAGTCCTGCGCGCATTGCCGACTGGGCTGTTCCGCGGGCCGCAGACACGTTCCTCCGGGACGCTTAGCTTCTGGCCCGACGAAGGCGGCACGGCACGGGCTCCCGAGGCGCTCCCTTCGCGGGGCCCAGCCCCCTCGAGGCCAGGTCTTCCACGGCGCTCCGAGCCGGCGTGGGGGCGGCGTCGCCGCAGAGGCCCCCTCGTCCACGCGGCGGTCGCGTCCCGAGAGCGGCATTTTGAGGCAGTCTGCCACAAGGTTAACAGCGCGGCCAAACAAAGCAGCAAGACCCCAGCGGCGGCCATCCCGGGGACCTTCCCGAAGGACTTAGTCTACCCTGCATGAAGACTTCATTTTACCCTGTATCGCGGCAGCAGCCGCCAGTGGAAAAGTTGGTGGAGTTTTCTCTCAAGGCTTGGATTCAGAGGCCTTGAGATCGTTTATTGGCCGACAAGCTTACCCATCGTATGAAAGGTGTTAAAGGTCGTGCAAAACCTGAAACATTTTATACAAACCCATGTTTGTGGTATGTTGATCATACACCGCAGGCCCAAGCCCCTGCAGGTCATAACATTTTGCTAACCTACTAAGAGAAAATAATCTCAGCTTGAAGGTTTTGCAGTTCTGGACTCCATGCACCCTAACTGAACTGGATTGTGTCTCATTGTTTTCGTTAACTTGTTGAGGGTGTGTTTAGTCCGCATTCATTGTACTGAAAAAATTATATAAAAATAAAGTTGTTCTTTTAAAGCTGGAGATTCATTGTAAATGGTGTGCTACAGAAAAATACAGGCAGCTGATGCAAACCTGGGTAGCAAATGCAGGAGAAGACAACAGAGACCCACCTTCCCAGTCTGAGTTTTTTCTCATTCCATTCCCAGGGGCTGCCATTCCAAACCAAAGCCTGTCACAGCCTGCCATTGCTACTCCTCATTATTTCTCCCTTTTAAAGTCAATAATATCGTTATTAACGATAATTAACATGTAAAATAATTAACCTGTAAAATAATAAAACAGGAAAACCATTTCATTTCTGTCCCTCTATTTTGTCCTGGATTCTATTCCTTGCTATTATTATTAAAAGATTTCTATACCGCCCAATTGCCAAAGCTATCTGAGCCATTTATAAAACATGAACACCTTAAAATACAATATAAAAGCCATTTACATACAAAACCAATTAAAAACACTCAACAATAAAAACCCCAGTACCAGTTAAAACCTTATCATATGCTGCCATTCCTGGGAGAAGGAAGTCTTAACCTGGTACCAAAAAATGACAACGTTGTTGCCAGGCAGGCCTCACTGGGGAGAACTTTCCATAATTGGGGGGCTGCCACGAAGGCTCTCTCCCTTGTTGCCATCCTCCAAAACTCCCTTGGAGAAGGCACCAGGAGGAAGGCCTCAGATGGCAACTCTACTGTCTGGATAAGTTTAGACCAGGTTATTTGTAGCTTGGATGGATTTCAATGGAGCCCAGTCACGCTGATGGTCGTTTGTAGCTTCCATTCCTTCCTGCGGCAATTTGGATAGCTCCCATGGTTTCTGGGGGTCAAGCTTGTCCTTCCGTTCAGTATAGCCCCTTGAACAGCCACTAGTTCATGTTCAGAGGGCCAAAGCAGAAGGAATCTCTAGGGTGGCCTGGGAGTGTGTGTGCACATGAATCCCACAGTATCTGAACTCAAGGGCAAAACATTTCACCTTCCCCTGGCAGCGGCAGCAGCACCAAAAAGGCCAAGCAGGCCCAATCCTGACCCCACTATGGCTGGTTTGCATCCACACCACAAAGAGGGGTCTTTTCCCTTTCCTGGTAGCCAGAAGCAGAGTAGTCAGTACAACAGCAGACACATGGATGGATGCTCCTAGGGGGACAGATTCAAGGATGCTCAGGGGAAGACAGTTTACACATGCCTAGAGACTGGCAGGGAAGGTCTTAGGGCAGCTTCTCCCATGGGGCCCTCCAGGCGTCTTGGGCCATGCGCAACCATACTGAAACATGTAGGGCAGCAGGCACAGGCTAGTCTAGAACAATCACAAAGCTAGACACAAAAAAGGGAAAAGAGGCTATGGAAGGACAGGACTCTCCAGTGGTGGTGACCTGCAAGGTGTGTGCAATGTTTGTTTTCTTGCCTGAGAACAACATGGCCTACACCTGCAACAAGTACAAGTTGATCACGCTGCTGGAAGAAAAAGTAAGTGGACTGGAGCGGCAACTGTTGACCTTCCGGGGAATAAGAGAACACGAAGAGTTCTTGGACAGAATGGGGGAACTACAGCAGCAAAGGGAAGACCAGAAGCTTGAAGAGCAACAGCAAGATGAGGCAGTGGGAAATGCTGAGGTGAAGAAAAATGGAGTAGAGGATACACCTTGGAAAAGGATGACAGGAGAAAAAGAACTAGACGCCACTCTGCACCAGTGGAAGCAGTGGAGCTGTGGAACCGATTCCAGGTACTTGCGGATGAGACTGGAGGACAGCCTGCAGAGGAAGAATCACAGCGGAACCTGCATGATAGTGAGCAAGAGGCTGAAGGTCAGTCAAACAGAGGCGATGAAACCTAGGCCTACAACAAGAAGAAGAGTGGTAGTAGTGGGAGACTCCTTGCTGTGTGGGATCGAGACCCAAGTATGTCGTGAAGACCCATGGACTCGCCAGGTATGTTGTCTCCTGGGAGGACAGATTAGAGACGTGACTGAAAGGTTGCCTGCACTCATAAAGCCCACTGACAGGTATCCCTTTCTTCTCATCCATGTGGGAACAAATGATACCGCCAAGCGGAGCTACGAAGAGATCACGTCAGACTTTGAAGCTTTGGGAAGGAAACTCAAGAACTTTGGGGCCCAGATAGTTTTCTCATCCATCCTTCCAGTAGTTAGAAGAGGGACAGAAAGGGAACGAAAAATACTCCGGGTGAATGACTGGCTACGAAGGTGGTGCCGACGAGAGAGATTTGGATTCTGGGACCACGGGCTATACTTCCTGGAAGATGGGCTGTTGGCTAGGGACGGGTTGCACCTCACAAAGGATGGGAAGAATGCGTTTGGCCACAGCATGAAGAATTTCATCCGGAGGGCTTTAGACTGAATCTTACGGGGAAGGGAGATGTAATGTTGGGGGTAACAATGGACGTAGGCGCATGCACTGCAACGGAGAGAACAGCTCTGATAGTGCCCAATAATAGTCTTCAGACACATGTAGGAAGAAAGCCAGACTATGAAGCGCATGGTCTTCGATGTCTATATACTAATGCCCAGAGTATGGGAAATAAACAGAACGAACTTGAACTCTTAATATAAGAGGGAAATTATGACCTGATAGGTATAACTGAGACTTGGTGGGATGACTCTCATGACTGGAATACAGCAATTGAAGGATATAACTTGTTCCAAAAGAACAGGAGGAACAGAAAGGGAGGTGGGGTTGCACTGTATGTGAAAAATACTTATCTCTGCACAGAAATACAGGAGGAGGAGCTTGGTAGCCCCATCGAGAGCATCTGGGTTGAAATAAATGGAGCAAAGAATAAAAGGAACCTGGTGGTCAGCGTCTACTACCGGCCACCCAATCAAGAAGACAAGGATGAAACTTTTGAAAAGCAAATTGCCAATGTTTTAAGGAAGCATGATGTAGTAGTAATAAAAAGGTAAAGGTGTCCCCAACCAGTCGTGTCCGACTCTAGGGTGCGGTGCTCATCCCTGTTTCTAAGCCGAAGAGCCAGCGCTGTCCAAAGACGCTTCCGTGGTCATGTGGCCGGCATGGAAACGCTGTTACCTTTCCCGCCGAGGCGGTACCTATTTATCTACTTGCAATTTCTTACTTTTGAACTGCTAGGTTGGCAGAAGCTGGGACTGAAGACGGGAGCTCACTCCGTCACGCAGCACTCGGGTCTCGAGCTGCTGACCTGCCAACCATCCAGTCTGCAGCTCAGCGTCTTAACCACTAAGCCACTGCAGCCCCATTAGAAGTAATGGGGGACTTCAATTTCCCCGATATTTGTTGGGAGACAAATTCTGCAAAACATGGCCCCTCCAGGAAATTCCTGACTTGTGTGGTGGATCACTTCCTCCTACAGAAAGTAGAGGAAGGAACTAGAGGATTGGCTATCCTTGACTTGATCCTAACCAACAGAGATGACTTAGTGGATCAAGTAGCAGTTACAGGAACTCTGGGGGAAAGCGACCATGTTGCACTTGAGTTCTTGGTTCTAAGGGAAGCAAAAGCTGAGTGTAGTCAAACGTGTACCCTTGATTTTAGGAAAACTGATTTTAATAAACTCAGAACATTGATCAGTAAGGTCCCATGGCAAGCGACGCTAACGAGAACAGGAGTCCAACATGGGAGGGAGTTTTTGAAAAAGGAAATTCTCAAGGCACAGTCACAAACAATTCCAACAAGAAGAAAAGGTGGAAGACAACAGAAGAAGCCAATGTGGCTTCACAAAAACCTTAGGGTTGACCAGAAAACAAAAAAGGACACATATAGGAAGTGGAAAGAAGGCCAAGTAACAAAGGAAGAGTACAGGCAGGTAGCACAGAATTGCAGGGATGGCATCAGGAAGGCTAAAGCTGAGAACGAGCTGAGGTTAGCAAGGGATGCTAAAAACAACAAAAAGGCTTTCTTCAGCTACCTGCATAGTAAAAGGCAGAGGAAAGAAATGGTGGTTCAGCTATTAAATAAGGATGGCAAAACGATAACAGATGACAAAGAAAAAGTAGAGGTGCTCAATTCCTACTTTGGCTCAGTCTTCTCCCAAAAGAGGGTCTATGACCCCCCTGGCAAAGGTGAAGTACAGGCTGAAGGGGCAGGATTGCAGCTTGAGATCAATAGGCATATGGTCAAGGAACACCCAGTTACTTTGAATGAGTTCAAATCTCCAGGGCCAGATGAACTGCATCCTAGAGTCATAAAGGAACTGGCAGAAGAACTCTCAGAACCGCTGTCTATTCACTTTGAGAAATCATGGAGGACGGGGGAAGTGCCAGATGACTGGAGGAGGGCTAACGTTGTCCCTATCTTCAAAAAGGGTAAAAAGGAGGAACCTGGGAACTACAGACCAGTCAGTCTGACATCAATCCCTGGGACAATTCTGGAGCGGATGATAAAGCAATCCATCTGGAAGCACCTTGACAGCAATGCCGTGATTACTCGAAGCCAACATGGATTTGTCAAAAACAAGTCCTGCCAGACAAATCTGATCTCATTTTTTGATCAAGTAACCTCCCTTGTAGACCGTGGGAATGCTGTAGACATCATATACCTCGACTTCAGCAAAGCTTTCGACAAAGTGCCCCATGATCTCCTGATAAGCAAACTAGCTCCAAGTGGGCTAGATGAAACAACGATCCAGTGGATCCACAGGTGGCTACAGAATCGGACTCAAAGAGTGCTTATCAATGGGACCTTCTCAAACTGGGGAGAGGTAACAAGTGGGGTACTGCAGGGCTCAGTCCTGGGCCCAGTGCTCTTCAACATGTTTATGAATGACTTGGAGGAGGAGGTGCAGGCAATGCTGATCAAATGTGCAGATGACACAAAATTGGGAGGGATAGCTAATACTTTGGAAGACAGAAACAAAATTCAAAGTGATCTGGGTAGACTGGAGCACTGGGCAGAAAACAACAGAATGACATTTAATAGGGATCATTGCCAAGTTCTGCACCTTGGAAAAAGAAACCAAATGCACAGTTACAAGATGGGGGAGATGTGACTCAACCACACTACAAGCGAGAAGGATCTTGGAATTGTTGTCGATCACAAGCTGAATATGAGCCAACAATGTGATGTGGCTGCAAAAAAGGCCAATGCTATTTGGGGCTGCATTAATTGAAGCATAGCTTTCAAATCCCGGGAAGTACTAGTTCCCCTCTCCTCAGCACTGGTTAGGCCTCATCTGGAGTACTGTGTCCAGTTCTGGGCTCCACACTTGAAGAAGGATGCAGACAAACTGGAGCAGGTTCAGAGGAAGGCAACAAAGTTGATCGGAGGACTGGAAACAAAGCCCTGTGAAGAGAGACTGAAAGAACTGGGCATGTTTAGCCTTGAGAAGAGAAGCCTGAGGGGAGATATGATAGCACTCTTCAAGTACTTGAAAGGCTGTCACAGAGAGGAAGTCCAGGATCTCTTCTTGATCATCCCACAGTGCAGGACACGGAGTAATGGGCTCAAGCTACAGGAGGCCTGATTCCGGCTGAACGTCAGGAAAAACTTCCTGACTGTGAGAGCAATACGACAATGGAACCGATTTCCTTGGGAGGCAGTGGGCTCTCCCACACTGGAGGCGTTCAAGACGAGGCTGGACAGCCATCTGCCAGGGATGCTCTGAGTTAGATTCCTGCATTGAGCAGGGGGTTGGACTCGATGGCCTTGTAGGCCCCTTCCAACCCTACTATTCTATGATTCTATATTTTTTATTGTGGCAGAAAAGTTTAACAAACACAACCCGGCACTTGCTGGACTCGTCCCCCTGAGTCAATACTTGGTAGAAGCGCCTCTGGCAGCAATTACTTTGCGCATCCGGATCCTGCAATTTTTGCCCATTCTTCTTGGCAAAATTGCTCAAGCTCTGTCAGGTTGTATGGGGACCATTGGTGAACAGCAATTTGCAAGTCTTGCCACAGATTCTCAATCGGATTGAGGTCTGGGCTTTGATTGGGCCATTTTAAGACGTTCTGCTAGGAAAAGTGGAAGGCGAAAGGAAGAGGGGCTGACCAAGGGCAAGATGGATGGATGATATTCTGGAGGTGACAGCCTCGACCCGGGGGGAGCTGGGGGTGGCGACGGCCGACAGGAAGCTCCGGCGTGGGCTGGTCCATGCAGTCACAAAGAGTCGGAAGCGACTGACCGAATAAACAACAAGACGTTCAGGGTGCAATCTTATGCATGTTTAGACAGAGAAAAGGCCTACAACTCCCTGGGGAATGCTGGGAGTTGTAGGCCTTTTCTCTGTCTAAACACGCATAAGATTGTGCCCCCCAAGTCTTTTTTTTAAACCATTCCAATGTAATTTTAGCGGTGTGCAGGGTCATTGTCCTGCTGGAAGGTTAACCTCCATCCAGTCCCAGGTCCCTTGCAGAACAAAACAGGTTTCCCTCTAGAACTGCCCTGTATTTGACTCCATCCATCTTGCCCTTGATCCTGACCAGTTTCCCAGTCCCTGCCAATGAAAAGCATCCCCACAATTTTTATTTAAAATATTTTTTGGCCGCCTTTCAGGGCAGAAGCCCTCCCAAGGCAGCTCACAGCAATAAAATACATAAAAAGAGTTAAAATATTAAAAGTAAACCACATCAGCAACAAAAGCATCACAACATGAGGCTGCCACCACCACGCTTCACGGTAGGGATGGTCTCAGGGTGATGAGCACTATTGGCTTTGTGCCACACATAGCATTTGGCAGTAAGGCCAAAAAGTTCAGTTTTGGTCTCATCGGACCAGAGATCCTTTTCCCACATGTTTACTGTGTCTCCCACATGCCTTTTGGCAAAACCCAAACGGGATTTGATATGGTTTTTTTTTTCAGTAATGGCATTCTTCTCACCACTCTTCCATAAACCCCAGCTTTGTGGCGCATCCAAGTGATAGTTGTGCCGTGGACAGTTTATTCTGTCTAAGCTGTGGATCTCTCCAGCTCTTTCTGAGTTACCACTGACCTCTTGGCTGCTTCTCTGACTAATGCCCTTCTTACCCAGTCACTGAGTTTTGACGAATCATAGAACAGTAGGGTTGGAAGGGGCCTACAAGGCCATCGAGTCCAACCCCCTGCTCAAGGCAGGAATCCAAGTCAGAGCATCCCTGACAGAGGGCTGTCCAGCCTCGTCTTGAACACCTCCAGGGTGGGAGAGCCCACCGCCTCCCCAGGGAACGGGTTCCATTGTCATATTGCTCTCACAGTCAGGAATTTTTTCCTGATGGTCAGCCAGAATCTGGCTTCCTGTCACTTGAGCCCATGATTCCGTGTCCTGCACTCTGATGGATGCTGGAGAAGAGATCCTGGCCTTCCTCTCGGTGACAACCTTTCAAGGATTTGAAGAGCACTATCATATCTGCCCCCTTCATGGATCACTGCCTTGTTGTGGCGAAAGGGCTTGCGTAACTCAGTGAAGCCATAAGCTATGCCGTGCAGGGCCACCCAAGACGGACAGGTCATGGCAGAGAGTTCTGACAAAATGTGGTCCAATGGAGAAGGAAATGGCAACCCACTCCAGTATTCTTGCCAAGAAAACCCCATGGAACGTATCACAAGGCTAAAAGATATGACGCCGGAAGATGAGCCCCTCAGGTCGGAAGGTGTCCAATATGCTACTGGGGAAGAGCAGAGGGTATTTCCAAGTAGCGCCAGAAAGAGTGAAACGGCTGGGCCAAACCCGAAAGGACACTCAGCTGTGCATGTGTCTGGCGGTGAAAAGAAAATCTGATGCTGTAAAGAACAATATTGTTTAGGAACCTGGAATGTCAGATCAATGAATCAAGGTAAGCTGGAGGTGGTCAAACATGAGATGGCAAGATTGAACATCGACATCTTGGGAATCAGCGAACTAAAATGGACAGGCATGGGCGAATTTAATTCAGGTGACCATCATATCTACTATTGTGGGCAAGAATCCCTTAGAAGAAATGGAGTAGCACTCATAGTCAACAAAAGGGTGGGAAAAGCAGTACTGGGGTACAATCTTAAAAATGATAGAATGATCTCAGTACGAATCCAAGGCAAACCATTCAACATCACAGTAATTCAAGTCTATGCCCCAACCACTTAGGCCGAAGAAGCTGAGGTTGATCGGTTCTATGAAGACCTACAACACCTTCTAGAACGAACACCAAAAAAAGATGTCCTCTTCATCATAGGGGATTGGAATGCTGAAGTAGGAAGTCAAGAAATCACCGGGATAACAGGCAGGCATGGCCTAGGTGTACAAAATGAAGCAGGACAAAAGCTAATAGAGTTTTGCCAAGAGAACATGCTGATCATAGCAAACACTCTTTTCCAACAGCACAAGAGGCGACTCTACACATGGACATCACCAGATGGTCAATATCGAAATCAGATTGATTATGTCCTTTGCAGCCAAAGATGGAGAAGCTCCATACAGTCAGTCAAAACAAGACCTGGAGCTGACTGTGGCTCAGATCATGAGCTGCTTCTTGCAAAATTTCGGCTTAAATTGAAGAACGTCGGGAAAACCACTAAACAGTTCAGGTATGACCTAAATCATATCCCTGATGAATATACAGTGGAGGTGAGGAATAGATTTCAGGGATTAGACCTGATAGACAGAGTGCCTGAGGAACTATGGACAGAAGTCCGTAACATTGTTCAGGAGGCAGCAACTCAATCCATCCCAAAGAAAAAGAAATGCAAGAAAGCCAAGTGGCTGTCTGATGAGGCTTTACAAGTAGCTCACGAAAGAAGGGAAGCGAAAAGCAAGGGAGAAAGGGGAAGATATACCCAACTGAATGCAGAGTTCCAGAGAATAGCAAGGAGAGACAAGAAGGCCTTCTTAAATGAACAATGGAAAGAAATCGAGGAAAACAACAGAATGGGAAAGACTAGAGATCTCTTCAAGAAAATTGGAGATCTCAAGGGAACGTTTTGTGCAAAGACGGGCATGATCAAGGACAAAGAAGGCAGGGACCTAACAGAAGCAGATGAGATTAAGAAGAGGTGGCAAGAATACACAGAAGAACTATACAGGAAAGATCTGAATGTCCCTGATAGCCATGATAGTGTGGTCACTGAACTTGAGCCGGACATCCTCGAGACTGAAGTCAAGTGGGCCTTAGGAAGCATTAGTAACAACAAAGCTAGCGGAGATGACAGTATTCCAGCCGAGCTATTTAAAATCCTAAAAGATGATGCTGTTAAAGTGCTGCATTCAATATGCTAACAAATCTGGAACACTCAGCAGTGGCCACAAGAATGGAAAAGTTCAGTTTACATTCCAATTCCAAAGAAGGGCAACGCCAAAGAGTGTTCAAACTACCGCACAATTGCGCTCATTTCACATGCCAGCAAGGTGATGCTCAAAATCCTACAAGCTAGGCTTCAGCAGTATGCGAACCGAGAACTACCGGAAGTACAAGCTGGGTTTAGAAGAGGCAGAGGAACTAGAGATCAAATCGCCAACATTCGCTGCATCATGGAGAAAGCAAGAGAATTCCAGAAAAACGTCTATTTCTGCTTCATTGACTACGCTAAAGCCTTTGACTGTGTGGATCACAACAAACTGCGGCAAATTCTTAAAGTGATGGGAGTACCAGACCACCTTACCTGTCTCCTGAGAAACCTGTACGAGGGTCAAGAAGCAACAGTAAGAACCAGACATGGAACAACGGATTGGTTCAAAATTGGGAAAGGAGTACGACAAGGCTGCATATTGTCACCCTGCTTATTTAACTTATATGCAGAGTACATCATGAGAAATGCCGGGTTGGATGAATCAGAGGTCGGAATTAAGATTGCCGGGAGAATTATCAACAACCTCCGATATGCACCCTAATGGCAGAAAGCGAAGAGGATCTAAAGAGCCTCTTGTTGAGGGTGAAAGAGGAGAGTGCAAAAGCTGGTTTGAAACTCAACATTAAAACAACGAAGATCATGGCATCTGGCCCCATCACTTCCTGGCATATAGAAGGGGAAGAAATGGAAGCAGTGACAGATTTTACTTTCTTGGGCTCCAAGATCACCGCAGACGGTGACTGTAGCCATGAAATTAAAAGACGCTTGCTCCTTGGGAGGAAAGCTATGGCAAACCTAGACAGCATAGTAAGAAGCAGAGACATCACCTTGCTGACAAAGGTCCGTCTAATCAAAGCTATGGTTTTCCCAGTAGTAATGTATGGCTGTGAGAGCTGGACTATAAGGAAGGCTGAGCGCCGAAGAATTGATGCTTTCGAACTGTGGTGCTGGAGAAGACTCTTACGAGTGCCCTGGACTGCAAGGAGGTCAAATCAGTCCATCCTAAAGGAAATCAACCCTGAGTGCTCATTGGAAGGACAGATAATGAAGCTGAAGCTCCAATATTTTGGCCACCTAATGCGAAGAGAAAACTCCCTGGAAAAGACCCTGATGCTGGGAAAGACTGAAGGCAAAAGGAGAAGGGGATGGCAGAGGATGAGATGGCTAGATAGCATCACGGATGCAATGAATATGAACTTGAGCACGCTCCGGGAGAGAGCGCAGGACAGGAAGGCCTGGCGTGCTATGGTCCATGGGGTCACGAAGAGTCGGACACGACTGAACGACTGAACAACAACAATCATATCTGCCCTCAGTCTTCTGTTCTCAAGGCTAAACACGCCCAGTTCTTTCAGCCTCTCTTCACAGGGCATTTTTCCAGTCCCCTGATCATCTTTGTTGCCCTCCTCTGAACCCTCTCCAGTTTGTCTGCATCCTTCTTCAAGTGTGGTGCCCAGAACTGGACACAGTACTCCAGATGAGGCCTCACCAGTGCTGAGGAGAGGGGAACTAGTACTTCCCGGGATTTGGAAGCTATGCTTCTATGAATGCAGCCCCAAAGAGCATTTGCCTTTTTTGCAGCCACATCACATTGTTGGCTCATATTCAGCTTGTGATCGACAACAATTCCAAGATCCTTCTCGCTTGTAATGTTGTTGAGCCACACGTCCTCCATCTTGTAACTGTGCATTTGGTTTCTTTTTCCTAGGTGCAGAACTTGGCATTTATCCTTATTCAATGCCATTCTGTTGTTTTCTACCCAGAGCTCCAGTCTATCAAGATCACTTTGAATTTTGTTTCTGTCTTCCAAGGTATTAGCTACCCTGCCCAATTTTGTGTCATCTGCAAATGTGATCAGCATTGCCTGCACCTCCTCCTCCAAGTCATTAATAACAATCTTGAAGAGCACTGGGCCCAGGACTGAGCCCTGCGGTACCCCACTCGTTACCTCTCCTCGGTTTGAGAAGATGCCATTGAGAAGCACTCTTTGAGTCCGATTCTGTAGCCAACTGTGGACCCACCGGATTGTTGTTTCATCTAGCTCACTTTGAACTCGTTTGCTCATCAAATCATGGGGCACTTTGTCGAAAGCTTTGCTGAAGTCGAGGTATATGATGCCCACAGCATTCCCACAGTCCACAAAGGAGGTTACTTCATCCAAAAATGAGATCAGATTTGTCTGGCAGGACTTGTTCTTGACAAATCCATGTTGGCTTCGAGTAATCACTGCATTGTTGCCAAGGTGCTTCTAGATGGATTGCTTTATCATCTGCTCCAGAATTGTCCCAGGGATTGGTGTCAGACTGACTGGTCTGTAGTTCCCAGGTTCCTCCTTTTTGAAGATAGGGGCCACATTAGCCCTCCTCCAGTCATCTGGCACTTCCCCCATCCTCCATGATTTCTCAAAGAGAATAGACAGCGGTTCTGAGAGTTCTTCTGCCAGTTCCTTTATGACTCTAGGATGCAGTTCACCTGGCCCTGGAGATTTGAACTCATTCAAAGTCATTAGGTGTTCCTTGACCATATGCCTATCGGTCTCAAGCTGCAATCCTGCCCCTTCAGCCTGTACTTCGCCTTTGCCAGGGGGGTCATTGACCCTCTTTTGGGAGAAGACTGAGCCAAAGTAGGAATTGAGCACGCTCTGCCCTTTGTCATCCGTTATCATTTTGCCATCCTTATTTATTACATGAACCATTTCTTTCCTCTGCCTTTTACTATGCACGTAGCTGAAGAAAGCCTTTTTGTTGCTTTTAGCTTCCCTCGCTAACTTCAGCTCGTTCTCAGCTTTAGCTTTCCTGACGCCATCCCTGCAATTCCGTGCTACCTGCCTGTACTCTTCCTTTGTCGCTTGGCCTTCTTTCCACTTCCTATATGTGTCCTTTTTTGTTTTCAGGTCATCTCTTAAGCTTTTTGTGAAGCCACATTGGCTTCTTCTGTTGTCTTGCACCTTTTTTTCTTGTTGGAATGGTTTGTAATTGTGCCTTGAGAATTTCCTTTTCTAAAAATTCCCACCCATCTTGGACTCCTTGTCTCGTTAGAGTCGCTTGCCATGGGACCTTCCTTATCATTGCTCTGAGTTCATTAAAATAGTGAATGTCCTGCCTTAGATGCTGGAGTGGCAAATTATGTGCTTCCCCCCACCCCCACAAAGCGGACTCCTAGCCTCTGCCTTGCTCCAGCTATTGTGGCACTGTACTGGGTGCTCTGGAGAGCTCCGCCAGCCGCATCTGCTGCAGTGGGAGAGTGGCCAGTGGGGCTCTCCAGAGCAGTCACCTGCCTTCTGGCTTGCCAGAATCCTCTTGGGATGGTCCAGAAGGCAGCCAGACTCTCTGAAGAGCCACGTCAGGTGGAGAAAGCATCCAGCACTGCTCTTCAGAGAGCTTGCCTGCAATGAGCGCGAGCTGGAGCTGGAGCAACTCCCCTATGAGTAAAGGCTACAATAGCTGGGACTGTTTAGCTTAGGAAAAAAAGTGAGCGGGGGAGAAACGGCAGAGGTGTACAGAATTATGCATGATGTAGAGAATGCGGGTAGACATTTTTCTCTGTCTTTCATAATACCCATGAAGCTGATTGGCAGGAGCTTCAGGGCAGATAAAAGAAGGGATTCCTTCACACCTGCATAGTTAAACTATGGAATTCACTTCCAGAAGATGGAGTGGTCACCACTGTGGATCTCTTTAAAAGGGGACTGGACAAATTCATGGACAAGAAGATCAGTGGCACTTAATCCTGACGGCCACGTGCTTCCCGCAGCCCCAGAGGCTGGGGAACCCAAGTGCGAGGGGTTGCGCCGTGCCCTGCTGCTGGGCGCCGGGCCGGCCACTGTGTGAGCAGAGCGCCGGCCTAGGTGGTGCCTCCGTCCGACCTGGCGCGGCTCTTCTTACGACCCACGGCGCAGGGCTCTTCCTGCGGCCTCGGTGCTCCCGGGGTCCCCGGCGTTGGGAGGCGAAGCTGCGGGCGCAGGCCGAAGCGCCCTTGACGCGGCGCCTGCCGTGGCTGCTGCGGCGGAGCGGGAGCGCATCGCTCGGGGCGCCTGTGGCGCGGGGGCCGAGGAGCTGCCCCCGCCCCGCCGCCGCCTCTCCCCGCGCGTGCCGAAAGGGCGGGTCCGTGGCGCGGCCGCTGCGCGTGGTCCGCACCGGCCCCAGCGGCAGGTCCCGGCGCCCTGGCCGAAGGCTCTTCCCCCGCGGCTGGGCTCCGGACCGGCGGCGCTGGCGCGGGACGGAGCGGCTCGGGGAGGGGATGCGCCCCGCGGCTGTTAGGAAGGCGCGCGGGGCGGGAGGGGCGCCTGGGGCCGCGGGAGTGCGCGCCCCGAGCGGCCGCTCGCCCCGAAGCGTCTCTCAAGCGGCGCCCAAACTTCCGCGGCCCCGTCGCAGGGCCCCGTCGGCCGGACGCGCCTTCTTCGCGCGCTCCAGCCCCCGGCGCACGGGCGACCCGCTCGGGGGGCGCGCCTGGGGGCTCTGGGCGAGCCGCCGCCCTCGCCGGGCCGAGGCGGAGCCCGCGTCGCCTGCCGGAGATCCCCGCGAGGGCGAGGGCGGGGGGGCTCCCTCCCCCCGGAGGCCACGTGGGGACCCGCCCCCCGCCCCGGGCGGCCAGAGCCGGCGCGGCGCGCCGAAGAGCGCACAGGCGGCGGGCCGGGGAGCCGCGCAGCGCCGCCGCCGCCAGCCCGCCTCCCGTGGGGACGCGCCGCTTCGCCTCGCCTCGCCCGCCTCGCCCGCCTCGCCGGGCGCGGACCTGCCGCTGCCGGGGCCGCGAGGATGGCGCGCCTGCTCCCGGCGCTGCCGCTGCTGCTGCTGCTGGCGCCGCTCTGGGGCCGGGGCGCGCGCCGGCAGGCCTGCGAGCCCGGTGAGTGCGCGGCGGGGGGCGCCGCCCGCTGGGCCGGGGGCGGGGGGGCCGGCCCCGCCGGCGCGGAGGGTCCCCGCGCCCCCCGCCGGCTAAGGCGCCTCTGGCTTTTGCAGACACCTACCGCGAAGACCCCGCCGGGATCCACTGCGTGGCCTGCCGCGTCTGCGACGGTAAGTCCCCCGCCGCGCGCAGCCTGGGCCCGGCGCTCCGCGCGCGCTCCCGCTCAGCTCCAGAGACGGACCCTCCTGCAGGCTGCGGTGCGCTGCGCTGGGCTGCAGGCCCCCGGCGGGCGGGCTTCCAGGAGGGCGCCGGTGCGAATTCTGCCCGGCCGGCGGGCGCCGTGCCGGCAGAGCGGCGCCTCGGCCCGCGGGTGGGCCTCGCTGCCCTTCCCCCGTGCAGCCCTTGCTGCAGCAGGCCGCCCGCCCGCCCGCCTCCTGCGGTGCCGGGCGCCCCGCGGATGGGCGCCTCGGCCCCGGGCACAGCGCCGGCGCGTGGACGCGCGCCGTTGCCGGCCTGGCGGGCTCGGGCTGGGCCAGCCTCGCCGGGGGAGACGCCACAAGCCGCTCGGCGGGCCTGGGCTTTGGCGGGCCTGCCCCGGAGCGCCGTGCTCGGCCCGTGCGCGCAGGCAGCGCGTTCCGGCCGCCCAGCGCCTCGGGGCTCCGCCGAGCTGCCCCGAAGGCCCGGCCCCGAGTCAGCGGCGGCTTGGCTGCCGGGACCGCCTCAGATGTGGCGGGGGCCTTTAGAAGCATTTCCCTTCCCAAGGGGAGAAGCGGGAGTACGCGCGGAACTGCTCCGACTCCGCCAACGCCATCTGCAAGTGCCGCCACGGATACTCGTGTGTCGAGGCAGCAGAGGAGTGCCGCACCTGCCAGTGCGGGCCCGGGAAGGAGGACGCAGGAGCAGGTGAGCCCCGGCAGTGAAGCCTGGCGCGGGGGGGGGGGGCGCGGGGGGCAAAAGGGCCTGGAGAGAGAGGCGGGGCGGGAGATGCAGGAGTCTAGGAAGGAAGAGGTGATGGTGGAGGGGCCGGGGCTGGGGGGCTGAGGAGGAGGAAACTGAAGGGCAGCAGCCAGAGGAATCCCAGGCCAGAGTGGGCAGGGGCGGAAGGAGGCCAAACCATCGCCCGCCCGCCTGTCCCCCATTCTGCAGAGCTTCCTGGGCACGAGCCTTGTGGTTTTGCAAGATAAGAGATGCCCCCGACAGAACAAGGTTGAGGTCCATTGTACAGGCGTGCTCCCTCTCAACAGCAGCACCCTCGTGCTGCCCTTTGCCAGCAGCACCCCCTCACTTCCTGTTCACACCTCGAAGTCTTGGGAGACTCCGTGGAGATGATGTTAATCAGCGAAGCGGCGGCTGCTGTATTTGTTAGAGGCTGCAGCGATATCTCCCAGTGCCAAAGCAAAGTGTCTTCCTGCTGCAATGCATAATGCAACCAAGCAGTCAAAATAAACAGCACTGAAGGCACATCACCCACAAAAGCTGTTTGTCCAGAGGCAATAGCAGCCTCAACGAAATGCATGTGCACAGCAGTGCTGGATTGTGCTGCCTTCAACTCTTGTGCATCAGCAGTTACAGATCAAAAATCTAGCCGCCATCCTGAAAATGCCTGTAAGCTTTGGAGCCTCATTAACTCCCATGAGGACTCACTGTAAGCCAACAAGTTACTAGCCCACAATGTTTCTCTTGCCACCTGCCCACACGGACCTTGGTTAGGTGCCTGTGTCTTAACAGGAAAAATTAAAAGCACTCCCTGGCCTGGCCTCCTGTGGGGGATTCTTCCCCACCACTGGCAGCCAGAGGAGGAGCGATTTACGAGTCCCCCCAATTTGGTGAACTTGTGGGGGAGATCAGAACATCGACCAGGCTTGGGGGTGCTGGGGCTGGCTTTGGACCTTTGCTTCTTGTAAGTGATGCCTACCTGTGTATTTCTCAAAGGCTGCCAAAGTTGTCCTGAAGGGACATTTAACAATCTGGCCAGTGGTAAATGCCGACCATGGACACGGTAAGTCCTTTTAAAAAACACATCTCTAAGTGAAAGAGTTGCTGGATCACGCGTGTGTTTTAATGCCACTTTGTGATTGTCTGCAGTTGTCCAGGCAATAAGATCTCAACTCCTGGGACAAAGAAGATGGACGTGATTTGCGAGCCACAGCCGGAAGGCCCCACACAACCTCCCACATCCGCCATGGCTGTCTCCACTAACCTTGCCGGTGAGGGCTTCTTTCATCTTTCCAGGGAAAGGTGAAGGGCTGGAAATTTGCCAGAAGTGGCTCTACAGCCTGCAAGTTTGGTGAAGATCACGTTGAGGATGTTTGCTAGCAGCAGCAGCCGCCGCGCTGCAAATAGTCGCTGCTAAGAATGCGGTTGTCACCATCAGGACTGTCTGCACTGGATTCCCTTCTGGCCTCACTGCTTGCAATCCTTCCCCCACCACTCCAGCCTGTGTACTGAAACGCTCCATAATACTCCACACATCTCCGCGCACAGAAGTGTCCACAAAAGTGTATGGCAGAATAAATTCATTAGTCTTTAAGCTGCCACAAGATTCTTTGTTGAGTACGTTGAGGGAAAGTGGAAGAAAGGCCAATGGCAGTTCTGGCTTAGAACAGGGGGACACACTGAGATGGCGGATGATACAGACCTGAGGGTCTGATACAGACCATGCGCTCCCAGTCCTGGTTTGGGAACTCCACTCCCATTTCGTCAGGATTTGGAGGTGTGGGACGGCCTCATGGCGGGGACGGGGCCTCCCCAGTCTCAGTGCATGGCCCTCGGTCAGCTTCCCCGGGCTTTTGATCACTTCCACTCAGTCGTTTTGCTCTCTGAATCGGTTTCCCATTCTTCCAGGCATCCAGATAACTATTAGTTTCCTCTTGCTCTCTTTCCTTGTAGAATCTTTTTTTTTCATTAAGGTTTAGGATAGTCTCATTGCTTGGGTTATTGTAAAACAAATCTGAAAACGAATACTGACCAAGAAAATGTTTTGAGAAGAAATGTCCACCATCCCTCCGTGGAAGGAGTGTGATCCAGCGGAGGGCTGGGTGTGCGTGTGGGAAGTACCCTCTTCTTGTGAGACTGTCATGTCCCACAAGAGGTGAGGAGGTATAAGGTTTTCTTTCAGGCTTGTGGAAGAGGCAGGGACAGTTGTTACGAAGGAATTTGTTGATAATTCTTAGAAGATTGCATGAGTAACAGAGGTGATCTTAACCTACTAATCTCTAGGATACATTAGTAGTCACTGCCATTCATTAATGTGATTGGACCTTCTTGTTAACAGAGTACGTCATGCAGCCATCTCTCTGGATTGTTTTTTTCTTCCCAGATAATTATTTCCACACCTCTTGGAAAGAGCAATGGCCACATTTTCTTGGCTCAAAGAAAGGGGTGCCTGTTCTAGAATACGTCCTGGAACAGCCATATCCCGGCTGGAGATCATGGGCTGGTAGCCTGGGGTCCCTCTGGGGCAAGTCCCTCCGCCCTGGCAGAGAGGGCTGCGGGGGCCGTTGGGCTGCCACTGGTGAGGGGAAGGTGCTGTTGGCCGCACAGGCTAGAGTCCTTCCTGCCAGCAGACCTCTTCCTGAGGAAGGGCTTTAGCAGCACGCTTCTCCTTCAGCCTCACAGAGGTCATTATGATTCTGTTTTACTCTCTAGGAACGCAGGCTGGTTCAGCCCACCTGGCTTTCCCAAGGAAAGGAAGGCTGTGGCCCTGTTTCCCCTGAGCCCAGGCGCACCTGCAGCGAGTCTCGCAGCTCACCCCCCGTTTCTCTCAGCTTTGTGTTGCTGCAGCTTCTGAGGGATGTTTTCTGCTTGTTTTTAGAGATGGACAGCCAGCTGATCCCCATCAGCGTCGCCCTGATAATGGCCCTGCTCCTGTGCGTGTTTCTCCTCCTGCTTTCCTGCATCTTCTTCAGATCCAGGGCCCAAAGGAAGCTCCTGAAATGTAAGGCCAGAACGCTGCCTTTCGCCAACATCGCCCTGGGTGTTCTCTCCCCCTCCGTCTCGGGGCTCCGTGCCCTGCTCTTTGGAACTCCAGGTTGGGCTGGGGCCTGCCTCTGGAAGAGGGATGAGTCCCCCAAACTCGCCTAGGACCCCCCTGCCTGCGTGGCTGAGTCCCACAGAATGTGGCTGCCCAAACATCTGGGCTTCCACATTTTAGTTAAGACAAGTATCTGGCATTCATGGCTGCAAAGGTATACTTGGAAGGGCACGGGCTATTTTTGTCGAAAGCTCAGAAGCCAAAAGGGGTGTTGGAATCAAGCTGGGGGCCAAGGGCTCTGGGGCCCTGCAAAGCTCCTGTTCCTCCCCATGGTTGGCAAACTGGGATTGCGCAGAATAGCATAGGCCGCAGAACGAACTGTGCCCGAGAGGCGGGAGCTTCTCTGCTTATCCTGCGCAGTGTGTGCCGACAGCAGGCATCCGCGGCCTTGGCGCAAAACTGTTTGAGGCCAGGACTGCCGCTGTGCTGGTTCCAGCCCAGTGCCTGCAGTGCTTCCCCCGGGCTCATCTTTCCGGGCCCCAAACTAGAGGGGCTGTGCTCCGACCTCCACGCCCGAGTGTCTCCACCCTGCAGTCCTGAGGGGCCTCCTCCTTCCCTGTGTCACACCACGATCTCTCACAGCAATGGGAAAGCCGTCCTGCTGGCATTCTAGCTGGAGGCCAACATGCAGCCAGGGGGCCAGGCTTGGGTGATAGGCTGACGCGCGTAGGCTGAAATTTTAACCCGGTCCCCTTCCTGGATCAGAACACAGTGGGCCCATTGAAAGTGGCAGCTCTCTCGGCTGTGGCAACCCAGGTGCGTCTGGGGAGCCCACAGCCAGGGTGTGATGGCAGCAGGCAGCGTCCCGCTCCGCTTTGCCCCACGCATCACGCCTCCCCGTGGAGGTCTCCCTGTAGCAAGAATAATAACGCTTTGCGCGCTGGCACAGCGCGTTCAAGGGCTCAGGTGCGTCCCGAGGATTACCTACTTGTAGATGCCCCGTAAGGTAAGCCAGAAAAGCCAGGCAGTCCTGTCCATGCTTAGCTGGGAAGACAGGCAGGAAAACAATGAAGTATGTCTGTTTTTAGAAAGCCATCTAGGCTTTCACTCTCACTGCTGCTTGTGCCAAAGAATGCCATACATTACACCCATCTGAAACCCCCCCTAATCCATTTAACTTGGGGTTTGGGGAGCTGGTCTTTGATTTTAAAGAGTGGTGATGGTTTGGAACAGTTGGCTGGCGTTAGCAGGGATCTTTTGAAACCCTGTGTCTACTCAACCAGCCCTGTTTGTGCTGGAAGACCAAGCAATGGCCTCCTGGAGAGGTCTCCCTGTTTCGTGAGTGACCGTGGCAGGTGGGTGCTGGAGGTCCTGCCACAGATCACTGGCCTGTGTGCATCTAGATCACATCTGGATGGGGGCATTAGAGAGTCTGGCCTTGTGGAGGACAGAGCCTGGGAACTGAGGTCGGATTCCATCCTGTCTGTCTGTCTTGGGTGCAATGCAGTAATTTACACCTCTCCTTCCCCCGCCCCTCCATAGTGCCCCATGGGCAGCTGGCCCAGGAGGTCGACGACTGCAGCTACCGCTACCCAGAGGAAGAACAGGGAGGGAACAGTGAATCCACAGGAGGGCTGAAGGGGGAGCTACTGGAAAACATCCCGTAACGAGTCAGAGCTCCAAATCTTCATCAGGAAGCAAATCCTGGTTTCCGCTGCCAAATGAAGAATGCAAAAGGACTCTAGCAGATCTATCTCTGGAAGTATCCCTAGTTCCCAACCACAGCCAGAGATGATCCTTTAACCAGCTCCAAAAACTTATCCTCAACAAGTTCGTAGTAAATTGAAAACGGGTGATCCCAGGCTTCACCGGCCTTTGCTGTTCTCCCTTGCAAAGCCCAACTGGAGCGTTCTTTTGAAAACCTGTGCTGGAATCATCGCCTGAAGAGGCTGCTGTACGTTGCTTTGGGCTTAGATGAGACTAATTTGGGGAGGGGGGGAGTCAAGGTGGAAGAAGAGTCACTGGGTCACACCTTTTGCACTGCAAAGGTCTTTTATGACAGAATGTGGGGGGTAAAAATGTGCGGCTGACATTCAAGTGAACTTTCGAGTGAGAGCCCACACCCAACCCTGCCTCAGAAGTGCCTCTGCCATGACGTGAGGGATGGTGGCCACTCAAGGCTTACGGGGGCGGTGGTGGGGAGGTGGAGCCATCCCAGGGAGCAGTCCGTTGGGGAGTGCTGCTGCTCAGCGGCCTCCATCTCGGCGCTGCTTGCGCAGGGGGGCTCCCAGCAGACTGGAGCGGTTGGGGCGCCACTTCGCATTGCGTGCCAGCGCTTCGTGGGCGCCTTGCCCTGCGGGTGTCTGCCCTGCAGCCTCTTCACGGTGGGGCCAGCAGAAACCCAAAGACCACACGGGCCTCCACAGTTTGTCACCCGTTTCCGACACCCTCCCACAGCTCGTATTCAGCGCCCACGGAAGAGCTCAGCTTCTCACATGACGCATGACACAGCCTGTGCGTCGTCTCTTTGGTTGAGCCAGTTTTGGTGGTTTGGCTCAACGGAAACATCTGTGACAGGCTGGCTGGAGGGCCTTTGATCTCGAGACCTGCAAGGGTGGCTGCCTTCTGCCCAGCCTGACGGGGTTTGGTTTCGAGGGGGGGGGGGGGTGCACAGTAGCTCAGCACAGTTGTGGCGTGGAGACTAAGAGCTGGGACTGTGTTTCTATATTTATATACCACCGAACTGAGGATGGAAATATTTGAGAAGAAGATTAATATTTACCTCTACGTCAGCTGAGAGTGCCTTGACCTTTCCAAGCCACCTTGAAGGGCGGAGGGTACATTTCTTGGCTTAGAAATAAGTTATGATAAAAATGTAGACCAACTCCCTGTGGGATCTGGACCAAGAGATCCCAGCCTTTGCAACACAGAAACCAGCATCATGTATATGAAATAGAAGGTGTGGACATGCAGCACACACCAGGGCCAGGTGAAAGGGAGCGACAGCAATCCTGTGCATGGCTGCTGGGAAGCTTACTCAGAGAAGCATAGAATAGTAGGGCTGGAAGGGGCATACAAGGCCATCGAGTCCAACCACCTGCTCAATGCAGGAATCCAAGTCAGAGCATCCCTGACAAATTGCTGTCCAGCCTCATCTTGAACGCCTCCAGTGTGGGAGAGCCCACCACTTCCCCAGGTAATTGGTTCCATTGTCGTATTGCTCTTACAGTCAGGAAGTTTTTCCTGATGTTCAGCCGGAATCTGGCTTCCTGTAACTTGAGCCCATTATTCCAAGTCCTGCACTCTGGGATGATCAAGAAGAGATACTGGCCTTCTTCTCTGTGACAACCTTTCAAGTACTTGAAGAGCGCTATCATATCTCCCCTCAGTCTTCTCTTCTCGAGGCTAAACATGCCCAGTTCTTTCAGTCTCTCCTCATAGGGCTTTGTTTCCAGTCCCCTGATCATCTTTGTCGCCCTCCTCTGAACCCTCTCCAGTTTGTCTGCATCCTTCTTCAAGTGTGGTGCACAGAACTGGACACAGTACTCCAGATGAGGCCTAAGCAGTGCTGAGTAGAGGGGAACTGGTACTTCCTGGGATTTGGAAGCTATGCTTCTATTAATGCAGCCCCAAAGAGCATTGGCCTTTTTTGCAGCCACATCACATTGTTGGATGCACACTTACTCCCAGGTAAGTGTGCAGAGGATGGCAGCATTAGAGAACAAACTTAGCCATATGTACTCTAAAGTAAGCCATTGTGTTCAATGGTGCTTACTCCCAGGTGATAAAGCGTGTAGGATTCTTTCATAATGGGAAAAATCCAAAATCCCAGAATTTTTTATTCTGTACTTTTAAATCCTCAAAACTTCACAACTGGAGAATTTCCAGTCTGGGTTATGTTCTTGTATTTTCCAAATAAGACAAGGTAGGTATATCCTGAAATGGAGATAAATCTTTTGTATTTTGCAGTTTTCAAGGTGGGCCAGATTATTTTAGGGCATTTGCAGCAAAACTGAGGGTGCAGTCAAATAATAACAGCAAATAGGGACCGTAGATTTTCCAAAAAAGGCATTTTCCCCTCAAACATCCAAAATCTTAAAAGCTTTCTAGAAAATGTGCAAGCAAAGTTGCTGTATCAGAAAGCCAAGGTTTTCATTCGGATGGCTACAATGCAAAAGCTAGTGACGTGTGCTGGGTTAGGGGTGACGCAGAAATGTGGGCGTTCTGATCCGCTGTGGATGTTATCCAAGTCTCAAATGACCAGAGATGTACAGAGCGGCTCGTCTCCTGGTTAGCAAAGAAGATTCTGCTCTATTTTGCCGAAGAACGACTTGCAATGCAACCCTGTACACGCCCACTCGGGAGAAGGCCCTGTTGCAGTTCATCCAGGGTAAATGGCTATAGGGCTGCATCCTCAGGGATTGTGTGTGCGTGTGCTGTTACCAGATTCTGGTGAATGTTCAGTACGTGTGGGATCTGCATACCCCTAATGGGGAGGGCTCATCTGTTCATGGAGGCCTGGGATTTCAGGAGTACCCAGCAAGCATCTCGCCTGGAATGAGGCTGCCTGCACGTGATGTTTTGCCATGTGTGGTCATGAGACCTTGCTTGAGGGGCTTCAGGGTGCACCTCTTTCATCTTCAAACTGAATGCCAGCTGAGGGAGCTTCTGCATCTATCCAAATGCCCCCAGATCCACGACTAAGCCCAAGTTCACATGCCAGGAATAATGCCTGTGCCTCTTCCTCAGCTTGCCCCACCCTCCTCCTCCCTTTGTTTCTGTAGTGTAGATTGTAAGCTCCTTGAGGCAGGGACCTGCCAGCCCTCACTCTGTCAAGCAGGGGTGGGGAGCTTCCAGAAGTTTTGGGTGACAGCTCCCATCCTCAGCGGCTGAGGCAGCGGGAGCTGAAGTCCAGCCACGCCTGGAGGGGTGCAGGTCCCCTGCCCTGCTACAGAAGGCCGTGGGCGTGAAGCATTCACCGGCCTGAGGGGACAATCCAGCCTTGAGTTAACAGGTACTTTGCAGGAGTTACTTTTACAGCCATTTTTACAGAAATGTGATGGTTCCATTACCTATGGCTTTATATATTAAAGAGACGTTTGTGGTAGCACTTGACAGAAGCCCCACGTGCTGTTTGCTACTGTAGGGCTCGCTATAGATGTATATTTTGTAGTGAATAAATGATTCAAAATAAAACTCCCGTTTTTTGCTCTGCCCTTCTGTTTGCCTTTGTACAAGGTTGCCTTGGTAGCCCACTGGGACCCAAGAGCCCTGGCACCTGGAGATACTTGTGTAGCACGGAGCTATGGCCCCTCTCCAGCCATCCCAGCAAACAGGAGTCCCCACAGGAAGGCAAGGGGGGGCACAAGGAAAATAAGTCATTGCCCCCAAACCACTTGGGAAGCCGCCAAGCCGGGTGGCGTTTCCTCCAAACTAGGCTTGAGGTCAGCGAGGAGGCAGCCTGCGCCCCCCGCTTCAGGAAGCCAGAGGTGGGGTCGTGCACCTCCTTGTTTTCCTAGCACGAGCCCCCCCCCCCCCATCCCTACCCTTGGTTTGTCTGCTCTGTATGTGGGGCTGTTTGGAAAATGGCTTGGAAGCTTCAGTCCATTACAAAATGCCACTGGGGTGACATTCAGACCGTATCGCGCCAGATCTGAAATTGCGGCACTGCTCAGCCGCCAGGCATAGTTCAAACTCCTGTTTTTGTCCTTTAAACCCAGAATGGCCCAGGAGCAGTGTAACTCAAAAACCGCTGGCTCCCACATAATCCTTGGGTCCTCCTTATGTCCGTGCCCCCCCTCCACATCAGGCGACGACTGGTGGTGATCAGAAACGGGGCTTTCTCTGTGGCGGTGCCTGTTTTGGGGGAAGGGAGTGGCCAGAGAGGCTTGTCTGTTTTTAGCGTGCCAGGTGAAGACACCCTTTGCTCAGGATTTTTACCCCTGCTCTTATCACTATATGGTTCTGCCCTCTTGGCTCTGGGCTTATGGGGCTTTAAAACTACCCATTTTTAATATTTGGCTGTTTAAATTGTTAGCCCCCATAAGAGCCCATCTGGCCCTAAAGTCCATTTGGCCTGCCGAGGGGAAACGTCATACACAAATTCCTGGGAGGACAGAAATGTGAAAGCAGGGTGGGTATGTGACCCTGGGCACAGGCAGAGCACATCGAAATGAGAGGAAATGCACCAGGGTGGGGGAGAGATTAAGCCCTTCAGGATTTGGAGGTAATTTGAACTTGGTGGAATAGAAAACGGGTGTATTCCTTGTTGGCACTGCCTGTGATGCTGCATTGCTGATGTCCCATCACCCTTCACAGTCCTCAGCAATCCTATACCCACTTACGTGCGAGTAAATATTACTGAACGCAATGGTACTTACTTTTGAGGAGATGTGTATCGGATTCTGCTGTAAATGAGACAAAAAGCTGGCAAATGCAGTGACTCGGAAAAGACAACTGTTTATGACCTGACAAGCCCTCAGTGCTGTATGAATTTCTCTGCACCTTGATTCCAGAGGATCTCCGCTGAGTATTTGGTTCAGCTGAATGCCTACAAGTGATCACAAGCTGAATATGAGCCAGCACTGTGATGTGGCTGCTAAAAAAGCTAATGCAATCTTAGGCTGCATTAACAGAAGTAGAAGGGTGCTTCCAGTGAGATGGCTCTTAGTGCTACCAATGAGAAGGCAGTATGCAGTTATTCCATCTTTTCTTTCTTAATGCATCTTTTGCAGTAACAAAAAAGATGGTAGAACCAGTGGGAAAACACAGGCGAGTTATGAGTTGAAGCTGACATTGCCTGGACAACCCCGCCAGCCATAAAATGCTATGAATGAGGCAGGGGGATAGCCCCATCAAAGCCTTTCCTGTATGCATCCCAGGTCACAGGAAGAAAGACTTCCACTCTATTCTGTGTTACGCTGCATCTGGAGTACTTTATCCAGTTCTGGGTACCACATTTTAAGAAGGGCATTGACAAACTGGAGCATCGCATCCAGAGAAGAGCCATTAGGATGACGAGGGGTCTGGAAACAGCCTGTGAGGACTGGCTGAAAGAGCTGGGCCTGTTTAGCCTGGATAAGAGAAGATTAAAAGGGGACATGATAGTCATCCTCTAATATCTGAAAAGCTGTCATGTGGAAGACCAAGCAGAGTTTTTCTCTGTTGCTCCTGGGGCAGAACCAAGGGGTGGGTGCTGTGGCTGTATCTGTCACTGTGGAGTCAGCATGGAGGTGGGGGTTGGACTAGCTGATCTCCAAGATCCCTTCCAATGCTATGATTCTGGGATATGTCTCCTGCTCGGTTTATGTAAAATGGCAAAAACATTGCAAGCACTTTACAGTAAGGACTTCTTTATTAAACAAAAAACAAAAAAAACACCCCCAAAGATATATTAATTCAAAAAGAAGCTTAGTGAAGCTCACTTTCTCTGGCACCAAACCCTGCTCCTGACACAAGCACAGAGAATACACACAACCACACAAAATTATATTTTTTAACAGAAGCACAAACCTAAAGTATTTAGCACCTGTTGCAAACTGCACATCTTGCAGTCCAAGATCCTACAGTGTTGGAACCAATACTGGGAAGAAAGAGGTTCACCTGCTTGAAAGGGTGCCCTGTGCGAGATTTATTTTTAATTTGCTTCAAAAACAGGTTGTGCTTTTGCCTATATATTTTCTTAGAAAATCATGCATTTGATAGAATATTCTCAAACACTACCAGCTCATTCCCTCTCTTAGCTTAGCTTCCCATTCCACATTTTAGGATTTCACTGTGAAGGTAGGCCTGCCTAGGCCTTGTAAGTAGTTTGGTTCAGGCAAGGTGCCTGATGGGATTGAGAGTGTGTGTATGTGTCTCACCATGAGAAGGTAGTGTAACATGCTCATTATAAGCCAAAAATTCCTATCCACCAAAGGAGCTCATCCCTGAAGATAAGCAGGCAGCTGTGCTGATAAGACTGTTGCTGAGCTAAGTTAACGCTTGAGCAGCCACAGTGTATTTTCTTTGTTCTCCAACTTTCAGTCTGTATACATGCATCCTGTTTTCTTTCTTTGGTGAGACATTCAGCCGTGATGTGCTTTAATAAATTTCTGACTGTTCAACATAACCTGCCTTGGATATTTCCTTAACATCACTCAATCACGTAAAAAGCTGCAGCCAGGCTGGGAAAAGCCTTGGATCATCTTGGGCCTCTTTGGGGAAAGTTTGTTTGAAGGCATCTAGGGTTCCCACCATTTCCACCTTTCCTGCCTCAGTTTTCATTCGCAAAACATTTCATGCAGTTTCTTGTTTTCTTTCTCTGGGACAGCAGTATAGAAACAATGTTTTCCAAGAAGGATTCATGTGTGGCCCCCAGACACACTCAACAGCACACATGGACTGGATTATGCCTCTCACCATGTGGCAAATGGTGCCTGACAAAGCTGTATTCCACTACAGTAAAATCCCACAGTCCCACTGGAGGCCTCAAGACAGCACATTCACGAGCCTGAAGCATGGATCCTGAAAGGTCTGGGATTAAGAACCCACCCAACAGCAACCACGTTTGCCCCTATACAGTGCACTACAACCATGCTGAAGCAACCCATTCCCATCTAAGTTCTTTTGAAACACAATTGGTGGTTGCAGTGGCAACCTTTTACATTTGCCTTGCTGGAGGTCTAAGAAACCATTTCTGGGACATAATAAAGCAAACCTTGACTCAAAAAGGGGCTGCCTCGTGACGGACACAGCCCTTGGCAAAGAGGCCCAAGGGCCATGGCCTTTTCTCCTGGAGTCCTTGCAGTGGAGGGAAGGGATGGATCGCCAGCCGCTCACTGTTGCTTGCAGCCTTCCTTTCTGCCCTTAGATTTCTGGCGGCCCACCTTTTCTGGTCGTCGCTTGGTTGGTGACACAAAAATAGGATCTGCAACCTCATCCAGGTAGTCAGAGAAGCTGTCCACTGGAACTGGTCGTGCCGGGGCAGCAGCTAAATGAGCAGGATGTGGGGGGCGGGGAGGAGAGAGAACTCCAGTTGTCATTGCACTACCAGCCTCCTTTTCCACGCACCAGGTATGAGACCCACCCACCCACCTCCCTTTTTCTTCATCCCCCAAGTTCAAGTTATTCTTACGAGCCAATCTCCTACTTCCTGCTATTCAAAAAAATTTTCTGGACATGTGAGTAACAGTCACGTGAGAATAATAGAAAGCAAAGATTTGGCATGTGCAAAGTGCCACAGGGGAGAGAATAAAAGACTCAAGTGCCACACTGGAGGGATCAGATAGATGGCTGTTCCTAATCTGGTGACCTATTCGCACGTCCCACCTGGGCACCGTGTTTCCAGAGTCCACACAGAAGCAACCCTTTCCTCCATCAGACTGGTGCCTCGTTCCAAGTCCTGCTAAGCTCTGTGGGGCTCCCTCACAACCAAGGGTGTCTAGCATGGCCCTCTCTGTGTGACTCTGAGGCCTTGGGAGCAGCTGGCCAACTCATCAGCAGGCAGCTCCATTCTCTTGGCCTTAAGATCTTCAGCAGTATTCCGGCAAAGTTGCAGCCTGAGGGAGAACCAAGAATCACAGGCAAGTCACAAACCTGACTCTCTCGCTGCTTGCACTGTCAACTCTACACTATTCTTCTCCCTCTAAAGCCACCTCTCTTGAAATTTGGTTCCAATTTCTAATGACAATAAATGGGTTTCAGGATGTAACTTTTTTTCAAGATTGCAAATTTAAGGAGCCTGCTGTATCATTCACAGGGTTACCAGTCAGGGCACTGACTTGATGTCACGGCCTCCTCCTGTGGGCGCCTCCAAGCTTCCCAGGGGCTGAGCTCGGGGCGGGGGGGACAGCTGTGCAGCTCTGCTGGACCTCCTTCTGGCAAGAGAGCAACAGGGCGCCACAAGTAGAGGCAAACAAGGTGGGGCGGGGGCCGGAGAGGGTGCGCTGAAGATCCTGAACAGATCGGTCTGCAGACCCTCTGGAGTCTGTTTAGTTCAGCTGTGGGAGTCTCTCTTTTGGAAACCGTAAAGGCTCAGGACCTGTGATTAAGATGCCATCGCTAATGGTGGATGCTGATGGCCTGCACTCATAAAGCCCACTGACAGGGATCCCTTTTCTTCTCATCCATGTGGGAACAAATGATACCGCCAAGCGGAGCTACGAAGAAATCACGTCAGACTTCGAAGCTTTGGGAAGGAAACTCAAGAACTTTGGGGCCCAGATAGTTTTTCTGACCATCATCAATTTCTGAAGAGCGTAACCGTTAAGCTTTTGCCGTGGGATTCCCTGCAATGAAGAAATCTCACTGATTTGAGTGTCCAGTGTTACACTGCCTGAGTGTGTGTGCTGAAGAGACCGAGAAACCAGACAGCATGTTCCTGGCCAAGCCAAAATCACGCTACTACCATGCTCCTGGAAGCTGCAATAAACTGTGTAAGCTGGGAGTCCCAACCTGATTGAGAAGAAAAGAAGATATTGGAGCAACTGTCTTGAAAAACAGTGAAATCTGTGTAGCTGGCTGGCTGATGCTGTCAGTGATGTTACAACTTTAAATTAAGACTGTTTTCCTGTTTTGAGACCCCAGCAAAGAAAGCTAACCTGAGTTATTTGTTGCCCGTGCCAAAGCAAGAATTTGGCTGCCCTGTACCTCATCGTGTCCTGTTTTAAGCTTGGGATTTACAAATACAGACAAACTGAGAAGCTTGCCTTTGAAGTCCTGCAAATCACCCCACCACCTCCCGGAAGAAGATTAATGGCTACCTGAAAAATGCAAGTATAAGGCGATGCCCATCACCCCCCAGCGTCCTGAGTTTCGGCACTTTGCTTTCATGTACCAAGTTGAAGGGGAAGAGAAGAAAAGGGGGGGTGATATTGTAAATCCCTGGCTAGCTTGTCTAGTGATAGATAGCCCCGAGAGCTTCCCCCCTTTTCACAGTGCTGTGAGGCTTTTCAAAAACTTGAACTCTCATTGCTGTAGACTGTGTGTCTGTGTTGTAGTCAGCTCAGTGTACAACAGGCTGAGTTGATCTATGACTTTTAGATTTCCTTCTGCTAGAACTCATGCAGCAGAGTTGCGGATGCAAAAATGGTGACCTAAAACTCTTTGCGTGTGTGAGTATGCCCATCCCTTGATTTTGATGAGCCCTGAGCATGCAGCCAGAGGAGCAGTATAATTGCTAGATCTGCTCCATCATGCCTTACCATGCAAAAAGTGTTTTCCATTCATTGCGTTAAATTGAAAAAGTTTGTTGTGTGTATTTTATGATTTCTTAGATATCATAAAATATATGTGATATTTGCAGATTAGTGTTAGTTGCAACTCCAAATGATACTGAGTGTGGTTCCCAATGGATGACAAGTAGAGAAAGACAGAGACAAGTAGAAAAGACAGAGAAATAGAGAAAGTGGCAGACAGATAGAGAAGGGGGGAAAAAAAGAAGAAAGAGGAGGCAATAGGCAAAGAGAAAGAAAATTTGTAGAGAAGAAGCGTGGCCACAGTTGCCCCCAGGGTGAATTAGAAGCAGCTGATTGTGCCTGGAGCTTATTATCTAGGGGTAAAGTAGCCACAATAATGTAATAGTTCTTTAAGATGAAACAAATGTAACTAGAAGGAGAAGAAGAGCCTATCCCAAATGTGCGTCATTGGGACTAGTGTAGGGCAGAAAGGTTTAAGTAAGTGAGTTTAACTTGAAAAAAAAAAAAACACATGAAGAGACAAGGCTGGTGCATAGAGAAGAAAGTTTTATGTAAAAAGTTTGAAACATGATCTGCAATACAGGCAGATCAGCAAGAAAAAGAAAGCAAAAGAAAGAGATTTCTCTTCCCATACTAATGAGTGAAAGTGTTATCAAGCACTTTGCCTGGGAAGCGAAGTTTGTTTACAGGAAGCTGTGCCTGAGAACCAAACACTTCTAGCCTATGCTGAAAATGCTTGCTAGTGTTGTGCTGCCTCACGGGTAACACGTATGGTATAAAACCCATTTAGCCCAATAGCTCGTGGTTCAGAAAAGCTGTCTGATCCACCCACTGGGTACGCCTGTGTGCTGTAAGTTACCCAATAAAGTCTCCTTGTAAGTAACCCCCCCCCCCCCCGCTGGAATCCCAAAACACAAGTGGGGCTAGAGCGCCTCACCCAGTATCAAACCCTGCTGTTAAAAGCCATGAAAGCAGGTATGAAGAAGTCAGTTAATATGACCAAGGTGTCTAAAGTGCTGCAAGGTGCCACCGAGGCCCCAGAGCGTACTTGGAGCGTCTTTTAGATGCCTATCGCCAGTATACCCCCCTCGACCCAGAGGCCCAAGAAGACGTGGACAAGGAAATAGAAGAAGACCCAGCAGAGGCAGAGGCACAGTGTGCCCAGTGTAGACAAGATGGACATTGGTGGCATGAATGCCCAAATAAAATAAATCAATTACACAAAGGAGAAAACCAAAAGAGCCAGAACGGGCGAGAGAGAAGACAGCTTGAGAGGGGCCGTGACATTGACTGTGAGGGGCCGTGACATTGACTTCATGATTGACACTGGAGCGGCATCAAGAGCAAGCAAACGTTAGCCTTAAACAAGAAGTCCAAACACTGGGCAAAGTTCTTCAAGCCCAGCATCGCCTTGTCTTAGAAAATAAGCCCCCAATTCCCATCACAGAAGTTCATCCTTTCCAACCAAGAGATGAAGTATAAGTTAAAAAGTGGAAAAATGACCCTTTGACTCCCAGATGGAGAGGACCAAAAACTGTTATACTTTCCACCCCCACAGCTGTTAAATTAAACCCTGGATACATTGGACACGAGTCAAGAGAGTGAGAGGGGGGGAGTGGACTGTAAATAGGAATCCCGAAAATCCTCTAAAAATTATTCTGAAAAAGCAGTAAGAAGACTCAGGCTAGACCTTACTGTGGGCACACCGGGAGACTGTCCACCCTGCGTAGAGTCAGACCTGCAACTGGAGAAAATTGAAGAAGGGGACTAGACCCTACTGCAGCTAGCCAGATGAATATCTGCCCAGTGTACGGTCAGATCCCAAAGAAGATCAAATATGCATGTTGTAGTGTTAGTGGTGCTGTATTATAGTTCCTTAATAAGGTGTGAAAAAGGGGGGTCTGCCCCTGGAGGGGGAAGTCTGTCCCAGCGATTCGCTGATAATTACTGGCTTCATTTAGCTAACATCACTGGAGTAAAGCATTTTTGTTTACCAAAAGATATACCTGCAAACAGGCTTATTAGCTCTTGCCTAATACCTGTCTGTAAGCATCCTAAAAGAATTCAAAACGAGACTATATTAAGCAATTTTAATATAAACTTGACTTATTTCCAAAATTCTGACTGGGGTATAGTTACGAACATCTTACCCCCAACAGAATTCACTCTACGTACTCCCATCGTAGCTGGAACAAATGCCACTTGTGCACGAATGATTAACTGTCAAAAATCTTCTGGGAAACGTAAAGCTATCCCTGCCCCCCCCCCTTCCACTGTAATGAAATTCAAAACGTATTTTTTAATTATGCACATATACTTCTGCCTCATGAATGGTTTTGAACCTGTGGTTCCTGTCATTCATTCCAGCCAACTTGTCTGATAACCACCCATGTTGCCTTAGCCGCCTGGTGCCAATTCTTCCCCCGTGGCCAGAGAAAATCCGTCGATGGCAGCCTAGAGCATTCCAACTAACTGAAAATTGTAATAGCCACCTACAGCTATACTCTGACTCAGAAAAATTGGCATTAGCAGTGTCATTAGTTGGAGTTCCAGGTTTAGCCTTAGCTGATGGTCTGGAGATCAACCGGTTAGCTTGCAGCTTGGCCAAGAGCATAAATGCCACCTCACGAGCATTGTCATTATTAAATAAAGAGTTGTGTAATCTAAGAGGTGCTGTTCTAAAAAAAATCGAGCTGGTATAGATTACCTCTTCCTTCTTCATCATCTGGGTTGTGAGACGCACCAAAAGCTTTGCTGTTTTAATTTAACTGATAATAGTAATGCTGTAGATGAACAGATCAACAATCTGCACCATATAGTGGCTGACATAACAATGGGACAAAACAATTGGCTAGATTGGTTAACCTCTTGGCTCCCAAATCTTAGCTGGCTTAAGGCATTGTTCATCCTAATTCTACCAGTGTTGTTCATAGAAATACTGTTATGCCTTTGCATTCCTTGTTTTATGCGCTGTTTAACCAATCTGTTTTATGTCTCGGCTAGTAAAACAGCCGCCCTCTACGCTCTAACAGCTCAACAAGATATTAAGTAAGAGGGTTGCTATAAGAGTCCTGTGTTATGCTTCGCAAACCAGAATGTCTATTTGCGTAATGAAATGCTATAATTGTAATGAAATTATGCATTTAAGGGGGGAATGTAGCAGCCATATCGGGGGTCAGACTAAGTAGCCTCGTGCAGTATCATGCTTCATGTCCTTGCTGAGCTCTTGCTCTCTGAAATATATGTTTGTAAGCTGATGAGACACAGGAATTTCTTATCTTGTCAACAAAGGCTAAGGTCATAGTGATATGTATATCATGTTCTCTGCTGTTCTCTGCTTATCATAGCTATCCTATAACCCATTTCTTGTATTATAAACAATGGTGCTAAGAGAAGAAATGTTGAGGACTGCAACCCCACACGGGAGGGAGAGGAGGAGCCGTTTCCTATGTGTCACAATATCTATAAAAACAATGTGTTAATGTGCCTCGGGGCTTTTGGCTCTTTGGAAGTGATTCCAGCCTTAAGCCCGCGCGTTAAATAAAGAAAAACTCTTTTTCCTTCACTCCGTGGTCTCTCTGACTCTGAGTTCTGCAACAAGAGGAACTCTGGGGGAAATCGACCATATTGCACTTGAGTTCTTGGTTCTAAGGGAAGCAAAAGCCGAGGGTAGTCAAACGCGTACCCTGGATTTTAGGAAAGCTGATTTTAATCAACTCAGAACAATGATCAGGAAGGTCCCATGGCAAGCGACGCTAACGAGAAAAGGAGTCCAAGATGGGTGGGAGCTTTTAAAAAAGGAAATTCTCAAGGCACAATTACAAACCATTCCAACAAGAAGAAAAGGCGGAAGACAACAGAAGAAGCCAATGTGGCTTCACAAAAAGCTTAGAGATGACCTGAAAACAAAAAAAGGACACATATAGGAAGTGGAATGAAGGCCAAGAAACAAAGGAAGAGTACAGGCAGGTAGCACAGAATTGCAGGGATGGTGTCAGGAAGGCTAAAGCTGAGAACGAGCTGAGGTTAGCGAGGGAGGCTAAAAGCAACAGAAAGGCTTTCTTCAGCTACGTGCATTGTGAAAGGCAGAGGAAAGTAATGGTTGTTCAGATATGAAATAAGGATGGCAAAACGATAACAGATGACAAAGAAAAGGCAGAGGTGCTCAATTCCTACTCTGGCTCAGTCTTCTCCCAAAAGAGGGTCTATGACCCCCCTGGCAAAGGCAAAGTACAGGCTGAAGGGGCAGGATTGCAGCTTGAGATCGATAGGCATATGGTCAAGGAACACCTAATTACTTTGAATGAGTTCAAATCTCCAGGGCCGGATGAACTGCATCCTGGGGTCATAAAGGAACTGGCAGAAGAACTCTCAGAACCGCTGTCTATTCTCTTTGAGCAATCATGGAGGACGGGGGAAGTGCCAGATGACTGGAGGAGGGCTAATGTCCCTATCTTCAAAAAGGGTAAAAAGGAGGAACCTGGGAACTACAGAACAGGCAGTCTGACATCAGTCCCTGGGAAAATTCTGGAGCTGATGATAAAGCAATCCATCTGGAAGCACCTTGAAAACAATGCAGTGATTACTTGATGCCAACATGGATTTGACAAGAATAAATCCTGCCAGACGAATCTGATTTCATTTTTGGATCAAGTAACCTCCCTTGTGGACTGTGGGAATGCTGTAGACATCATATACCTCGACTTCAGCAAAGCTTTCAACAAAGTCCCCCATGATATCCTGATGAGCAAACTAGCTCAAAGTGGGCTAGATGGAACAACAATCCGGTAGATCCACAGTTGGCTACAGAATCGGACTCAAAGAGTGCTTATCAATGGGACCTTCTCCAACTGGGGAGGGGGAACGAGTGGGGTACCGCAGGGCTCAGTCCTGGGCCCAGTGCTCTCCCACATTTTTATGAATGACTTGGAGGAGGAGGAGGTGCAGGGAATGCTGATCACATTTGCTGATGACACAAAATTGGGCAGGATAGCTAATACTTTGGAAGACAGAAACAAAATTCAAAGTGATCTGGATAGACTGGAGCGCTGGGCAGAAAACAACAGAATGACATTGAATAGGGATAAATACCAAGTTCTGCACCTAGGAAAAAGAAACCAAATGCACAGATAAAGTGATAAAGCCGACGAAGCTGTAAAGTGGAGAAGGGACTATACATCACAACAGAGAAACTACAGAACATCAAAGAAGCACAACATCGCAATGGCGATTTAAGAGCGCAATGGAGAAGCGAAAGAGGGCTTTAGGGCGAGTTACTAAGGTTAGCCTTTAACCGTTTCACTGCAGGGGAGCAAAATTTATTTCTTATATCTGAGTAAACACGCAGAGAAGGGAGGATCTGTTAAAGATTAAAAGCAGGCTAACTAAGGTGAATTAGTGTCCCCACTACTGCGGCAATGCAAGGGGTTGTTGCTGTGCTCCTAGGGAGTTTCTCAACAGGAAAAACTACTCCCGCTGGGGAAACAAGAGGGAGTGGGGCATCCCACCCCTTTGACCACACCACTGCCAGGTCACAGAGGCATGCCCAGGATTTAATGCGGGGGGGGGGGGGATGGTACACTGTGGTAAAACCACCAGGGGGCCGCTTTCAATAAAAACACTGGAGTAAAAGGAGTTTCAGAAAATGTGGCTGGCTGGCTGGCAGAGGATGGGTGATGACATCATCTGTCATGAAGGAACTCAGACTGCTCTAAATCACTCATGAAGACAGCCCCGTGGGCATGTCCTATTGTGACTTCTTTACGGTTGGAAGTGATTGCTCGTATAAATTTTGTTCTTGAAAAATCTGTGATAATAACAATGTCCATGTGTGTTTAAATGCCAAGTTCTGCACCTAGGAAAAAGAAACCAGAGGCACAGTTACAAGATGGGGGATACGTGGCTCAACAACACTACAAGCGAGAGGATCTTGGAATTGTTGTCTATCACAAGCTGAAGATGAGCCAACAATGGGATGTGGCTGCAAAAAAGGCAAATGCTCCTTTGGGCTGCATTCATAGAAGTATAGCTTCCAAATCCCGGGAAGTACTAGTTCCCCTCTACTCAGCACTGCTTAGGCCTCATCTGGAGTACTATGTCCAGTTCTGGCACCGCACCTGAAGAAGGATGCAGACAAGCTGGAGAGGGTCCAGAGGAGGGCAACAAAGATGATCAGGGGACTGGAAACAAAGCCCTATGAGGAGAGATTGAAAGAACTGGGCATGTTTAGCCTTGAGAAGGGAGATAGGATAGCGCTCTTCAAGTCCTTGAAAGGTTGTCACAAAGATCTCTTCTTGATCATCCCAGAATGCAGGACACGGAATCATGGGCTCAAGTGACAGGAAGCCAGATTCTGGCTGAACATCAGAAGAAACCTCCTGACTGTAAGAGCAATACAACAATGGAACCAATTACCTGGGGAGGTGGTGGGCTCTCCCACACTGGAGGTGTTCAAGACGAGGCTGGACAGCCACCTGTCAGGGATGCTTTGACTTGGATTCCTGCATTGAGCAGGGGGTTGGACTCGACGGTCTTGTAGGCCCCTTCCAACCCTACTATTCTATGATTCTATGAAATTACATCCCTGTGAAGCAGGGATTAACAGACGGACGGCAAAAGTGTATACTGAGAGCCCTGACAGTTGCAAAGAGACTTCTACTCCAAGATTGGAGGTCAAAACATCCACCGCCTATCACTTCATGGACTGAAGATCTCACTGATCTTGCTTCATTTGAACGTCTCTCCTACTGCCATCAAACACGCATGGACACTTACTTATTTAGAAATATGGGCTGCTTATATTAATGTATATATTTGAAATAATGTAAATCTTTCCTTTTCCCTCTTTTTTATCTCTTTTTTTAATTAAGGATGGTGTAATTAATTATTATGTATGAATATGTTTTATGTTGTTTTTTAAATCAATACCTGGTGGATCGCAAGAAGTCTCCAACTTACCTGTGTCAATAAAATGTTCGTGAAGTGTAAACAAAGCTGTATTTCCCATACCACAGATGGGGCACAAGAGAAGGAGACAGACTGGAGCTGCTTTGCCACTGGGGGCAGCAGCTGCCAGGCCAGAGCCAGCCAGCACAAGATGCTCGTCCTTGCTGGGGAAGCGTCACTGCAAGGATGCCACTGCAAGAAGGATGCAGCAGCAAGGGGATGCTGCTTCCCCCAGGACAGCTCTCGAGCCCTGGAGAGTGCCAAAAAAACCAGGAACTCTGCCAGGCCTGCTCGTCACAGACAGACCCACAAATCTACTTAAGGATGTGTATTAGCTTCCATTGGCACAAGAACACCCTATTTAAAAGTTGGGGCTGCAACTCAAGCCGACTGGCGGGGGGCGGGGGCAGGCAAAGTCCTTCCCCACAGCTTAAGCACCACTCAGGGAGCAATCCTGTACTCCAGTTATGCCAGCTGAGAGGGCCACAGGATTTGGCAGAGCACCGGCAGCAGCTCAGCCGGGGCGGAGCACAGGGCAGAAAACAACGGAATGAAATATAATAGGGATAAGTGCCAAGTTCTGCATCTAGGAAAAAGAAACCAAAGGCACAGTTACAAGATGGGGGATACGTGGCTCAACAACACTACAAGTGAGAAGGATCTTGGAATTGTGGTAGATCACAAGCTGAATATGAGCCAACAATGTGATGTGGCTGCAAAAAAGGCAAATGCTATTTGGGGCTGCGTTAATAGAAGCATAGCCTCCAAATCCCGTGAAGTACTAGTTCCCCTCTACTCAACACTGCTTAGGCCTCATCTGGAGTACTGTGTCCAGTTCTGGGCACCGCACTTGAAGAAGGATGCAGACAAGCTGGAGAGGGTTCAGAGGAGGGCAAGGAAGATGATCAGGGGACTAGAAACAAAGCCCTATGAAGAGAGACTTACTTACTTACATACATACATACATACATTTCTATACTGCCCAATAGCCGAAGCTCTCTGAAAGAGAGGCTGAAAGAACTGGGCATGTTTAGCCTTGAGAAGAGAAGACTGAGGGGAGATATGATAGTGCTCTTCAAGTATTGAAAGGTTGTCCCAGAGAGGAAGGCCAGGATCTCTTCTCGATCATCCCAGCGTGCAGGACATGGAAGAATGGGCTCAAGTGGCAGGAAACCAGATTCCGGCTGAACATCCAGAACAACGTCCTGACTGTCAGAGCAATACGACAATGGAACCAATTACCTAGAGAGGCGGTGGGCTCTCCCACCCTGGAGGCGTTCAAGTCGAGGCTGGACAGCCACCTGTCAGGGATGCTCTGACTTGGATTCCTGCATTGAGCAGGGTGCTTGACTTGATGGCCTTGTAGGCCCCTTCCAACCCTACTATTCTATGACTCTATGAGTTCTGGGCAGGATGAGGGCCACTCAGGGTACAAGCACTCACACTGCATGACAGACTTCCCCAACCTGGTGCCCCCCAGATGTGTCTGGGGTTATGTTGCGAAAGGATGACGCTTATAGTGTTTTCAAGGGGGCTGTGATTTGCTACCCACCTTCAGCCTTTGGCTGGGCCAGACGATACATCTACATGCCACAGCTAGACAAAGCAAAGCAAGCAGGCTTGTGGTGACAGGCACTGACCGTGGGCCTGGCCTTCTGTTGGGAGGCGGGGGGAAGAGCGCAGCCTCACGCATGCGCCAGAGGGAGCGCTCTGGCACAGTACAGGGAGCCACGCCGCCATCTCCAGATGGGTTGAAGAAGCTACCTGAGGTGTTTGGGAGGCAGAAGCAGAAGGGGTGCACTGCCCCTCTTCCGGCCTTGGCATCCATCAACAAACAGGGTGGCCAAGGCGGCTTCAGTCCCAATACTGGGTGGGAAACCAGATGGAAAAGGGTCCCGATATCCTTTCCTTCCCAAACAGCCTATAGCTGGTCAGAACAAAAGACCCCACCTTGCTCTCAAAAGCTCCCACTAGGAACATCCACTGAAATTTGGGATGGCTGGAGCTCCATGTCCAGACAGGGCCTGTGAGCTCCACCCTTCGGCTGAGATTTGGGGCTTCTGCTCTTAGACATTTGTTCTCTCTCCTGCCCTTCCACCGCCGACCTCTTGCTCCTAAGCTCTTAGCCAAACAGCCTCTGCAAACTGCTCCTTCCAGGCTAATCCCATTTGGTATCAGTCTGTCCCATATACTGAAACGGGATCCCTCGAAATGAGATCAGAGGCATCTCATAGCCAGGCCAAGGGGGCTGCTGGGCAGGCTCAGAACAGCACAGCCAGAATCTGTGGAGTGGGTTTTAGGAACAGTCCAGCCTGAATGCTGGGCCTCCCATGGGCCTTGGCACTGGAGTCCTGCCCAAGCCAGCCAGTCCCCACATGGGGAAGCCAAGGAGAGAGTGGCCCTCTGTTCAGCTGCCTCCGAATCAAATTCCCCCCTCAGGACTACTATGCAAGCAGCATGCCATTGGTTCTCCTGCCCGGAGAGGAAGTGGCTAGAAATAGGCTCCATGTCAAATGCATCTGACTAGACCAACTTGGGCAAAAGGCTTCTACTGCAGCTCTTCCGAGTGGCCTGGACCTGCTCCCAGAGCCGGTTTGCGGCTCCCTCCATTCAACAGAGGTCCCAGAAACCAGTTTAGGGCACGCGCAGAAAGTCAAGAGACACAACAGAGCCTCTGATTTGGGTGAGGTGCTCAGGCTCGGATGGGTTCCTAGGAAAGGAGTTCAGCCACAGTGGAATTAGTTCCACGAAAATTGCCATTGTGGTTATTAGGGTACCCGTCGTTAATTTTTTTTTGGGGGGGGACAAAAAGCTTTGGGAATCTGTACCCGCCACCCCCACCTGGAGTCAGATGAGTGTCCAAATCCCATGGGGAGGCTGCCCCCTGGACGTACTGCACATTCTGAAGTCACATCACTTTTGTATTTGAATCCCGATGCACGAAACCTGCCTGATCCACAGGGGCACAGCTAGTTCACCTTGACTCAGAAAGGGACAGCAGGGAGTGAGCTGACTGCCCCCCCCCCCAGAGGTCATGAGCAGGCTGGGGCATCTGCCAGGGAGGGAGAGAGGCACAACACAGAGGCACGCTCCTGCCTGCTGGGTTTGGCCACCCCCAGAGGAGTGCTTGTTGGGGCATCCAGCACCAAGGCAATGGCCAGGTTTGGATGACACGCTGCAGCTCATCGTGGGTTATTTAACCCACGAGGAGCCACAGCACCCATGGGGGGCATGTTGCATATCTAACCCCCACTTGGGGTTGTCGAGTGTCAAGTATCGGGGTTGTCATGGTTGTCGTGCCATGCGACCCCAGCAAGCACAGGTTATGCAAGGGTTAAACAACCCTCGCATCGCCCTGAAACAAGACAATGGGTTATGTGGGGGTCGTTTAACCCTCACATACCCACATTCACCAGGTTCACATGACACAAACACCCCCAAATGGGGGCTGCACATTCAAAATGGCGGCCGGACGCACCCCGGACTTGCCACAGCTTCGCTATACGGTAAGTAACCCGCAGTGGGCTGCCGTGTCACATGAACAGCACCCGTGGCCCCAGAGAGTCTGCTCAGCCCCCGGCGGGGCATCTCGCACCATCACTTTGCCTCCACAGTGGCCTTGTACGGGGCCAGGGGCCCAGAGGCCCTCCCCTCCCCTCCCCTTTGTAGCTGCCCCCCATTTCCCCACAGCTTCTTACAGCTTATTTCTCGCCAGAAAATCCCGTCACGGAGGGCGACGCAGGCCAGGCTGCTAAGGGCTTTTGGACTGGTAGTGCCAGGAGCCCCCCCCGTCTGGAGGCCCCAAGTGTCGCACAGCAAGCCCCAGCAGAGCAGGAGGAGGGCCTTCCAGGCACCTCCAGCTGCAGCGTGGGGACAGCCTCTGAAGCCTGGAGCGCCAGTGCAGGGGGCCCGGTCCCCATGCCTGGCCTAGCGGCCTGGGGCTCTGGAGGCCCTACGACTGCCGGGGAAACCAGGAGCCAGCAGCCCTGGACCACAGTGCCCCAGCAGCCCCTCTGAGGGCCAGCCACCCCTTGCTCCCTCTCCCGCCCCCCTGGGTTCCCCTGGCCACAGAGCTCCGTGTCCAGAGGCCCCTGCGGGGCCCGTCTCCAGCGATGGCTGAGCTCGGCCCCAAATGCCCGCAAGCCCCTTCTGAGCAGCCAGCCCCAGGGTTGCAGGCTGTGCTGCAGCGGCCCAAACCAAGCAGCCCAATGAAAGGGCAGCCTGGGCAGCCAGCCACGCCCTGCTCCCGCGAGGCGGGGTACAAGGCATGTGGCCCCCCTTGGCTCCACGTACCTGCTGGCCGTTCTCCCCCCCCGGGCACCGCTCCTTGGCCGTCCTCTGAACATCTTCCTGGGCAACTCTGGAATCCCTCCCCTCGCTGCACATGACGGGGTGAGGACAGAAGAAAGAAGCAGTCAGAGCAGCAGCCCCCTGGCCTGCTGGCCGCAGGATGCACCCTGAAAGGGACACATGCGTTCTGCCTGCTCAGAGGGGGCCCTCTCAGCTCATGCTAATCCCCCACAGTCTGCAGACCCAGGACGCGAGGGGAGAGCAGCTAGGGCCTCCACCCCCTGATAAGCCGGGCACCGGCGCCGCCACCCGGGACACCACCCGGGGGGGGGGGGGCTTTTCTGCTGAGGCTTGTGCTGGCAGAGGCTTGGGGGGGGCAAGCTGGCCTGGGAAAGAGCTGGCCAACTGCATGCAAATATGGGCCACACCCCAGGGCCCACAACCTGCTAAAGCCACAGCAGAGGCAGGACTAGAACCCAGGCCTGCTCCAGCGGCATGGGACCACATCGCATTCCCCTACACACTGCCCACTGCCAAAAGAGAGCCCCTCAAGAAAGCTTCACCCTACACGTGCTCCTGTAACTCAGAGACTGGCTGCTTACTGGCTTGTTCCTCCAGGGCCTGCAGCTTCTTGGCGATCTGGACGTCTTTCTGGAAAAGCTGGTTCTTCTGGATGTTGGAGGCACAGTGCTGCTCAACCGGAGGGAGACAGGAGGATTTGCTGTGGGCACGGAAATGAGAAAGCCGCGCATGTCCTCCCCTCTCCCTCCGCCCTGATCGGAAGCAGGCGAAAGCAGGCACTGAACTCCCCTGGGAAACAAACAGTCCAAGAAGTCTGGGAGTGGGGGCGGGGGCTCAAGGCCCAGGGAGGCGTGGAGGACTCTGCCGGGACAGCACAGCCAGACCCAGAGGGCCAAGGAAGGAGCAGCCAGGATGCCAGCCCCCTGGCCCGCTGCCCACCCCGGCCCGCTGGCAGAAGTGGCGCCTCCCGAGGCTCAGCTCCACCTGGCTGGCACCGGCTCCCCTCCAGCTCACTGCCTGCGCATGCTGCAGAAGCCACGCACCCCCTGGGCGGGGCCTCAGCAGGAGAGGCCTTTCTGCAGAGGCCCGAAGAGGAGCAGGGCGCAAGGATGCACTCCGAGTCCTTGCAGCACTCAGAGCGGCCCAGGCAGCCTCTCCCGCCGCCAGCCCAGCCCAGCCGGTGCCCCGGAGCAGCAGGAACTGCCTGCCCGCCGCCCTTCCCCGCGGTTCCCCTCTCCCAGCATCTGCTTTCCCAGCCCCCGGCCAACGGCAAGCGCCCTGCCTGCCTGCCATTCCCAGGGCGGGGACCAAAGCGCCCCTTCCCAGGAGGCCCCCCGGCTGCTCTCCGGGGGTGGTTTGCCGCCTGCACGGGCAAAGCAACGCAGCGGTGGCGGCTCAGCTGCGTGGAGCGCGGGCTGCAGAAGGGCAGGAAGAGGCGCGCCGCAGGGCAGCAGCCCTCTGGTCACCCCCAGCGCCCCCCCAGCGCAGAAGCCAAGCCGGCAGCAGCCGCGGCTGCTTGGGGAGGGTGCGCTTCATGACTTTTGCCTCGCCAGGCACTGGAGCAGCACTGAAGGGGAAGCGAGGGGTTTGGGGGGGCCTCCCTTGCCAGGACCCAGGAGCAGTGGGCACTGTAGCCAGGGTGTCTGCGCCTGGAGGAGAGGCGGCCAGTCCCCCAGGCAGCCGCTCACGCCTCCTTCCCCTCTCAAGGGCTGCAGGAACAGGGAGAGGGATGAGGGGGAAGGCTCCCCGCCTCCTCTGTCCACCGCTTCCAGCTGCAGGCCGCTTGGCCCGCCCGCCCGCCCCGGGCACGCCCCATCTGACGTGCCATTAAATGTCACCACTGGCAGGGTGTGGGAGGCACTGGGGAGAGAAGGGTCAGCGTGTGCATCGATTTCACTGCTGTGGTGGGAAAGTCTTGACGTCACGGGATGATTCATGGCCATGAGTCATGGCAGCCAAAAACATTACGGGATGAGCGAAGTGATAACTTTGGGCTGCAGAAGGGGGCCATTCCTTTCCAACAGCTGCCAGGAGAAGCCAACCTTGAGAATGTCCCTCAAAATGCTACGTCGCCTGGAGAGATCAGAACCTTGTTAAAATCAACACAGTTGATTCACCGAAGTCTTCACCTCCATTTAATTAACTACAAAATAGTAACAAAATCTGGAATAAAGAGTCAGAGGCATCCCATACTTAACCCAAGACTGGTTCTGAAGGCTGCCTTGAGCTCATGTCCCTGCTGAACCTCCAAAGGCCCTGTTCATTCGCGGGTGGCTCCAGACTGAGATCGTGGCCTCTTAGATTAGTGCTCTGACGTTTCTGGAACAAGGCCAAAGGCCTGGCCAGGGAAAAGGACGCTCCACCCACCCCCGGAGCACTGGCCAGAAAGGAGGGTGCCCCCGGCTCGCTCTGACCTGTCCCACCAGCCCGCATCCCCATTCTTACTCTCTCGCTCTTGCAGGCAGTAGGCCAAAGTGCCATCTTCCAGGACAGCAAAATCCCGGCAAACTGCAGGGAAAAGAAACACGCACAGACCCAGCAAATAACAACAGGCCTTAGTTCTGTTAATAAAGCTCATCAGCACAAGTTGATACTTGGGGGGCCGACAATTCCTCCCGTCTGCTCACCAACAGCCCCTTTGAAGAGGAAACAACACTTCTGGAAGGAGGAGAACAGCAGCGGGCAGGGAGAAGAGGAGGACGTCACCCCCTCAAACAGATTTCTCCACTCCAAACTGGCCCCTCCCCAGCAGGTTTCAAAGGAAGCGGGGCGGGGGGGAGGCAAGGTCAGTGTCTTTGGGCAAAAGGGCAATACGTGTCTCGTTTTAAGGTCGGCCCTGGAGAGACAACAATTCTTTGGAGGGAGCCTGGCTTCCTAACAACTTCTTCATCACCGCCAATTATTTATAAACAGCACTTTGAACGAGGACGCCAGCACTGGACAGAAACAAAAGCCACCCACGCTCTGCCACGGCACTAGCGGGGCCCCATTCGAAACAAACATGCATTAGAGAAGCACAGGCCGGCGTTTAATTCAGACAGAGGGCAATGGTTTGACAACAGCCTTACGTAGATGCGCCATAAAAAGGGTGGGAATTCCACCTCATGGGTGGAAGAAGCACTGATGGTGCAGCACGGTCATTCCCATATTGCAGGTGGAGGGACTGAGACCACGAGAAGAGCAGCCACCTGAAAACCGCCCGGAGAGCGCTCCGGAGAGGCAGGGTTCTCTCTGCTCAAAGGTGCAGCTGCAACACCACGTGCACAACCCACCGGGAAGCAGCTCTTTGCACACTCAACAGTGCTGGAGAAACTGCACATGACACAGCAGCCGCAGAATGTGATGCCGCCCAGCTCCGCATCTCAGGCAGCCACCAGCTGAGCTCCGGCACCCACTCTGCTGCAGGAGAGAGGCAGCCGTGACAGCAGCCGTGGCAGCGGCTCCTCCTTGCCGAGAACGCAGCCAGCCCTGCCCGAGGCCTCCCTGCGGGAGCTCTGCCAGACACTAGGCGTGGGACCCCCGTGCCTCCGCCCCGCCCCCACGAACACCAGCCGCCCACTCTCGTGCCGGGAAGCCGTGCCGCCGCGGCAGCGTTCCACTTGGTGCGGCTGAAGGAGGTGCTGAAAGGTCTCTGCCTGCACACTGTTCACACAACAAGGGTGGGGAGGGGTGGGGAGAGGGGAATGCCTGGCAGGGGCCTCTGCTGATGCAGCCCTGCAGCCCCTTGATTCGGCCCTCGCCGCTCAACCAAATGTTGAAACAAGGGGTGGTATAAAAAAAAAAGTTTGCCACTTGGAAGGGAAAACATTTTCAGGTTGTAAGAAAGAATGATATTCCACATGTGTCCTTTGGATGCAGCCCATAATGAGTTCTGCTCCAGCAACGGCCCTCACTGCTTAGCGGCACCAACTTTATCATGGGGCCTGGCTGCTCACTGGGGCGGTGCGAAGTCTGCTGCAAAAGACACTTCCAGCCCCCACAAGTGGGGGGTCCGCCACGCGCAGCCTGCCTGCTGAGGCCCAACCCCCGGCAGCAGTTTCCCAGGCCACGAAACCCACAGCAACAAGCCCCCCCCCCACAATGCTCTTCAAGAGCTCTGCACATGCTCTCCCACCCCACTGCATCCCAAAGGCCTTCCAGACGGATAGCTCCTCGCACTGATCAATCACTGATCGTCCACCGTAACCCACAAGCAGATTTATTTAAAGAATTATTACTATTACTTATCATTTTAGTGCTTCAGCTAAAAAAAAAAATGGAAAAGAGTTCCAGAGGGGCTCACCTATCAGTAAAAAACCAAGACAGTCCTAGCCCTCAGGTTTACAATCTAAAACGTCATAATGCAAAAGGAAAAAGGATGGGGAAGGAAGAGAAAAAACACAAACTCAGGCCCTAGTTCTTAGCTAGGAAGTGCTTAATGGCCTGTTGGGATGGGGCACAGCTCCAGGAAGGGGGCAGCTGGCCTCTCAGGTGAGCAGATGGAGTGGCCCTGCTCCCCTCCTGCTCCTCCCTCACTGCAGCCAGGTGGAATGGCTGCTGCCACGCGACAGTCGATGGACGCGCAAGACTGTTTTAGCAAGGTGGGTGAAGGCGGTAACCAGAAAGGGCTTTTTTTGAAAAAGTGATCAAACTGCTCAGGTGATCTTGAGATGGAAAATGAAATCCAAATGAGAAAGTACTGTAATAATGGATAACTTTGATTACCCTCACAATGACTGGATAAATGTGTGTCATTCACAACAAAAAGATACAATTTCTCAATACCCTAAACAACTGTGCCCTAGAACAGTTGGTCATGGAATCAACCAGAGGGTAGGCGACCCTGAACTAATCCTAAATGGACTGTGAGCGTTGTCAAATGAATTGGAAACAGTGGCCACAATGCTAGCAAATTTAATGTATACATAAGTGGGAAACTGCCAAGGAAGCCCAACCAAGTCACATTTGCTTTCAGAAAGGGATACTTTTGTAAAATGAGGAAACTGTTAATAACAGTAAAAAAGAATGTTGAAAAGGAAAGTCAAGAGGGTCAAAATCTCTTCAAGATGCTTGGGGGTTACTCAAAACCACAATCATAGAAGCTCAGCTACAATATGTACTGCAAGCCAGAAAAGGCAGCACCACGTCCAAGAGGTCACTAGCATGGCAGTATCAAGAGCAGTATCAAAGAAGCTGTTAGAGAAAAGAAGGGTGCCTTCAGAAAACGGAAGTCTGGGCCAAATGGGGAAAACATAAAGGAACTCAAACTTGCTCAGAGGAAATGCCAGCAGACAATAAGGGATCCAGCAGCAGGAGCAGCAAAATGGTATTCAGAAGCATGTTGCTAATAACATTAAGGCCAAGAATAAAAAAAAATCTTTGAATACCTCAGAAGCAGGAAACTGGCTAGGGAGGCAGTTGGACCATTGGATGACAAGGGATTTAAAGGAGTACTAATGAAAGATAAGTAGATTACAGGGGGGACACAGGAAATTACAGGCCACTTAGCTTAATATTTGTTCTGGGTAAATTGGTGGAAAGCATTATTGTTGTCAATTATATAGAAGGGCAGTCTTGCTAGAAAGGAATCAACACGCTTGCTGCACAGGGAAGTCCTGTCTCACTAACCTTTTAGAGTTCTCTGTCAATAAATATGTGGACAGGAGTGATCTGGTAGACATTGTTTATATAGGGTTATAAAAAGAGTAACTGGTAATATAAAGTGTGTGTGTGTGTTACAATAGGGGCATAGCACTACAACATTCCCATATTTAAGTGGTATTTCACTATTATTTTAATAATGTTTACAAAAATTATCACTGGGTAAGTGTTTTGGATGTCTGAATCCTTAACCCTCCAAGGCAATACATTTTTAGCCTGATTAGCCCCCATCATGGTCAAAACCTCAGGAGAAAAACCCACTGCATAAATCTTATTCCATATCCAGAAACTGTGTGAAGGAAGGACTCCTTCACCCAGCACAGAGGTAAAACTACAGAATTTGCTACCACAAGAGGCAGTGATGGCCACCAACTTGCATGGCTTTAAAAGGGGGTTAGACACGTGCATGGAGCAGCAGGAGGAGGAGGCGGCTATCAGTGGCTACTAGTCACAGCGGTCACACTATTGCCTCCAGGACTGGAGGCGGTGTGCTTCTGTATGCCAGTTGCTGGGGAACATGAGCGGGAGGGGGCTGCAACTGCACTCATGCCCTGCTCTGGGCTTCCCGTTGGAGCTTCTGTTCGGCCACTGTGGAGACAAGATGCCACGACTCTTCTTATGTTCTTAAACTGAGATACTGTTAGGTACTCGACCCCCCCCCCCCCGCCAGATTCAGAACAGTATAACTCGATCCCAAGAATCAAGGCTGTGAGATCTCATGGGTTGCGGTCCAGCTCGAATAAAGAGCTGAAGCCTTGGCACATTTCAGAAGACCAAGGGCAGACCAGAAGAGCGGTGCCCACACTGCCTCCACGGGGGTCTGGAGCCTTTAATTCAGACTGTGGCTCCGAACAGCATCTGGCTAGGCGACTTGGCCTTAAAACGCCTCCAGTGCTAAGGGTACGTGGGAACTACCTTTAGCGTGAGAAAAAGCAGGCAATTGCGGGAGCTGATGGCTTGCCACAGACTCTGCATCTGGAGCAGCTGCGGACGCAATGGTCAGATGCCCAAGTGAGCCAGCAGGCTGCGACACCGGCACCCTCACAACAACGGAGCGGAAGAAGCGTCCTGAAGCTGGATCAGACCAAGGTGGCTCCACCTCACTCGGCATTCTGTTCACACAGTCGCCAACCAGCTGCCTGTGGGAAACCCACAAGCAGGACTTCACCACCACCACCACCACCAAGGCCATTTCCAAAAAAGCAGTGAGCTGGTCTTTGTGGTTCCTCAGCTGACGACGATTTGGCTCAGCCACTGAAGCTTTCTACAACGGGAGCCTCAGGATCGCTCCCCACAAAGGCAGCGTTTGGGAACGGAGTGCTCTGCTTCGAGGCTGGGAAACACACACGGAGGCACCAGCCCAGCAGGCGGGATGGCGCCTCACCAGGCTGCCCCACTCCCAACAGGCCCTGCCACACAGCCCCATGGCTTGCTTAGACATCAAAAACATCACGCTTGTCCCTTGCTGCTGCTACAAAAATGCTACATGCCAGTCAGGCCTCACATTGCTAAAAACAACGAGAAAGGGATATCCATGAGTTTTACCTCCTTCTCCACAAGGCCTCTGCACCCAGGCCTCCACAAGGCCTCTTGGGTATTGGCTTAACACTGCCTAGGGATGTACGGACTGTGTAAAATCCACTCCGTCTGTGTTCCACGGATTGCCAGGTGCCTTTTGTTCCGTCATCCGCCCATAGGCGGATGCAGATGATTATTTTTTCGTCATGCAGAAAAATCTGCAAATATTTATGTAAGTATTTAATGTAAGTATTTACGTAAGTATTTACATAATTTATCTCAGTACGTAACATTTAGCGTATTGTTCCCCATTCCATTCAATGTTTCCTCAGCAGAAACCTACATATTTTCCTACGAATACATATGTGTAAATTTGGGGAAAGTAAAAAAATCATCCAAATGTCCACGGACTCCGCAAGGCCTGAGGGGGTCGCTCTGCAGCGGATTCCACAGGTTGGATTCTTAGAAATCCAAGCTCATTTTAGTCCATCTCAAATTTCTCCAGCATCCCTAACCCTGCCCGACTGCAGGGTCACTGGGAAGGTTTCTCCACGACAACAGAAGGAGATGGAAGGAGAAGCCTATTGTGGCTTACCCAGATTTTTCAAGGAGCCAGCTTTGCTCCGCGCAGGGCTCCACGAGCAAGTGTCTGGCACCAGTAAAAGTCGCTTCACAGAACATACTTCTGGGTAGGGTGGGGGGGTTGGAGTGAGTGCCATCTGACAGGCAGGGGCTGCTCAACCAATAATAGAGGCTCCCCCCCTCCAGGCTCCCCCGCTTTCTCCTTTGATAAAATCCCAGGAGGTTTCCTTCCCTGTATCCACAGAAATCACTCTCTTTCTCTCTCTCTTCCCGACTTCCTTACAGCAACAATCATGACTGGAACACAGTCTTCTTGCTGCCCTGCTGCGATCCATCGAAGCTTTGACATTAAGGCTCTCTATGTGTGGTATTTCGATTCATGGGGGGATCTCAGTAACTTTGGGAGTGTGCATTTCAGGAATAAACCTCACTGACCACAATGGGAGTTACTTCCAAGTAGACACACACGTTTGTGCTGGGAAACAAGGGGAAACAAAGCGAGGGGAAACCAGCCCCCTTTCTAACCTGATGCTGCGCAGGAATGAAGGTCTGAATTAGTTACTTCCGAAGGCAATAAACCAAACGGCAGCTTGGGGAAAGCACTTTACAGCCTTCAGGGAATTAGTACTTTAAAATGTGCTATTTCAACTGAGGGGGATCTCTGGTGTGTGTATTCGGCCTCATTGGCCACAATGGGAGTGACTACTGAGTAGACACTAATTGGTTTGTGCTGGGAAACACAGGGACAGGAAACACCCCTTGACCAGGGTCACGGTCACCTGGGCCGGGCTGGCATGCCCGAGGTCAATGCGGGGGCTGGGCCACACGACAACTACACCTCGGAGAACCCAACTTAAGGAAAAGAAGCGGACTTTAAGCAGTCTCAGGAAATCTTGTTTTTCCCTGATAAGTTCTGGGGTGGCTGCTGGATGGCCGCGACGTCATGTGTCCCTAACAACCTCTACATGCGGCCCACTTAGCATAAATCACTCATGGAGGCACCCCTGGGGCAGCCCCCACCCCACCGTTTCCGGATGAACGGCCAACCAGCCTCCTAAAACTGGCATATGAGCTGCCCCTTTTTAACGAAAGGCCACCTCCATTGTGGTAGATCTTCTAAAAACTTATATCGCTACCCACTTCCTGGAAACGGAACTCAAAGGCAAACAAAGTCAACAATATTTAAAACAATTTTAAAAGCCGAAATAAACAAACAAGAAGTTTATAAAAACAGCAGTTAACCATGAGAGGTAAAAAAAGAAAATAAGAAAAAAGGAGGCTCGGAGAACAATTCACCGAACGCCTTCGTAAAGAGCCAGGTTTTTACATACTGCCTAAAACAGCGCAGGGTCAAGGTCTGACGAATCTCCGCTGGCCCCTGCGGCAGACCCGCGCATGCATGCCGAGCGCCATGAGGTTGGGAGATCTGAAATAGAGCCCTAGGTGAGGACTGGAACACACAGGGAGGAACATATGGGAGAAAGCTATCCTTCAGGTGTCCACGGTGTTTAGGGCTTTAAAGATTAACAGCAGCACCTTAAAGTGAGCCCGGGATCAAACTGGCAGTCACCACAATTCAACTAAAATAGGCATAACAGGGCCAAAGCCCTTGGCACCCACCAGCAACCTGGCTGCCACATTTTGCACCAAGGCTGTTTCTGGACACTTATCAAGGGCAGCCCCACATAAAGCGCACCGTTGTAGTCTAACCTAAAGACGACTGGGGTATGAATGGATCTGGCAAGGTCAGCCTTTGTCAGGAACAGTCGCAGATGGCAAGCCAGCCACGGCTGGGAACAGGGGCGCCTCACAGCCAGCGCCCCCTGCACACGTAGCAAGCGTGCCAGATCAGCAGACACCCCCAAACCTGACCTTTCAGAGGTGGTGCAACTCTGTCCTAATCCTGAGTCAGGTAATTCACCTACCAACAGTACTTCCTTCTTGTCAGGATAAGCGTTGAGCTTGTTTTGCCCCATCCGGTCCCTGACAGCTGCCAGATGGCAGCTGAGTATTTCCACTGCCTCCTTCAGAGTAGAGGAAGATGAGAGATATCGCTGCACACTGACAACGCTGCATCCCTCATCCCCCGATGGTCTCACCCAGTGGTTTCATGTGGATATTGATTAGATGATGGGGGTCCACACGGGACAAGATGGAACCCCGCAGAGCCCCATGGGCCACAGGGTGGAGTAGTGGTCCCCCAGCACCACTGTCTGGGTCCGATCGGTCAGGAATGAATGGAACCAGCTCAATACCGTATTACCAATCCTAATCCCCTCAAAACAGTCCAGAAAGATACCATGGTCGATAGTACAAATGCTACTGAGAGGTCCAGGAGAATCAACAGGGCTGCTGCATGTGATCTCCTGGTGTAAGTCATCCACTAGGGCAGCCAAGGCAACAGAACCAGGCTGAGAGCCAGACTGTAAAGGATCTGGATAGTCACTTTCACCCAGTAACCCCTTCGGGCTCTGGCACCACTGCTCATTCATGCACTTTGCCCAGAAAAGGTATATTTGAAACTGAGCAACAGTTCTTCAGGTCCGAAGAATCCAAAGAGGCTGTGCCACCACTTCTTTCAATACCTGAGGTCCATATGCTTCCTTCAAAGGTTCATTCCCTACTTTGCAGACCCAAAGGGTGTAAGCCGGACTGTATTATTTTCACAAGCTACAATGGACAAAGGTCAAGTACACAAGTGATGGGTCAAACTTCTCCAAGGCCAATAAGATGAAAGGTATCTGGTAACTGAGTCTCTACCCACCTCCAGAACTGCAACTGGCAAACTGAAGCCCAAGCCCAGCGGATCTGAGCAATTTTACCTGCAAAGCGCTTCGCAAACAAGTTACGGCAGGTCTTCCAATGTAATCCTCCACTTCTATCTGAGGGCCAAGCTGTAAAAGGCCCTTCACCACACAAATCAACCAGACAACAACTGCACAGATGCAACAGGGCGGGAAAAGTAAGGCTTCTTTGCTGCCGTGACTGCCCAAGAATAGGCTCGATAATGAACTCTATGCTGCGTTCCATCAGACCCACTACAAGTTTTCCTGCACCGTTGCTCTATCTTCCTGCTTGCTTCATCACTTCATAAAGTAATTGATTTTACTGTGCAAGAACTGTGCATGAAATGCTGACAAGCACTCATCTATTTCAACAGAGTTCAGCTCTCTTCCTCTAAGGGTTCACAGAATCATAGAATAGTAGGGTTGGAAGGGGCCTACAAGGCCATCGAGTCCAACCCCTGCTCAATGCAGGAATCCAAGTCAGACCATCCCTGACAGATGGCTGTCCAGCTTCGTCTTGAATGCCTCCAGTGTGGGAGAGCCCACCACCTCCCTAGGGAATGGGTCCCATCGTGTTGCTCTAACAGTCAGGAAGTTTCTCCGGATGTTCAGATGGAATCTGGCTTCCTGTCACTTGAGCCCATTATTCCGTGTCCTGCACTCTGGGAGGATGGAGAAGAGATCCTGGCCTTCCTCTCTGGGACAACTTTTCAAGTACTTGAAAAGCACTATCCTATCTCCCCCCCCAGTCTTCTCGTCTAAAGGCTAAACATGCCCAGTTATTTCAGTCTCTCTTCACAGGGCTTTGTTTCCAGTCCTCTGATCATCTCTGCTGCCCTCCTCTAAACCCTCTCCAGTTTGTCTGCATCCTTCTTCAAGTGTGGTGCCCAGAACTGGACACAGTACTCCAGATGAGGCCTAAGCAGTGCTGAGTAGAGGGGAACTGGTACTTCCCAGGATTTGGAAGCTATGCAATTAATGCAGCCCAAAAGAGCATTTGCCTTTTTTGCAGCCACATCACATTGTTGGCTCATATTCAGCCTGTGATCAACAACAATTCCAAGATCCTTCTCGCTTGTAGAGACACATATCCCCCATCTTGTAACTGTGCATTTGGTTTCTTTTTCCTAGGGGCAGAACTTGGCATTGATCCCTATTCAATGTCATTCTGTTGTTTTCTGCCCAGCGCTCCAGTCTATCCAGATCACTTTGAATTTTGTTTCTGTCTTCCACAGTATTAGCTATCCCGCCCAATTTTGTGTCATCTGCAAATGTGATCAGCATTCCCTGCACCTCCTCCTCCAAGTCATTAATAAAAATGTGGAAGAGCACTGGGCCCAAGACTGAGCCCTGCGGTACCCCACTCGTTCCCTCTCCCCAGTTGGAGAAGGTCCCATTGAGAAGCACGCTTTGAGTCCGATTCTGTAGCCAACTGTGGATCCACCCAATCATTGTTTCATCTAGCCCACTTTGAGCTAGTTTGCTCATCAGGAGATCATGGGGCACTGTGTCGAAAGCTTTGCTGAAGTCAAGGTATATGATGTCTACAGCATTCCCACAGTACACAAGGGAGGTTACTTGATCCAAAAATGAGATCAGATTCGTCTGGCAAGATTTGTTCTTGACAAATCCATGTTGGCTTCGAGTCATCACTGCATTGTTTTCAAGGTGCTTCCAGATGGATTGCTTTATCATCAGCTCCAGAATTTTCCCAGGGACTGATGTCAGACTGCCTGTTCTGTAGTTCCCAGGTTCCTCCTTTTTGAAGATAGGGACATTAGCCCTCCTCCAGTCACCTGGCACTTCACCCGTCCTCCGTGATTGCTCAAAGAGAATAGACAGTGGTTCTGAGAGTTCTTCTGCCAGTTCCTTTATGACCCCAGGATGCAGTTCATCTGGTCCTGGAGATTTGAACTCATTCAAAGTCATTAGGTGTTCCTTGACCATATGCCTATCGATCTCGAGCTGCAATCCTGCCCCTTCAGCCTGTACTTCGCCTTTGCCACGGGGGTCATAGACCCTCTTTTGGGAGAAGACTGAGCCAAAGTAGGAATTGAGCACCTCTGCCTTTTCTTTGTCATCTGTTATCATTTTGCCATCCTTATTTATTAGATGAACCACCATTTCTTTCCTCTGCCTTTTACTTTGCACGTAGCTGAAGAAAGCCTTTCTGTTGCTTTTAGCCTCCCTCGCTAACCTCAGCTCGTTCTCAGCTGTAGCCTTCCTGACGCCATCCCTGCAATTCCGTGCTACCTGCCTGTACTCTTCCTTTGTCGCTTGGCCTTCCTTGTTTCCACTTCCTATATGTGTCCTTTTTTGTTTTCATAGAATAGTAGGGTTGGAAGGGGCCTGCAAGGCCATCGAGTCCAACCCCTTGCTCAATGCAGGAATCCAAGTCAGAGCATCCGTGACAGATGGCTGTCCAGCCTCATCTTAAATGCCTCCAGTGTGGGAGAGCCCACCTCCTCCCTAGGGAATTGTTTCCATTGTCGTATTGCTCTAACAGGTAATCTCTAAGTTTTTTGTGAAGCCGCACTGGCTTCTTCTGTTGTCTTCCACCTTTTCTTCTTGTTAGAATGTTTTGTAATTGTGCCTTGAGAATTTCCTTTTTTAAAAGCTCCCACCCATCCTGGACTCCTTTTCTCGTTAGCGTCACTTGCCATGGGACCTTCCTGATCATTGTTCTGAGTTGATTAAAATCAGCTTTCCTAAAATCCAGGGTACGTGCTTGACTACACTCGGCTTTTGCTTCCCTTAGAACCAAGAACTCAAGTGCAACATGGTCGCTTTCCCCCAGAGTTCCTGTAACTGCTACTTTATCCACTAAGTCATCCCTGTTGCTTAGGATCAAGTCAAGGATAGCCGATCCTCTAGTTCCGTCCTCTATTTTCTGTAGGAGGAAGTTATCTGCCACACAAGTCAGGAATTTCCTGGGGGGGCCATGTTTTGCGGAATTTGTCTCCCAACAAATATCGGGGAAATTGAAGTCCCCCATTACCACTACATCATGCTTCCTTGAAACATTGGCTATTTGCTTTTCAAAAGTTTCATCCTCATCTTCTCCTTGATTGGGTGGCCGGTAGTAGACTCCGACCACCAGGTTCCTTTTATTCTTTGCTCCATTTATTTTGATCCAGACGGTTGTTGAGGAACCTTCAGTTTTGCTGCTATCCCTATGGATTAGTTCTATTTCACAAGGAGACACAACATGTTTTTCAGTGAGATATACTTATTCTCTCACATCCTTGCTACTAGGGACAATCACCTGGACAATACTAATCACAACTTTGAAACAGCCATATTTGCCTAATATGATATTTGCAATGGGCATCCATTCATTTTTATTAATGAACTTATGAAATGGAAGTATTTCCTCCCCACATCACTGGTCTGCAGACCCTGAACATCCCAGCTTACCTTCCTGAACGGGAGGCAGGCAGGAGCTGTCAGTGTCCACATCAGCCATCTTCTTTGGCGCCACCCGGACTGTGCTTTCTTGGGACCAAGCAGCTTTCTGGAACACCCCAGAGGGCAAAGACCACCTGCAAGAACACACAGCGTCTTACTGGGACTCAGTGACAATGATAACCAGCACGGGTTTTTAGAGACGCTGGGGGTAATCTGCTTTGCACTGTGCAAACCCAGTTGCCTCCGTGGCTTTCAGGAAGTTTGTCTGACAGCCCGTTGGCCCAGGCAGAACAAACACGCTTCTCTCAAAGCTCCTTCCTGGGGCTCATGCAAGAGGAAACATCCTTGTGTACAGTCCCCAGGTCTTTTGGAATGTACGGACTGAGGGATATGCACCAACTGTGTTTCTGGAGAACGCTGTGCATGTGTTTTTAAATTAAGGCCACTGGTTAGCATGTGATATGCTTAACAGAAGAGGAGGAACTCATCGCGCTCCAGACAGCCTCCATCTACAGAAAGCTAAGAAGTGCAGGCCGGGAGCCAAAGAGCTCCTTGCGGCACTCGCAACACTTTGGGCATGCGCAGAAGAAAGCCAGAATTGGCTTTCCTTTGAAGGACAAGCACACATACACCCCTTCCTCCCTGGCCCCTGCCATCCCATGTCAAACACCAGTGATGAAACGCCATTCATTTTAAAAAATAAGAGTGTTCTGTGTTCTGGGGAGGTGGGGCGGGGGGCAGCCTGCTGCTTGAGAAACACAAGTCCAAACCTCATGGAATTACACAGGCCTTTGGATCCAGGACACTAATATTTGCAACATTTTAAAATACCCACCAAAATTCAAAGAACGAAAGAGTCAGTGTTACAAAAAGCCAGGCTCCATCCTGCCATGACAAGCATGTCAGTCATGCCCCACCTCAGGAAGGCCAGGAGACCTTTCAGAGCAGAGTGACGAGCCTGGGGGGCCCAGTCTGAATCTCCATTCGGCAGCCATGGGTGAGCTTGGGCCAGGCATGTTCTCAAAGCCTCACCTGCCTTGCAGGGTTGATGTGAGGGGAATGTTGACTCGTTCCAGGGACCCTGGAATCAGGCCCTCCATTCTCCGAGATCTTGCGCTCTCTCCACATGCTTCAGCTTGTCATCACTCGGCCAACGAGCCTGGAGAGTGCTATGCAAGAGAAGGGTGAGTGCAAGGCGCCAGACCAGGGGCCCTGCCCCTCTCGAACTTCCCACTGCTCAAGAGGGTCCTGGAGGCATCCAAGGCTTCTGTTCTGTCCTGGACTTCGACAGAGTAACGGGATGCCTGGAGCTTCCCATGACAAGGCTGCCCCGCCAGGGGCTGCTAGTCAAGCCGAGGACGGGGCCCAAGTCCTCCCTCTCTCCCCGCCCAGGCACACATGGGCTGCACGTTACCCAAAGCAGCCCCACCAGGCTTGTCCTTGTTCCAGGACCTCCTGAGCTGGACTGGGAGGGGCCTACAGAGGGTCTGTGTGGTGCAGTGGAGGATGTGGGAGGCCTGGGTTCAAAGCCCCACTCAGCCATGAGCTCGCTGGCTGACCGCGGGCTTCTCACTCATCCAGGCTGCTCTGAGGATAAAAGGGTGGAGGTGCTCCTGTAAGCTCCTTCGGTCCACCGCTTAGACCCACTGCTCTAAGCTCCCTAGAGGAAGGTCAGGAAAGGCAGGCCTGCTGGATCTACTCACTCAGCATCTTTCCCCCTGCAATGGCAGAGCAGATGATTTGAGGAAATCCCCAGGTGAGGCATGGAGAAAACAGCCACCCCCTCAGCCACTCACCTCCCAAGGGATACAGAGGTGTCATCCTGCCCAAGAGCCACGAAGAGACCCAGCCCAGCCCCCACACACACACACGCCTGGTGCCCCCCAGACAGTTGAGCAACAACGCTCAGTGCTCCTGAGCGGTGGCCCTGTGGGCTGATGGAAGTGGCAGTCCAACACATCTGGAGGGGGACGGGCTAGGGAAGGCTGGATCTATCCATCCATCCATCCATCTATATGGATAGATGACATTGCTTTATACTAAGCCAGGCCACCAAGCCTGGAATTGTTACTCATGGGGTCTCCCTGCCATCCATCAGGCTCCCGGCACCTCTGGATTTTAATTCTTTAATTGAGTGGCTGGCATGCTGCAAAGCGAAGTGCTGCCCTCCAGCACCCTCTCTATTTGGGTTCAAAGGAAAGGGGGTTTGTGTTTTGGAGCTCAGACTCCGCCTCTGCCTTGCTCTTGGACAACTTGCTTTTCTTTTAGTCTCACCAGTTTGCCTTCCGGGAAAGGAGTGTTTTGCGACCGGCCACACTCCCCACAGCAGCCATTTTATGAATGGGCAACCCCCCTTCCCAATGGCAGCTATTTTGTGAGAGCACCCCTGAAATTCTATCAAAGCTCTAGTTGTGCCCACTACAATTCCTACTCTGTCTGGCCACGGCTCCCCAGGGTCTCCGGCAGAGAGAGGGTGTCTCTCCCATCCCTTCCTCCCAGAGACCCCCTTAACTGGAGATACCAGGGATCAAACCAAGGGCCACCTGCATGCGAAGCACAGGCTCTACCACTGAACAACGGCCCTTCCTAGGAACGATTCCGTTCCCTTTTTAAAGCCATTTAGCCAACAGCCATCACCACGCCTCTTAGGAGCGAATTCCATGAGTTAATTTCACGGTGTGGGAGCAAGGACCTCCTTTTGTCTAGCCTACCAGGCAATTTTGGTTAGTAACTGGAAACGCTAATTATTACGTAAGAGGGAGAAAAAGTCCTCCAGATCCACTTTCTTCACACAAGCGTTCCCTACTCTGGTGCCCTCCAGATGCGTTGGACTACAACTCCTAGCATCCTCCAGAAAGCTGCTTCACACCCGGAATCGTTTTGTAGACCTCCATCATGTCTCCCCAGACTTGCCTTTTTTCTAAGATAAGCAGTCCCAGGTGCCTTCCTCAACCTGGTGCCCCAATGCTGGCTGGGAATGATGGGAGTTGCAGTCCAACACATCTGAAGGGCACCAGGCTGGGGAAGGTTGGTGTCACCTTTCCTCATAGGGGAGCTGCTCCAGCCCCTTGATCATTCGGGGTGCTCTCTCCCCACACCTTTTCCAGCTCTGCAATGTCCTTTTTGAGGTTCAGTGACCAGAGCTGCTCACAGAATTCCAGGTGTCGTCACACCACGGATTTATATAAAAGCATTGTGATACAGACATTTTGATTTTCCGTATCCTTCCTAGCATGAAATTAACATTCTTCCCCAGCTGCTGCACACTGAGCTAGCATTTCCATGACCTGAAGATACCTTTCACTCATAGCCTCAGCCAGATCAGCCTCCATCAGGGACATGTGAATGGAGCCCACTTCCAGCTTCCCCCCACTGCAAGAAATATCCATTTTCTCCAACCCTCTGCTTCCACCTCCTTAATCAGTCACCAGCCCATAAGACAACCTGCTTTTGCTGTAAATTGCCTTTGCTGAGGGACTTTGCCAAAAGCTCTTTGGAAGTGTGCAACCTCTTCCACATCGCCCCATCCACCTGCTCCTTGCCACGCGTCGAGAGCTCTAAAAGGGCTGTGCGGCAGGACTCCCCTTTGCAGAAGCCCTGCTGACCCTTCCTCGGCCAGACTTGGGGCGCTTCCACACAAGGCTTGTATTGTGTCATTGCCTCGCCTTGTTCACGGCATGTTACGGAGGGCCCAGGCCTCCTCATTTTCCACTCGCAACCTTGCCATATTTTCCCGCTGCTTCTTCCGTCTCTTTCCTTTCCAGAGAGTGCTTCCAGATGGAGGGCTCCTTGTGCTAACAGCCAGGAGGGACTGTGCAGCTATGCTGTCTTTTTTCTAAAGAGATTTTCCACAGTAAGAAAAAGGATGGCAGAGGGGTAGGGAAACACAGGAGGGCTACAAGTGGATGGCAGCATCATCTAGACACACGCGCTCCAGTAGCACTCCACGAACGCGGCAGGCAGCAGCACATTAAAAGCCCCACTGGAGGCACCCGCAACATCCGTTAAGGAGGAAAAGCCAGGATAGCTGCACCAGCGTGGTGCAGCAGCTACAGTGCTGGACTGGGACTGGGGGTCCAGCCTCCACTAGGCCAGGAAGCTGACGGGGTCGCGCCGGGCCAGTCACCGGCTCTCAGCCCAGCCCAGCTCTCAGGGCTGCTGTGTGGATAAAATGGAGAGGAGCATCCTGTAAGGAGTCTTGGGTTCTTTGCAAGAGGGAAAAAGGCGGGATATAAATGTAGTAATAAATTTTAAAAAATTTAAAATTTTCCCCCAAATTAGTCCACGTGAAATCAGTAGCTTTGCTGTTTTAAATCTGCATTTTAAACTCCTGCACTGCTGCTAGGTTTTATTGTGGCTGTATTGTTATATTGTGGTTTTAATATTCTATATATTTTAAATTGTTTTATTGTGTGCTGTTTGGTTTTAATTTTTGTGAACCGCCCAGAGAGCTTCGGCGATTGGGCGGTATAGAAATGAAATAAATAAAAAAATTAAAATAAACCTGATACAACCTAAGGTTCCAGAAATTCCCTGACCAAGGTAGGTATGCAGGACACATAATGACAAGAACACCCTGACTTCTCCTTTCTCATTTTAATATGGGATCGGCAACAGCGCAGAGTTGAACACACTTTTTCCTGAAATATAGATTTTGTTCCCTCCAGCAAAGTAGGCCTCTTCCTCCCCCTCTTTGTGGCTCTTCCTGGTGGCTGAAAGTCATAGAATCATAGAAGAGTAGGGTTGGAAGGGGCCTATAAGACCATCAAGTCCAACCCCCTGCTCAAGTCTCCACTCACCAGTGAATTTACACCAGGGATTTTACACCTTACCCCAGGTAATTTTACACCTTACCCTGAATTTACACCTTACCTCAGGGAAGAGCATGGTGGATGCTTTCTAGAAATAGCCACCAGAAAGCAACTTTGACCAAGTAATGGCATACTTAGCTATAGAGGGTGTGTGTGTGTGTGTGTGTGTGAGAGAGAGAGAGAGAGAGAGAGAGAGAGCGCGAGGAGGGTCTCTTGGGTGTGCGCCACAGAACCTTCTATGAGGGTACGAGCGCGAAGCCTTCCCTGTTCGGGAGATAAGTGGTGGCTAACACTTCTCCTGCTCAATTTCTGCCTGTGTATCAGATGGCTGCTAGAGGCAGAGTAAAAGGGGCAGTCCGAAGTGTCCAAACTGGCCTTGACCCTCTGGCCTGCCTCGACGTATTAACCCAGCTCTTGCAAAGGCTCGGTCTCCTCTCCTCCCAGCATCTGGGTTACAGGATGCGGGAGGAATCCCCTCGCACGCTCCGGAGCATCTCCTCCGACTTCAGAGCCACCGGACATGGGTGGGAGGCCCCCCTCGCATAGCACGCTGCCCCGAAAGAGGCTTCAAGAAATCTCGCCGCAGAAATCACACGTAGGACGGAAACACAGCAAAAGGCACGCTGCCCCCAATACACGCACAACCCCCGTGCGCCCCGGGGCGCCGCTTGGCCCAGGGCGCCCCTCCGGGCGGCGGCGCCGGGCAGCCACGTGAGCGCCGGGCGCCGGCGGGGCTCCCTTGGGCCAGCCGCGTGCATCAGACAACGGGCACTTCTCCCCCCGCCCGACACTGTGCGAGTGCTTCCGTGACCCTGACATCGCAGAGCGGCAGCAACGCGCTCCAGCAGCCGCGGTGTGAAGCGAAGCGAAGCCCTCTGCGCGCGCGGGTCCCGCGTTGTGCACTCGCGTAAATCGCAGCGCCGCGGGCCTAAGGCGGAGCGCGCGTCTGCCGCCCCGCCGCGCGCGGGTGGTCGTGGCCACGGGCCCTCGGCCTCGGCCTCGGCCCGGCCTAGCGGCGCCCCGCCGGCTGCTCTCGCCAGGCCACGGGCGCGAAGCCGCGGCGTTGCGCGCTCGCTGCCGGGAGCTGCGACGGCGGAGCCCCCGCGCGCGGCGGCTTCTCGGGACCTGCGCTTCAGCCCGGCGGCCGTCGGAGGCGGCCCGCCCTGCTGCAGAGCGGCGGCGGCGCTTCGCGCGTGCTCGGAGCCCCCGGCCCTTCCCGCCCGGGCCGCGCCCCCTGCGCACGCTCGCGCGGGGCGGCGGCCCCTCAGCGCCGGGCGAGGGGCAAGTCGCGCCCCCGCGCCGCGGGGCGCCAAGCCGGGGGCTGCGGGAGCCGCCCCGCCCGCGCGCCGCGACGCCCCGGCTGGCGGAGGCGGGCCCGGGCGAGGGCGCCGCGCAGCCCGGCCGGGCTCCTCGCGGGCGGGCTGCGCGGGGCCGCGGCCGGGCGCGGCGGGACGAGGGCCTCGCGCACAGGCCCGCCGCCTCCTGCCGGCCGCCGCGGGGCGCGCCGTCGCCCGCCCTTCTCCGGCGGCGCGGCCGCAGGCGGGCTCGGGGCCTCCCCGGCGGCGGCGCTGCGCACCCGGGCTCGCGGGCGGAGCGGCGCCTCCAGCCGGCGCGACCGAGGCGGGGCGTGGTGGGGGCGGCCCCGCCCGACAGGCCCCCTGAGCGGCCCCGCGCCTCGGCTGGGGCCACGGCGCTCCACGCCTGGCGGCCCGCGGGGAGGGCGCCCCTGCGGCCGGGCCCGTGGCTTCTCCGCGCGGGCAGCTGTGCAGCCCGCACCCGGCCGGCCGAGGGCCCCACGCGCTGGAGCCCGGGCCTGCGGCTGCCCTGCCGCCTGCGCCCCGGCCCGGGCGCCGCTGAAGCCGCCGAGGGGCAAGGCTGCAAGCCCCCGGGCGGGTTGCCGTCAGGTGGCCAGACCGCCCGGGCCTCGCCTCGGTCGCCAGCGGGGCAGCTGCCGCAGCGAGCGCAGCCGAGAGTCTTGTGGCGTCCGAAAGGCCCGCCCGTCTGCGCCAGCAGCAGCCCCCCTGGACACGTGTCCGCTTCCCGAGAGCAGGCAGCCTTGATCTCCGGCGGGGGGGGGGGGGGGAACTGGAGCGACACGGGGAAGAAGCAGATCAGGAGGGCCAGGCTGGCAGCACAGGCCCAGAAGAGAACGCGACAGGACTCTGCTTCTGGTTGCCCCCGAGACCCCTCGGAGGTATCCAAGGACTCCACAGCCCGTCCTGGGCAACAGCCCTCCACGCTCACCAGCCTTGGGGGTACACCTGGGCCGGCTCCCAGACAGTCCCCCAGCCTGCAGGGGATACTCTCCAAGAGCAGGCCTCGCAGCAGAGAGAGACAGGCCCAGGTGCCAACTCTGGCCCACATCTACACTGGCAGCACTGTGGCAGGGCCCAGGGATGTCACCCGCCACGTCAGGGGCTCATTCATTTGCTCATCTTCCAGCGCGACACTTGCCAGCGGTGCCCTTCCACATTCCACAGAAGGAAAACAGGCCAGCCCGAATAAATGGACAGAAACCTGGCAAGAGAAATGGCAATGTTCAGAAACTGGTGGGAGCCTCCCAAGACACTCCGTCAGTGGCCTGAAGGTGGCCATCTTTGAACAGAGGAGATTCAAAGACAGATATCCATGCAAAGTTTGATTCATCAGCTTTTATTTCCTATGGTTTTAATAAGGACAAAGGGTTGTTGTTTTATTGTAGTAATATGTTAATTGGCTCACCATTGCAATTCTGTCTGTGTTACCACCCCAAACCATTTTGTGAATGGCAGCCAGTAAGGTGATCATCACTGTCTACTTTCTGCATTTTAGTTCCCTCCAACAACAAACAGTTTCCATCTTGCCCCACCCCATGCTGGCTAGGCATGCTGGGAGTTGCAGTCCAACACACCTGGAGGCACCAGGTTGGGAAAGGCTGACTTATATGGACTACCAACGTGGGGAACTTGGCCCTAAGCCTGCAAGTACCCCCTTTCCCTACCGCAGAATGTCCCTTTGCTGGGATCCAACATGGCTCTGGCAGCAAGCAAAGGATTCTTGTGTGCAGCACTATATTTCCTGGGACAACCTGCTGCTAATGAGGCTAGGATCATTAGAAAGCAGACTGGTGCTGGCCAATTGCTGTCTCAAAGCAGCCCACCTGGATTTATTTCTAGAACTGAATTCCTTTGGACAAATAGTTGCCTGTCCTTAAAGGATGTGCAGAATGACCTTCAACGTCTACAAAATAAAACACCTAAGGACATTGTCTCCGAGCATATGCAAAGTGCATTTCTGCTCTGGTGGAAAAATTGGCGTGACAGCAGGTTTGTGGAAAAGGCTCTGAGTTCTGCAGTCTAAGGTGAGCTACTCTCTCTCTGCCTCGCATCTGTTGTTCAGTGTCAGGGTAATGACACTGACCTACCTTACAAGTAAGGATATGTGAGACATATTCTCAACGTACAACACGCTTTGAATATGTGTACAAATCCTACATAAATGCCATTCAGCATCATCATAAGGGCAGTGTGCTCCCAAGCATGGGAAATACGGCCAACTTTAACGGGTATCATATCATCATTATATGTCCTACATAAGTGTAAGAAGAAATAAATACCTCACAAAAAGGGGAACACACACACTCCCCATCCCTTTCTGCCTTTGCATTCTTGGATTCTGCTATTTGGCCTGGAGGATTAAACACAGCTAGGTCCCAACACCACCATCAGGAAGGCAGCCTGATTTTCATCCTTGTTCTCTGAAGCACAAGCCATTTAAAGCCACTGCCTTGTTGTGGCAAAGGGGCTTGCGTAACTCAGTGAAGCCATAAGCTATGCCGTGCAGGGCCACCCAAGACGGACAGGTCATGGCGGAGAGTTCTGACAAAATGTGGTCCACTGGAGAAGGAAATGGCAACCCACTCCAGTATTCTTGCCAAGAAAACCCCATGGAACAAGGCTAAAAGAGATGACGCCAGAAGATGAGCCCCTCAGGTCGTAAGGTGTCCAATAGACTACTGGGGAAGAGCAGAGGGAATTTCCAAGTAGCGCCAGAAAGAGTGAAGTGGCTGGGCCAAAGCCGAAAGGACACTCAGCTGTGCATGTGGTGGTGAAAAGAAAATCCGATGCTGTAAAGAACAATGTTTAGGAACCTGGAATGTAAGACCAATGAATCAAGGTAAGCTGGAGGTGGTCAAACATGAGATGGCAAGATTGAACATCGACATCTTGGGAATCAGTGAACTAAAATGGACAAGCATGGGCGAATTTAATTCAGGTGACCATCGTATCTACTACTGTGGGCAAGAATCCCTTAGAAGAAATGGAGTAGCACTCATAGTCAACAAAAGGGTGGGAAAAGCAGTACTGGGGTACAATCTCAAAAACGATAGAATGATCTCAGTACGAATCCAAGGCAAACCATTCAACATCACAGTAATTCAAGTCTATGCCCCAACCACTGATGCCGAAGAAGCTGAGGTTGATCGGTTCTAAGAAGACCTACAACACCTTCTACAACTAACACCAAAAAAAGATGTCCTCTTCATCATAGGGGATTGGAATGCCAAAGTAGGAAGTCAAGAAATCACCGGGATAACAGGCAAGCATGGCCTTGGTGTACAAAATGAAGCAGGACAAAGGCTAATAGAGTTTTGCCAACAGAACACGCTGATCATAGTAAACACTCTTTTCCAACAGCACAAGAGGTGACTCTACACATGCACATCACCAGATGGTCAATATCGAAATCAGATTGATTATGTCCTTTGCAGCCAAAGATGGAGAAGCTCTATACAGTCAGTAAAAACAAGACCTGGAGCTGACTGTGGCTCTGATCATGAGCTTCTTGTTGCAAAATTTCAGCTTAAATTGAAGAACGTAGGGAAAACCACTAAACCATTCAGGTATGACCTCAATCATATCTCTTATGACTACACAGTGGAGGTGAGGAATAGATTTAAGGGATTAGACCTGATAGAGTGCCTGAGGAACTATGGACAGAAGTCCGTAACATTGTTCAGGAGGCAGCAACTCAATCCATCCCAAAGAAAAAGAAATGCAAGAAAGCAAAGGGGCTGTCTGATGAAGCTTTACAAGTAGCTGAGGAAAGAAGGGAAGCGAAAAGCAAGGGAGAAAGGGGAAGAGATATCCAACTGAATGCAAAGTTCCAGAGAATAGCAAGGAGAGACAAGAAGGCCTTCTTAAATGAACAATGCAAAGAAATCGAGGAAAACAACAGAATGGGAAAGACTAGAGATCTCTTCAAGAAAATCGGAGATCTCAAGGGAACGTTTTGTGCAAAGACGGGCATGATCAAGGACAAAGAAGGCAGGGACCTAACACAAGCAGATGAGATTAAGAAGAGGTGGAAAGAATACACAGGAGAACTATACAGGAAATATCTGAATGTCCCTGATAGCCATGATAGTGTGGTCAATGAACTTGAGCTGGACATCCTCGAGAGTGAAGTCAAGTGGGCCTTAGGAAGCATTAGTAAAAGCTAGCGGAGATGGCAATATTCCAGCTGAGCTATTTAAAATCCTAAAAGATGATGCTGTTAAAGTGCTGCACTCAATATGCCAACAAATTTGGAACACTCAACAGTGGCCACAAGACTGGAAAAAGTCAGTTTACATTCCAGTTCCAAAGAAGGGCAATGCCAAAGGGTGTTCAAACTACCGTACAATTGTGCTCATTTCACATGCCAGCAAGGTTATGCTCAAAATCCTACAAGCTAGGCTTCAGCAGTATGCGAACCGAGAACTACCGGAAGTACGAGTGGGGTTTCGAAGAGGTGGAGGAACTAGAGATCAAATCGCCAACATTGGCTGGATCATGGAGAAAGCAAGAGAATTCCAGAAAAACGTCTACTTCTGCTTCATTGACTATGCTAAAGCCTTTGATTGTGTGGATCACAACAAACTCTGGCAAATTCTTAAAGAGATGGGAGTGCCAGACCACCTTACCTGTCTCCTGAGAAACCTGTACGAGGGTCAAGAAGAAACAGTAAGACCCAGACATGGAACAAGCGATTGGTTCAAAAGTGGGAAAGGAGTAAGACAAGGCTGCAAATTGTCGCCCTGCTTATTTAACTTATATGCAAAGTACATCATGAGAAACGCCGGGTTGGATGAATCACAGGTCGGAATTAAGATTGCTGGGAGAATTATCAACAACCTCAGATACGCAGACGATACCACCCTAATGGCAGAAAGCGAAAAGGATCTAAAGAGCCTCTTGTTGAGGGTGAAAGAGGAGAGTGCAAAAGCTGGTTTGAAACTCAACATTAAAACAACGAAGATCATGGCATCTGGCCCCATCACTTCCTGGCATATAGAAGGGGAAGAAATGGAAGCAGTGACAGATTTTATTTTCTTGGGCTCCAAGATCACCGCAGATGGTGACTGTAGCCATGAAATTACAAGACGCTTGCTCCTTGGGAGGAAAGCTATGGCAAACCTAGACAGCATAGTAAGAAGCAGAGACATCACCTTGCCGACAAAGGTCCGTCTAATCAAAGCTATGGTTTTCCCAGTGGCAACGTATGGCTGTGAGAGCTGGACTACAAGGAAGGCTGAGCGCCGAAGAATTGATGCCTTCGAACTGTGGTGCTGGAGAAGACTTACGAGTCCCCTGGACTGCAAGGAGGTCAAATCAGGCAATCCTAAAGGAAATCAACCCTGAGTGCTCATTGGAAGGACAGATACTGAAGCTGAAGCACAAATATTTTGGCCACCTAATGCCAAGAGAAAACTCTTTGGAAAAGACCCCGATGCTGGGAAAGACTGAAGGCAAAAGGAGAAGGGGACGGCAGAGGATGAGATGGCTAGATAGCATCACCAATGCAATGAATATGGACTTGAGCAGGCTCCGGGAGAGAGTACAGGACAGGAAGGCCTGGCATGCTATGGTCCATGGGGTCACGAAGAGTCGGACACGACTGAACAACAACAACAACAGAAGGGAAAATACTAAAAGTATATTTTTTATGTTTATGCAGGCAATTCATAGCCCATTTTTCAAGTCTGTACTGTGTTCTCTTATTTTAAAAAAGTTTCGTTTGCATTCATGTACAATCGATATAGTGGAAATAACTCGGCTAATTTGACCCACAAATTCCAAAAGCCAGGTCCCATTCTAGAGGGGGCATAGTCAAGCTGATCCACTAACTCTCCCTGACCCCTAGAAGCTGATAGCATGAATAAAACATGGATTAAGAGTTGTCCATTAAAGAAGCAAGCAGCCTCGAGTCTGTATTTCTGCCTTGACCAGGGAGGTCATTCCTGAACCTTCTGGAGGAAGCTTCTTCAGGCCTAACAAATGCAGTTGCTTCTCCCAAACTGGCTCTGCCGGTATCCCCCTTCCACACACACACACAGCAGTATTCCCCACCCCTGACCAGCACATAGCCATTGGCCATGCTAGTTGTGGATGATGCAAGTTGTAGTCCATCATTTAGTGGACATGAAGTTGGGGAATGCTACAATAGACCTTGGAAAAGGCTAGCAGCTGGCCTGTGTGAATCAGGAATTTGGTTGTTATGGACTCCTGTATATGGAGGGAGCAATCGTATGGCTGCTAGCCAGCGGCTAGATGGCCATAGGATATCTTGTTTTCCAGTAACCGACCTCGGAGCCCGCATTCTGAGGTCAGTTCCCAGAGAACCGACCTTCCCCTTCCCCCCCTTCTGCATTGCCTCACAGGCAGCACTGAGAAGCCCTGTGCTCTGCACTCACAAGAGGAGTGCAGAGCAGCCAAAATGGGGCATCCCGAGGCAGAAATTCCTGTACGACATATCCAATATGTTGTCCAGCAGTCTCCTTCCCTGCTCAACTGTCTAGCCGAAAATGCAGGGCAGGAGGAACGTGGAGGGAATGATCCCCTCCGTGCTTCTCCTGCCCTGCATTGGATAGGCATTGCCTCCGAGTTCAGAGGCAGCCGCCTATCTGCATAGGATTGCGCCCTAAGAGACTCCCCTTGCTTGACATAACCTCCTGCAGCATTGCTGCAGAACTGAAGAATACTTTTTTTTGCTTTGGCATTCCAAATGATCTTGTGACTGACAAAGGAATACAATTTATGGCAGCAGAATTCCGCCGTCATTCTGGACATTTTGCAACTTTTGCCATATTACCAGTAGCCTTCACTATCCTCTAGCAAATGTTCAGGCACAGAGAGCAGTTATATGTTTTATATTTGATTGTTTTGTTGTTTTAGTTGGGATTGGTTATTGTAAGCCCCCTCATAAGGTTAGTCATCCCAAAGGGAGGGTATTAAATTTATTAAAGAAAGAATAAAGAAATGAGAGAAAGAATAACCCACAAATTGCTCTTTTAAAGCACATATCAACACTACTGACAGCCACTGAATATCACCCAGCAGAATTGCTAATGGGGAGACAAACCAGAACACCCATACCGACTCTAGAGAAAAAACCTATTCCAAAGTGTTAACCTTCAGTTTACCAAGCTAAAAGAGGTCATGGACATTTTTATAATAGGTGTGAGAACTACCACGTTCAGAGTCAGGAGATAGAGATGTGTGTGTTTTAAATCAAACTTGATGAAGAAAATACATGGTAGACTTCAGCTGCCGTATAAGGAAAAAATGGAACATCTAGATCATATTCTGTCAAGACCAGATGTGAAATACTTACCAGAACCTGATATCTTCCTATTCCTGAGCAAATACAATTGCCAAATGCACAAGTAGTACCTTAAAACTCAGGCTCATCTACTATGCTTTAGTACACTTTAAGAAGGATGCAGACAAACTGGAGAGGGCTCAGAGGAGGGCAACAAAGATGATCAGGGGGCTGGAAACAAAGCCCTGTGAAGAGAGACGGAAAGAACTGGGCATGTTTAGCCTTGAGAAGAGAAGACTGAGGGGAGACGTGATAGTGCTCTTCGAGTACGTGAAAGGTTGTCACAGAGAGGAAAGCCAGGATCTCTTCTCGGTCATCCCAGAGTGCAGGACACGGAATAATGGGCTCAAGTGACAGGAAGCCAGATTCCGGCTGAACATCAGGAAAAATTCCTGACTGTTAGAGCAATACGACACTGGAACCCATTCCCTCGGGAGGCGGTGGGCTCTCCCACCCTGGAGGCGTTCAAGACGAGGCCGGACAGCCATCTGTCGGGGATGCTGTGACTTGGATTCCTGCATTGAGCAGGGGGTTGGACTCGATGGCCTTGTAGGCCCCTTCCAACCCTACTATTCTATTATTCTATGCAATCCTGTGCAGGTGTCACAGTTCCCCTTGTGACCCCCTAAGTAACTTCTTAAGTATGTCTTGCCTCCTTAAGAGTTCCACCTTCCTTCTTTTAAACTTCCCCTTCCCAATAATGTAAGGTTTAGGCTGTAGAGGTTGGGTGATTACATTCCAGACACCTGGGGTTTAACACAACAGTTTACTTGTAAATTAAACAAGCAAATCACAACTACAGGTATTTTCTCAATAGAGCTGATACAAAAGGCATTATGAGAAAATAAAAGCTCCAAAGATGCAAGTTTCTCTGCCCTACTTGCACTTAGACTTCTGCAGGCTGCATCTTCTTGCTCCTTCTTTATGCTCTGGTCTCTGAGGGTCTTCCTCTCTCTGGTCTCTCCCTGTTTATCCCCTCCTTCCCCAAAACCGAAAGTACTGTTTCAAACCTGGAGAAATGAAACCTAACTCAGGAAACTGAAACTTAACCAGGGAAATGAAATGACTCCTCTAGGGATAGCCCCTCCTCCCTGCAAAGAACCCAAGCCTCTAGGCCTGACCTCTTTTCCTTGCCTCTGTAGGCCTCAAACCTTCACAGCGTGTTTAGATGGAAAAAAAAGCCCTACAACTCCCAGCATTCCCCAGATGGCACGGTTGTCTGGGGAATGCTGGGAATTGAGGACTTTCCCCCCTTCTAAACATGCATAGGATTGTGCCTTCTGATTCTTCTAAAGTCATCTTTTAAGACTAAGAGCCCAACTGAGATTATCTTTTCCAACCAGTTCAGTTACTCAGAAGCCTTCAAGATTGAGAGATTAATCAGAACTATCAGTGGTTCAACAGTGTTTGTGTGGATAATGTCATTTTGTAGTTTATTCATTTGGTGGGACAGGTCTTAGTTGTATCTGGATAAGGTCAGGAGTTTCCTGTGGCTGTTCTGTTCTTGGTGAAGAGAAAAAAAAATATTTTTTTTTTTACATGGCTGCTTGGCAGATGCATCCTCCAGGCCTTCCAGGGCAGTGGTACTGGATATAAAAGGGCCCACCAAAAGTCCAGGTTTTCCAAAGTTGTCTGAGTTATAATGCTGGCACTACAGCAAGGAGATAGCAGTTCACCTATTCATGCCCCTTCCCAGTTCTTTTGCAATGTCCCAAAACAAGGAGCTCCTCTCAGGAGAGAAGAACTGGAACCTCCCTTTGCGTCAGCTGCCTAAATCTCTCCCCTCAAACCTGACTTCATAGGCAAGATCATCACCGGGGGCTGTTGTGTGTAGCACATCCAGCCCTCAGTCATGCCAGATTTGTTTCCCTTCGTGTTGAACAGGGCTGGGTTTGGGTTATTAAGTCCTTCGGCAGCGCTGGGCTGCTGGCGTTGTGGAAGATACACATGTGCGAGGCTCTGCTTGGCTGGAGGGCGCCGGGTGGGCCATGTGGCAGCCCAGCAGGTCTCCGTGCTAGAGAAGGCGATGTTTTGGCAGCTGGGAGCGACCGTGGGAGGCTCTCCTTGGCCAAGCCCTGTGTGCCGAGGCAGGGCTCTTGACCCCCCGCTCTGTTGGCTTGTGGGTAGGTGCATAAAGGGGGAGCACAGCCCACGCCTGGCTAAGGCTCGCCAAAGGGTCAGTAACGTCCGAGAGGCTATTTGGGGGAAGCTGTGAGCAGCTGGCCAGCACAGGGGACCAAGCCAGCTCCCCTGTGTCTGTGGCAAACTGTGTGGCACTGAATGCCTGAACAGGGAAGGTGACTTTCTGAGCTCACACAAGAGTAGTCCCAAAACAGACAGATCCACGCAACAGTATTGTGAACTGTTCTGGATTCTGCCCTGTGATAACTGCAGAGCTTCCCATCTGCGTCCCCCGCCTTGAGAGCTGGAGAGGGTTTTTTAGCCCTGGTTTATGTCCATGTCCGTTTGTGTCTGAAGTTGCGGCCATCACCACTGACAGATGCCAAGGAGCCAAGGGCAGGGCAGGGGAGGCACAGACCAGAGGGGCGCGACCCCTCTACGAGTGATGCGCCTGCCTCCCCCCCAGCAGAGCTCCCTTCATTAGCTTTCCAGAGGAGCCGCCCTGAACACCAGTTGATGCCTTTGTCATTCGCAGTCTGCTGAAGGAGAAGAGTTTGTGGCGAGCAATGAGGTGGAGGCAGTCTTGGCAGCCTGATCACGTTGTGCAACAAGAGAATGAAATGAGGCAAATGAGTCACTGCGGAGAGGGACAGAAGGAGCCAGGCCACTTCCCCATCAGGGGGGAGAGAAAACGCTGTCAAGCCGGTGCAGAACTGCGCGTTGATTAATCAGCTGTCTTCCTGGTGATGGAAGCAATCAAATCGAATACATTTGCATATGATAAAAGTCTCCGTGTGGGCTACTTTCTGACATTCTGAAGTGTCCCATGACCTAAGGGACTACACAAAGCTCATCGTTAGAAGGAAAGGCCTCGTTTATATTTTCTGCTTCCACTCCCTGAACGATAAAGAAGTCAGTAAGAGGCTTGGAGCAGCAACAGCGTCTCCGGTCCTTAAGAACTGTCACCAAGCAGTCATTTGAAGACCCCAACGTAAATCTTAGTAATCCCTTTATGTACAAAATATTCCTTTAATCAATTACTTGTTTAATAGTTCATCTTGTCTCTAGTGTTGGTGTCCATCACACAGCTAAATCTCTTATACCAGCTTCAAAGTATTGTAACATAATTGGTGGCAGTGGAAAAGGATCAGCTTGTGGAACTCTGAGTTATAGTGGCAAAGGGTTCCTTAGGCCCAGAAATATAATCATCTGCTATAAATGAAAAAATCCATAGATGGGGTTGCCCAGCAAAGGGGCAGTTCCCCAATAGGAGGTGGCAGTGCTGGGGGAGAGGAAATCCCCCATAGGTGGTGGCAAGCAGTGGGGCTGGAAATCCCCCATATGTTTGCTAGTCAGTGGGGTGTTAACTTACGGTCATACCAGTTTGCTAACAAAAGCTTAAATTGATTCATGTACAGATTTAGCTGCTTTAGGGCACAATCCTATGGCTGCTAGTCAGTGGCTAGACAGCCATAGGATAGGTCAGTTCCCTGAGAACCCCCCCCCCCCAGCGCTGCCTCGTAGGCAGCACGGAACGGCCCCACGCTCCATGCTTGGAAGAGGAGCACAAAGTGGTGAAAGCAGGGTGTGCCGGGGGCGGGGAAGTCAGAACTCCGGCACAACATATCCAACAGGTCACCTGGTTGCCGCTTCCCACCCTCTGACTTCCCATGGCTAGACAGCCAAAATCAGCTGTCTAGCCGCAAATGCAGGGTGGCTGAAGCGCAGAGGGGACGATCCCCTCCGCACCTCTGCCCTGCATTGGATAGGCAGTCGCCTCCAAGTTCGGAGGCGGCAGCCTATCCCGGTAGGATTGCTCCCTAAATTTCTGGTCCCTGATTTTGCAGGTTTTTGAAGTCCTGCAAAACCTGTTTGACCAGAGATTACAGTTGGCTGAAGAAATGAGAGCTAGTCCGTCACTACCTTTCCACTCTCTGGAACTGTTGCCTGGCCCCAGCTTCATGCTTGACCTTGAAGGAGTGCTTTCATCAGGAGGTGTGGTTTTTTGAAGAGTGGCGAATAAAATAGCAACATAAACAGAGGCAGGATTGGGAAGGGGCACAGTGTTGAATGCAAAATATCCCAGCTCAATCCCCCCGCCCCTGCAGCTTTGAGGAAAGGGCTCTCGGGGTGCAGAGCTGGGGCAGATCCTCAACCTATGGTGCTGGGAAGCTGCTGCTGCTGCTGCTACTCAGAGCAGATGATACTAGGCCACCAGATGGACCAAAGGCAGCCCCCATGTGCACCCTGGCACCTCCTTCACAATGTGGACAGAGGTGGCTCCAATCAGTAATTAAAACAGACATCTTAGGTCGGAGGGGACCTGAACTCTGAGGCAGCAGGTCGAACGCACAGCATGCGGCCCGTTAATCACCTGACCATCATTTATTTACTTATTTAAAATTTATTTATTTAAAAAAATCTTGGCCGCCTTTCAGGGCAGAAGCCCTCCCAAGGCGTCTCACAGCAATAAAATACATAAAAACAGTTAAAATGTTAAAAGCGATAGAAACATAAACACAATACAATAGCAAATAAAAGCGACGATAAAAGCAGCAAGGAAGCGCTCTTCGCACACAGCCAACACTTGAGTGCCTTCAGCAAACGGATCGTCTCTGCCAGCCCACCAGTCCTGTGCACCATACGGCTGTTAGCAGGGCTGAGCAATGCCTGGGGCCCAGGCCCATGAAGGGCCACAGCTAGCCCCCCTGCTGGCATGGCATCTGGGTGGACCTGCCTCCTTGTGGGATGGCTCAGGGATGACTCTGGGCTGTTCACCCGCTTTGCATGCCCTGCCTTCCTCCATCCCTGGTCATGTGTCCACTGGCACTCCAGCATGGGTGTGTCATGCATGGGCACCATCCCATGGGCATGGCATCCACCTACCCCCCACCCCCTCCAAGATCAGTGTTGCAGAACTTTTACTGCAACAGACTGGGCGGGGGGGAATCCACCCATAACTTCATCTCAGCTTTTCTTTATGAGAAAAGAGGGGTGGGGAAGGAACGCGGGTGGGACTGGATCTGTAATTCCCTCCTCGTTCCACACTCTTGCCATGGGAGCTTCAAACGGAACAGGCCATCTCATTCATCCATCTCCCCAAAGGGGGGGGGGAGCACAAGCCCGCTCCATATTGGTTTGATGCCTTGCGTCAGGCCTGCCTGGGTTCATAAATCAACCTTTTCAATACTCTGGCCATTTCAAATGACGTCCAACTCTTTCATTAGCTCATGATTTATCACTGGAAGGTGCTCTCTTATTTTATGCCCCATTTATAAACTTTTTACTCTCCCCCCCCCCTCCATTTGATATCATGTTCACTTTGTCCACCAGGCAGTGAGACAGTAAATTTATTGGAGACGAACTGCTGCTTTGAAAGATGACATCAATGCAAAAGCGTGTTTGTGTTTCATATCTACGGACAATATTTTCATTGGAGAATCCTCGCTGGGCGGAGACGGTGGGCGCTGTGAGGTCACGGGGGGATATATGGCATATATACCCAAGATGGGGGAACATCAGAAGAAGCCACCTCATCAGCCAGCCGGGAATTCCATGCCAAGGGAGCCGGCAGGGGCACCTGGGTGGGAAAGATGGACAAACTGGCATGGATCTGCCTCTCTCTCGTCAGCCTGTCTGGTCCTCTCTGGGCTGTCCCTGTGGTTAGCTCCAGCGAGGTCTCCTATTGGCTCCCAGGTAAGATTCCTCTCTTGGGGTTCTCTCTCATTCCTTTGCAGTCAGAGCATCTTTGCAGGAAGACCCAATGCCTCTTTTTTGCTTCACCTGAAAGCACAGGTGGTTCCTGGGTCTAGAGGCAAAACCCAGTAGGGCATGATCTGGGGTGGCCAATTGACACTTGCAAGGCGAGCCCCGAAGGGCTGAGCACCCTGTGTGGAGCCTCTTGCTGGGGGGATTTAACCGCTAGGGGGTGACAGGGAGGCCAGTCCCCACAGCACAGGGCTGGCGGAGGTGAGCTGGCCACCGCAGCGGGTACGGCCAGTTGGTCCCTTGCTTGGCGGTGGCGGGGTGCGCGCGTGCGTGCGTGTGTGGAGACTGCTGCAGCAACGAACAGTTGTTGCAGGGTGAAGACAGAGGGACCCTCTTTTAGAAAAGAAAGCCATTGCGGGGGAGGGGGAGGCAGTAGATAACTGTTTTGAACAGCCATCCTTCACTCGTGGTGCCTTGTGACTCTGCAGTCACAAGCAAGCAGTGGGCGGGAGGGCGTTAAAACACAGCCAATTCTCAACTATTTGGTTTATTGTATTTCTGTGGGGGAGGGGTGGGGGTTTGGATTTTTGGCCTCAGGCATCAGAAGATCTTGGGCCATTAACTTTGAGCAGAGGATGTCAGGGGTGTCTCTGAGCGCAGGGCGTGGGATAGCAGCTCAGATTCTGAAGGAGAAGTGCCTGACGGGGGAGGTGTTTTCCCAGGCTAGTCCAGACATGATTAGGCCGGCTCCTCAGGTTACGCTTGTCCAGCTGGCTGAGGAGGAGGGTCCCTCTTCACACACACACCCCCCGGTGAGAGACAGCGACTGGGGAGGCGGGGTCTGGGGAGTCTGATCTAATAGACACCAGGCGCAGAGCAAAGAGAGAGACGGCCGGGGCAGAACGTAGGCGGTCTACCCGGTTGGCCTTGCGTGCAAAGCTGCGAGAGGGACCTCCCCCGCTTACGTTAGGCCTGTGAGACCACCTTCCTCTTCAGACAGGCAACTTTCGTAACTACCTTTTGAACCCCCTGAAGGCATTCCTTGTAGACTGAGTGTCACTGAGAATTTGCATCTGTATGACCGGGTGAAGTAATGGATTAAAAGCTGTAGACCGAAGCCTCTTGTCTGTGCATGTTTTGGTGTGTGAAGTAAAGTGGGGGCAAAAGGAATCCTGATAGAGGATGAGCTGGCTGATGGGGGGGCCGCTGGGGCATTTGTGTGGAGAGGCTGTGTTAAATCTGCCTTCATGACAAAGAGCCCCCCCCCCCACCTCCGGGCTGGATGTGGCTTTACAGTGCAGTTTCCAAACCCACAGGAAGCAGGCCCCCATGGAAAGCAGAATCAAATCATGGCAAGATTTGAGATTTGCCAGTCAGATTTTTGAATGAAAGATCCCAAAGCCCAATGATGAAGCCATGGCAGCATTTTCTGGATGCTTTTGAAAGATCTCTCTGCATTGCCAGTTCAGAAATACAAACCCTGTCAGTTTAGGGGGCCACATGCAAGAACCACCTTATTGCAGTCCAGTCATGGGCATGTCCAGAGTCCACAGCCACAGCACAAACTGTGATGCCCACGCTTGGAATGGGTTCAGCCCTGTGAGAAGGAGAGGAGCCCTTGTGTGGTGGAATGTGCCCTAGCCACTAACGGGCTGGGTACATTTGGCGTGACGTTGGTGCCAAGGGCAAGGCCAGGACTCGGCATGGCCCAGTGGTAAAGGACTCGAGCTGTGAGCCAGGAGGCCCCCTTCCCACCCCAGCCATGGGCCTGGCTGGACGCCCCGGGAGGATGCTCCCTGAGTGGCCAGCTTCTGCAAGCTGTGCCTTGTCCCGCCTGCCCTCCTCAAAAGGGGACGATCTTCCCCCTTGACCAGCTCAGGGCCACCCTGTCAAGCGAAGTGTCCGAGGCCGACAAAAGGGAGCCCCCTGCACAGCACAGCACTCCCTGCCGCTAGCTGCGCGAAGGGCTCCCTTCTGTCAGCCTCGGATGGTCAGACGCCTCCTCTGCCGCGTGGGCGTCTTGCTTCTGAGCTTCCCACCAGCCTCGCTGGAAGCAGATCTCTTGAGGAGAATCAGGTGGTCGTTGCATTCTTAAAGAAGGCTGAGATAATGTGTATGAAGAGTTAATAGAAAGGGCGTTGGGGGGGGGGAGACCCATTCTTACAAGGAAAAAATAGGAAGCAGCTGGGGGGCAAGACACCTCTGCCTCAGTGGAAGGAGCTTTTGTGAGTCTGAGAACATAGGAAGAGCCGTGCTGGGTCAGCACCTGGTGTACACAGGCACGCTGTCTATGCCTAGAGCCATCAGGACCAGTAGCCACAGATAGGGTTCTCCTCCAGGGATTTGTCTAGCTCCCTTTTAAAGCCATCCGAGTTGGTGGCCATCACTATGTCTTGCAATAGTGAATTCCATAGTTTATGCGCTGTGTGAAGGACTCCCTTTTATATGTCCTGAAGCTCCCACCAATCAGCGTCATGGGATGACCCCACTGGGTTCTAGCATTATGAGAGAGGGAGAAAAATGTCTCCCTCTCCACATTCTCAACACCAGGAATAATTCTGTAGACCTCTATCATGCCTCCCCGACCCTCCTTTTTTTCCAAGCTAAACAATCCCAGCTGTTTTACCCTTCTGTCATAGGGGAGTTGCTCCATCCCCTTGATCATTGTAGGGAGCAATCCTATGGCCACTAGACACCGTCTAGAGGGCCATAGGATATGCTCATTTCCGGGAACTGACCTCCCCCCTTGTCCGCGCTGCCTCAGAGGCAGCATGGAGAAGCCCCGTCCTCCACCCTCGGAAGAGGAGCACGGAGTGACTGGAAAGGGGCGTTCCGGGGCAGGGAGAGCGGAGCTGCACGCATGGCACATCCAATGTGTCATACAGCAGCTTCCTCTCCTGGTTGCCCCCCCGCCACTAGACAGCCAAAAACGGCTGTCTAGCGGAAAAGAGCAAGGCAGGAGAGGCGTGGAGGGAACGACACCCCCCCCCCCCCGTGCCTCTCCTGCCTTGCTTTGGATAGGCGGTCGTCTCTGAGTTCAGAGGCGGCCGCTTATCTAGTTAGGATTGCACCCTTAGTTGCCCTTTTCTGCACCTTTTCCAGCACTATAATATCCTTTTTTTAAGTACAGTGACCAGGACTGGACACAGCATTCCAAGTGTGGCTGCGGCACAGAGTTGCATAGGGGCAGTATGATATTGGCAGTTTTATTCTCAGTTCCTTTCCTAATTATGCCTGACATGGAGCTTGCCTTTTCTATAGCAGCTGCACACTGAGCTGACATCTTCATCAAACTCTCCGCCACAACCCCAAGATCTCTTTCCTGGTTGGTCACCGCTAGCTGTGATGCCATCAGGTTATGCAGTTGGGATTTTTTTGCCCCAACTTACATCACTTTACACTTGCTTACGCTGGACCACATTTGCCCATTCTGCCAGCTTGGAGAGAACCTTTTGGTGCTCCTCACAATCCCTTTTTGTTTGAACCACCCTACATAATTTGATGACATCCACAAACTTGGCCACTTCACTGCTCACTCCTAACTCCAGATCATTTATGAACAGGTTGAAAAGCATTGGTCCCAGTACAGATCCCTGTGGGACCCCAGTGTTCATAACCCTCCATTGGGAGAATATACCATGTATTCCTGCTCTCTGCTTTCTGTTCTTTAACCAGCTACTGATCCATAAGAGGACCTGTCCTTTTACTCCATGACTGCTAAGTTTGCTCAGGAGTCTTTGGTGAGGGACTTTGTCAAAAGCCTTTTGGAAATCCAAGTAAACAATGTCTACTGGATCACCCCTGTTTATTGACACACTCAAAGAACTCTGAAAGGTTAGTGAGACAGGACTTAGCTGTGCGAAAGCCATGCTGATTCATTTTCAGCAGGCTTGCCCTTCTGTATGCTTACTAATTTTATCTTTAATAATGCCTTCAACCAATTTACCCGGAACATGCGTTAAATTAACCGACCTATACTTTCCTGGATCCCTTTTTAAACATTGGTGTTACATTGGCCAGCTTCCAGTCTTCTGGCATATGCAAAATATACATGTTGCATATTTTGGTTAGAAGATCAGCAATTTCATATTTGAGTTGAACTTAGGCCTCTTCGATTGGCTATCATGTTTCAGCAATTTCATATTTGAGTTCTTTAAGAACTGTAGGATGGATACCATCTGGGCCTGGTGATTTGTTTGCTTTCAATTTGTCAATATGGTTGAGAACTTCATCTTTTGTCACCACTATTTGCCTCAGTTCCTCAGACTCCATTCCTGAAAACAACAGTTCAGGCACAGGTATCTGTCCTATATCTTCTGCAGTGAAGATGATGAAAAGAATTAATGCAGCTTCTCTGCAGTCTCCTTGTCCTCCTTCAGTACTCCCTTAACTCCATTGTCATCCAGCGGTGCAGCTGCCTCCCTAGCTGGTTTCCTGCTTCTGATATATTTAAAGAATTCTTTATTGTTGGCCGTAATATTGTTAGCGATAATGCCCTACAAAATGCTTTTTTGCATCTCTTATTGTCTACTTGCAGCGGCGCTGTGCATGCTAGTACCCCATTTGTTTTCCTCACATGGGCAAGACTTCCATTTTCTGAAGGAAGCCCTCTTTTCTCTAATAGCTTCCTTGACACTGCTTGTTAATTGTGTCAGTGACCTCTTGGACTTGGTGCTACCTTTCCTAACCTGTGGTATACATTTTAGCTGGGCTTCTATTGTGCTGGTTTTGAGTAACCTCCAAGCATTTTCAAGGGATTTAACCCTCTTGGCTCCCCCTTTTAACTTTCTTTTCATCAGTTCCCTCATTTTAGAGAAGTTTCCTCTTTTCAAGTCAAATGTGACTGTGTTGGACTTCCTGGGCAATTTTCCACTTAAATATATATTAAACCTGATAGCACTAAATCTGATAGCACTGTGGTCACTGTTTCCAATTGGCTCTACAACATTTACATCTTGTCCTAGGTCCTGGGTGACACCACTTACATCCAAGGCCACCTCCCCTCTGGTCAGTCCCATGACCAACTGTTTAGGGCATCGAGAAATTTAACTTCTTTGTCATGAATGGAACATGCATTTATCCATTCAATGTGGGGGGAACTGAAGTCACCCATTATTACAACACTTCTTCATTTGGAAGCCTCCGTGATTTTGTTTTCCATCTCAAGGTTACCCTGAGCCTTCTGGTCTGAGGGACGATAGCACATTCCTAGTACTAAATTACTTCTGGAACTCAGTGTTGTCCCCACAGTGTTTCTGTGGGAGTGCCTGCCCCTTTTAGGTGCTCTGGTCTGCTTGACATTATGCCCTCTTTGACGTACAGAGCAACACCTCCCCCTGTACGCCCTTCCCTGTCCTTCATGTAGATCCAGAGATGACGGCATCCTGCTGGTTCTCTCCGCTCCACCAGGCTTCTGTAATGCCCACTATATCCAGGTTCTCCTTTAAAACCAAGCACTCCGACTCTCCCATTTTGGCCCAGAGGCTTCTAGTCCCTCCCCAGATGCCTCTGGCATGTGCATCTTTTGCTATGGCACTTAAGCCTCTTCGATTGGCTATCATGTTTCACAATATGCTCGTGGTCTATTTCCTCCCCTTCTACATGTGGGCCATCCAAAACTTTTTCGTCTTCATCCCCTTGGGATGATTTAACCTGAACCATATGCTTCCCAGCTCCTGCTGGCTTTCTCCCAGGGTGTAGTTTAAAAGCTGCTCTGCCACCCTTTTTATGTTTAGCGCCAGCAGTCTGGCTCCATTTTGGTTCCAGTGGAGCCCGTCCTCTTGTACAGGCCCAGCTTGTCCCAAAATGTTCCCCAGTGCCTAACAAATCTGGACCCCTCCTCCTGGCACCACCATCTCATCCACACATTGAGACTCCTCAGCATTGCCTGTCTAGCTGGCCCTGTGCGTGGAGCAGGTAGCATTTCCGAGAAAGCCACATCTGGGGAGGCTGTACCACTTAAGTCTAAAAGAATCTGCCATGCCTGGGCATCTCCCTCAATTCTTCTGTCCTTGAGGCAGGTAGGAGTCTCCAGGCAGCTTCTGATTTCTCCCTCTTGCCTCCTTCTCCCCCTTCAGCAAGTGAGGAAGATGCCAGGTTCATTCTGGAGGCACTGAACAGCAGGAACAGAGGGTCCCTCCAGCAGACCCCAACCGGGTTACTAGGAGCACAGACAGATGGCAATCCAAGCAAAGCAGGTAAGGCAAAACCCCCCACTCAGATAGTCCATCTACCCAAATACGCCTGTTCACCCCTCTTGAACAGTAGCCCTGGTGGATTCATTCATTCATTCACTCTGCAGTATTTACAGGCAAGCCGACCAAACATCTGGGCTCTTGCGTAGCTCCCATCCATGTCCAGGAAGTTCCCACTGTCCAGCTCCAGGGGTTGAAACCCCTCTACCACTCCGCTGCCCCGAGACGGCACACACCAGCCTCCTAAGGCAGCCACTGTTCAGCACAGCCAGCCAGCACACCCGCACTGCTGTCATTCCCCAACTGGAGGAGTCCTCCTCAGCGGAGGAGCTGGAGGCTCAGAAACCAGGGGCTGCCCCCAGACCAGGGGCTGCCCCCAGACCCTCAGGAGCCTGAGCCCTTGGGGGAGGTGGTTGCAGGGCCGTCTGCGTCAGGAGAAAGGGACTCAGAGGCAGGGCCACCCCCTCATCCCTGGGAGCAAGCGACAGGCTAGGAGGGCTCCTGTGCTCAGCTCCAGAAAGGGACTCCTCAGGAGTAGGGCTCTGGAAAGGGAGCTCTGACTACTGCAGCTGAGCTCTGGGTGGAATCCAGCAGGGTTCGGGCTTCAAAGCCTTCACTAGAAACCCAGGCAGCGTTGGAACAACTTGACCTGCCCTCTGAACTGGGTCCTGTGATTGATGCTCTGTTTCCTGGCCTTCTGGACTGCCTAAGGTACCTGACCGATCTACAGTGTCTGACCTCTTGCTTACTATTGTGACCACTCCTGCTGTTGCCTGATCCTCTTGCCTGCCTGTGTTCTGACTTCTGTCTGGATCTAGACCACTTCTGTTGTAGCCTGAACTGCATTGGATTACCAGCTGTAGGCTTGACGGTCTCCTGACTTCACTGCAGTCAGAATTTGCTACAGTCAAAGCAGGACAACCGCAGAGCCAGGAGAGGAGATCAGGAGGCCTGCTGCTTGCTTCCCCTGTGGCAGGCCCCTGGCAGATTCCAGTCATTGTTTGAATAAGCATCACGGCTCTGAAGTCGTGATGCACGGCCCACATTCCCAACCCAATGCTTTGGGACAAAAGTAGCAGCTGGGAAAGCTCTACCAGAGAACAGAAGTGGGAACGCAAGGGGGCCCCAGGCTCAGTGTGGCCTTTTCACGGGGGTGGTGGGGCACGTGCCCATGTGGTGTGGTTTTCAGTGTCAATTTGGTGGGCAGCTGCGTGTTCTGTACCAGCTGCACAGCAGAGTCCCCAGCTCCTGGGGGTGGAGTGACCAGTGCCGCAAAGCCATTGCCCTGCCTCCACCCAGCCACTCGCGTAGACATGCTTAGAGCAGCTACTGCTGCGTCTCTTCCAGGCGGCTTTGTTACTCCACTGGAAAGATCCTGCCCAAAGAGAACCCACAGGGGATCATTCCCCTCTAGGACCAGAGAACTAGCAAACTGGTTGCAACCGAGCTGCCAGTGGAAGAAGCATTTTGGGCTGCATTCATGGAAGCATAGCTTCCAAATCCCAGGAAGTGCTAGTTCCGCTCTACTCAGCACTGGTGAGGCCTCATCTAGAGTACTGCGTCCAGTTCTGGCACCGCACTTGAAGAAGGATGCAGACAAGCTGGAGAGGTTCAGAGGAGGGCAACGAAGAGGATCAGGGGACTGGAAACAAAGCCCTACGAGGAGAGACTGAAAGAACTGGGCATGTTTAGCCTTGAGAAGGGAAGACTGAGGGGAGACAGGATAGCGCTCTTCAAGTCCTTGAAAGGTTGTCACAGAGAGGAAGGCCAGGATCTCCTCTCGATCATCCCAGAGTGCAGGACACGGAAGAATGGGCTCAAGTGACAGGAAGCCAGATTCCGGCTGAACATCAGGAAAAACCTCCTGTGAGAGCAAGATGACAATGGAACCCATTCCCTCGGGAGGTGGTGGGCTCTCCCACCCTGGAGGTGTTCAAGACGAGGCTGGACAGCCATCTGCCAGGGATGCTCTGACTTGGATTCCTGCACTGAGCAGGGGGTTGGACTCGATGGCCTTGTAGGCCCCTTCCAGCCCTACTGTTCTATGATTCTGTGACAAGGAGAGGGGAAGCTCAGGCCTGGGAGCATAATCCAGCCCTCCTGGGTTCCCCAAATGGCCCCTCCCCCAACCAGTCGTCTTTCAGCGTTCTTGGCGTTGGTGCGTCCCAGGCCTGCTCCTCTCAAGGCTCCGTTGGTGGCAGTAAGAGTTCTAAGCTAAAATAGGTTTGGGTGGTGGGGTATGTTTGGCCCTTTCCCTTTGGCCCTCCCCAGCACAAGAATGTGGCCCCCAAGAGCTTCTTCAAAATTGAATTTGGGCTGAAAGAGGTTCCCCGCTCTGATGGTAGTGGTGCCCTCCTGATATCACCGCCTGCACTCTGGAAAGCTCCTGTCCATCTCTAGCCAAGGAAGCCAATCTGAGGGGCTCCGAAGTTCAGCCTGCAAACCAGACCGAGGATGTGGAAACAAGCCGGATCTGGGAAGACACCACACTTCCAGAGGAGAATGTGCTGCTTAAACATGTCGTTGTTTTCCTTTCAGGGCTCGGGCACAACAGCTTCAAGCCCAGCGAAAGTGTCAAAGAGGTAAGAAAAGAACCGGGTGGGGGGGACGCAAACAGAAAGCACCCCCCCCCGCTGCACGCACTCCCCTTCCCCAGGTGTTTCTGATGTCTGCTGAGGGCCTTGAGAGGTGCTCAGGGACAAGCACAACCAACCCTGTCCCCCGAGAAAGACACACAGACTACTCAGATGTGTCATTTTTAAAACTGCTAACATATTGCATGGATGTTGCCCATTTTGCTCTGCTCGGAGCAAGTGCAAAGGAAAAGAGGCAGGCAAAAAATCTCAAGGGTGCACAAGAATATCTGACTGGCCTTGTGTGTTTTGAAACATATTTTTTCTTCAGGGACACTTAAAAATAACTCCACTGTGTTCTCTGGTATGCAAACGAAAGCAATATATTTCAAAATGTTGTGGGCCAACAAAACATTTGTTTTTGTGCATCCTTGCAACTTCATAGCTCCACTCTGTTCTGCACTGGACAGGCCACAGCGAGTGCCGAATTTTAAGGAGGATAGCTACAAACTGGAGCATCGTGTCCAGAGCCACCAGGATGGCGCAGGGTCCGGCAACCAGTTCCTACGAAGAACTGAAGAACAGTTGAAAGAGCTGTGTGTGTTTATGTCCTGTGTGTCCTGGAGAGGGGAGGATTGCAGGGAGGCCTGGTAGCAGTCATGAAATATCGGAAGGGCCATCAGGCAGAAGGTGGAGCAGAGTTGTTCTGTGTTGCTCCCGAGGGCAGGACTAGAACCAAGGGGTGGAAGTTGCAGGGAAGCAGATTTCGGCTAAACGTGAGGAGAAGCCTCTTATGAGCAAGAGTTGTTCAGCAGAACAATCTGCCTCAGAAGAAGGTGAGACTCCCCTGGGCTGGAGGCGCTTTAAGCAGGGGCTGGCCGACATCTGTCAGGGATGCTGTAGTTGCGTCCTGCATGGAGCAGGGGCTTGGACTATGGATATGAAGGCCGAGGAAAAAACAACAACAGAAGATTTGGGTGAAAAATCATTCCCTGCCCCCCAGACCTCCCTGCTCCCTGAAAAATTGAACAATTTTGGATTTATAGAACTATGACAAAATTGTTTAAGACAATATTGCTACCAGCCTTTACTGCCCCAAAATGATTGATAAAAACTACACATTCAGAAGACTTTTATGGAAGACTAGAGGTGTAAAATGTCTGGAAATCTGAAGCCATGGGGGAATGGAGGAGTTAATCCTCTATGTAAATTTCACAGCATAGTTATTTCTTCCATTCCTTATTAAAAAATCCAGGGAATGGTGCCTGAGCTATGAAACCTTTAACCACTGCTAGCAGAATAAACCCTCTTTACCGGAAATTTTATTTATTTATTTATTTATTTCATTTCTATACCACCCAATAGCTGAAGCTCTCTTGGCGGTTCACAAAAATTAAAACCAAAGAGTACACAATAAAACAATTTAAAATATATAGAACATTAAAACCACAATATAACAATACAACCACAATAAAGCCTAGCAGCAGTGCAGGAGTTTAAAATACAGATTTAAAACAGCAAAGCTAAAAGTTTAGAAAGTTAAAATGCCTGGGAAAATAAAAAGGTCTTCACCCGGCGCCGAAAGGAATACAATGTAGGTGCCAGGCGAACCTCGCTAGGAAGCTCATCCCAGAGCCGGGGTGCCACAGCAGAAAAAGCCCTCCTCCTAGTAGCCACCCACCTCACTTCCTTTGGCAGGGGCTCACGGAGGAGGGCCACTGACGATGATCTTAAGGTCTGGGCAGGCACATATGGGAGGAGGCGATCCTTCAGGTAACCTGGCCCCAAGCCGTTAAGGGCTTTGAATGTTAACACCAGCACTTTGAATCGGGCCCGGAAATGGACTGGCAGCCATGCAGCTGGAAAAGTACTGCCATAATATGAGCTCGCAGGCCAGTCCCTGTTAACAATCTTGCTGCCCTATTTTGGACCAGCTGAAGTTTCCGGACCGTTTCCAAAGGCAGCCCCACGTATAACACATTGCAATAATCCAGAGCATGGATAACTGTAGCTAGGCTCTCTCTGTCCAGATAAGGGCGTAGTTGGTATACCAGCCTCAGCTGATAAAAAGTGCTCCGTGCCACTGAGTTCACCTGTGCCTCAAGTGACAGTTCTGGATACAAGAGCACCCCCAAACTACGAACCTGATCCTTTAGGGGGAGTGCAACCCCCTCCAGAACAGGTTGAATATCACCTAGCCGGGCAGACGAACCACCCACTAACAGTACCTCTGTCTTGTCTGGATTGAGTTTCAGTTTATTGGCCCTCATCCAGTCCAGTACTGTGCCCAGGCCCTGATTCAGAACAGTCACTGCCTCACCTGGATTTGATGAGAAAGAGAGGTAGAGCTGGGTGTCATCCGCATATTGATGGCACCTCAGCCCACACCTCCGGATAACCTCCCACAGCGGTTTCATGTAGATGTTAAGCAGAATAGGGGATAAAATAGAGCCCTGTGGAACCCCATGGCACAATTGCCATGGCACAGAGCAATAATCCCCCAGCACCACCTTCTGGAATCGGCCATCCAAGTAGGAGCGGAACCACTGTAGTGCAGTGCCTCCAACTCCCAACCCAGACAACCTATCCAGAAGGATACCATGGTCGATGGTATCGAAAGCCGCTGAGAGGTCCAGGAGAATCAACAGGGTCGCACTCCCCCTGTCTGTCCCGACAGAGGTCATCCCACAGGGCGACCAAGGCAGTTTCCGTTCCAAAACCAGGCCTGAAGCCCAATTGAAATGGATCTAGATAATCCGTTTCATTCAACAGTGCCTGGAGCTGTCCTACAACCACCCGCTCAAGCACCTTTCCCAGGAAGGGGATGTTGGCCACTGGCCTATAATTATTAACATCCTCTGGGTCCAGTTTAGGCTTTTTCAGGAGTGGAAAGAAACTCAGTGGCCTGGTTCCTGTGGTGTAGGCATTATTTCAGTGTTGTTGTTATTATTTCTATACAGCCCCATAGCTGAAGCTCTCTGGGTGGTTTACAAAAGTTAAAACATTAAAATACAATATACAAAGTTTAAAAACCACTTACATAAAAACATACAGACAATATATACAAACAACATATAGCTAAAAACAACTTTGAACTAAAAACCATTTTTTTAAAAACCTAACAATAAAACACAGCTTAAAACAACACTGCTTAAAACAGTATACAAAAGTCAGCAAAAGGAGCAAGAGTTCTCAAAAGGGAAGGCCTGCCTGAAGAACAGCATCTTTAATGCCTGGTTAAAGCCCTTCGAGGTCAGCAGGCACATTTCAACAGGCAGGTCGTTCCACAACTGAGGGGCGGCAAAGGAAAAGGCCCTGTTGTGTGTGGCTGCTGGTAGCCGCAGGAGGGAGCCCTCCGAGGACCTTAGGTGGCGGACCGGGATGCAGGGGAGAAGGTGCTCCCTAAGGTACCTTGGACCTAGACCATGTAAGGCTTTAAAGGTAAGAACCAGCACTTTATACTTTGCTCTGAAAAAATTGCCAGCCTGTGTAAAGATTTTTAAACCAGTGTAATATGGTCTCCACGGGATGTCCCAGAGACCAACCTGGCTTCCATATTTTGTACCAGTTGAAGTTTCTGAACTAAATAAAAGACAGCCGCAAGTGCAGCGCATTGCAGAAATCAAGCCTAGAGGTTACCAGTGCGTGCATCACTGTTACCAGGTCCACGTTCCAGAAATGGGTGTAGCTGATATTGACACCACCATCAGAGACCTTTCAAAATGAACAAGAAAAGGTGTGTATTAAGGGGAATTATTTATAAAAGCGATTAAACGTCACTCTTCAAATAATAACTTGAGATTTTTCGGTTACCATTCCTAATAGGCAAGAGTGTCGTCTTCAGCTAAGGAAGCTCTAAGGTTTTCCTTCAGACCAGATTTTCCTTAACTCCCCTCCAACCAATTCCTCACAAATAGGAACACCTCCCCTTCCTCTGCCTCCGGCTTTTCCTGCTTCTTCTGGCATCTAGGATTGAATCAGATGTTTCAGAGACTACTTGTTGATGTTCCCTCTGGTCAGACGTAGAACAGGAACCTAAAATGTATTTTGCACAACTTCGTAAGCCAATAAAGTTCTCACATTTGTTATACTAGATTTAAAAGTATAGTTTATTCAGACAATAATTACTAATTTGCTGAGTTTACTTTTAAACATTTTTATTTCAATGATAATTGAGTAAACTGTTATATATAATACATTTTATGTTTCTAAAGTAACAAAGTAACTTTAGATTTGTAAAGAACATTTTAAAAATTGTTATTGTCCAAAATGTCCATTCCTCCCACCCCCTAGCTTCAACGTTTCTTGACATTTTGCATCTCTAGACTGGACCAGATGATGTCCAAGGTGCCATCATCCAATGTCAGATCTAGAATTCTATGAATCTACCGTCTCTCCCTTTCCCCCTTGTTATTGGTGCCTTCTCTCCTCAGTGTCTCTGCTTAGGACAAGTGCCACTGCTGCCGACCTTTTTTTAACCCTACTTCACAGACCTTTTTCTTTTTTGTTCTCTTGCTTAGGGACTCTTTAGAAACCTCCCCCGGAACATGTTGCTCAGCCGCTTGCTGGCAACCAACAGGAAACAGTACAAAAAGCGCGGCAACCTCTCCGAATGCTTCTGGAAATACTGCGTGTAACAGGCTGGGCGTTCACCACGGACTGCCCCCCCCCACATCCTGGCGCGTTAATTTATGATGTCATCATGAACTATACTAGAATCCTGCATATAGACTTGTGGAGACTTAAAACATGATGAAAATAAAGAAATCTGAAGCTGGCGAAAGGGTCACATTCCTTGCTGTTTGTGGGGTGAATAAAACTCCTCTGCTTTTGCCAAGACTTTGTAAGCAGTAGTGGTTTTCTTCCTTTGGTGGGTCCAGTTCAGGGTTAACCAGCGAGCAGGGCATGTCCGAGATGCCTTTCGGTTTGGTTTTCCATGCAACGCCTTGCAATTCCAGGAGTTCCTTGGCGCAGTCTTGGTATGCAGGGCCTTATGCCCCTTTCAACCACCCAGCAAGTCAGGCCCGATCTTTGCTATCCCAATTTTCCAATGAGGGAAAATGGTAGCAAGATTACAGGAATGCTTGACACCTCAAACTGGAGTGGAAATGGCTGTCCTAGGATGATCCCTCCTTTATGCCCATCAAGCCACAATCAGCTTTCGAAAATCCCACCCCCCACCTGTCCTTTAGGCACAAACATGATTGCCTGTCCTTTGACCTCAACTGAACACTGCAGCTGGCAGTGACAAATGGGTTACAGCAACCTCACCGATGCCTGCCATACATCTCTCTCCTACTTGGGCATCATCTTGCAATCAGGCAGCCAGCATCCAAAGCCATCCATCACAGAAGAAAACCAGCTTCAATGAAGGCACCCCCCCCTCCCGCTTTAATGCACTTTTGAGACACACCGCAAATCTCTTCCTGACAAGTGGCAAACAAGAGCTGTCCTCAAAAGCAGCTCAGCAGCAGAAATAGGGTGAGCAGATGCAAAGCCTTTATCATCAACACTCTTCAGTGTAGTCTTTCCATGAAATTACTGGTTTTCTTTCTTTTTTGATAACTTGACACAGCCTTAATTCCTGTAATCCTCCCTACCCCAATCTTTCCTCTCAAATTTCACAGTATGTCCTCCTACTTTACTAGTTCAATGGCACCTTCACCCCCATCCCCACTGGAGCTTTGTTGTCCTGCTGCTCTGGCCTACTGATGTATTACCAGTGCCTCCACAAGACAGGTCTGTAACCACTCAAGATGCCAGTCCAGAGTTGCAATTTCTACACTGTGTAGGAGGAAAGCGCTCACAATTAGGAAGTAATGCATGACCTGAGCAAGTGAAAAGAACTCCTGCAGTCCAGGGATGAAAGATCACAGGGAGTGGAAATGGGAAAGGGGGAGTGGATTGCACATGTTTCATGGTCCCAGAGCACATATGATTTGAAGACACACAAGGCGGCCACCTTGCTCAAGCTAAGCATGTTTTGATCTGGTCAGGACTTGGACAGAGCAACTGGGAGTTTCCATCATGGAAGAAAGGAGGGACGGCACATGGAATGCTACCGAGAGAACTGGAGCACCACAGAGATGCTAGGTAATAATCGCGGTATAAGGTGCCATCGCGTGAGATGGGGAGGACACCTGTCCAGATTGGCAGTTGTTTCCCCTCTTGGCAATTCCATGACAGAAGAGTTTGCATCTAAAACTGTTGCACCATGAAGGGTTGCTGCTTGCTGGCCATCAAAAGCACAATAATGCACTTAAAAAAGTTACTCAAAAGGAACGTTTTTTTATTTATTTTGTAAAAGAGACCCCCCCAACACCCAACAGTATACCTTTTAAAATACACATTAAAAATATTGTACAAATGAGTTCATCACCCAATAGCCAGTTTATAAATCCCACTGAAAGATTTCAATTGGAAGTTCCCATTGTATGCTGTGCCTTGTAATTAGAAAAATGTAACCCTCTCGCAGTGTGACTGACAGAGGAGCCTCCCCCAGCAGATTCTCTCTCCCCTGTTGCCACAGTCCCTACCAGCACCACCAGATGATCAAGACAACACTGGCTCTTTTGGCACATCATGCACATTATGAAAATCCAGGGCCAGGCCATGAGCCCTTCTGCACCCATGGCAGAAAGTGCACATGGCATGCACACCCGCCCCCCCGCCATTGAACCTGGTCCCAATCCAGGTTCTGATGGGAGGGCCTGCTCTCTCCGCCACCTCCCACTCGGCTGTTGTGGATGAGGACACAAATCAGTTGTTTTTCCTTGCTTCACAGTAGCACTGGCTCTTCAAAAATCCAGCTGCTCCATTCAGTGTCCAATTCGCTGAGGCCCCCACAGGAGGCACGAAGCGCATCACAGAAGTAACCATGTCAGTTCATTTTTAAAAAGTGGTTCCTGAGAAAGAAAAACGTCCTTTCACCCTGGCTAAATGCAAAGTATCACAATAAGCAAGACATGCTAAATGGCTGGCTGTGGTTTAAAGGCACAAAAGACAACACTGTACCGCCAGGGGGTCAGCAATTTTAAATGATGCAATTTCTGCTTCTGAAAAATTGACATTCCTTGATAACAATCCTAAATATATTCCCTGCAGGCTGAAACAGATTTAACTGAAGGAAACATGGAAGTGCTGTAGTGCCAACATTGTGACGCAGCAGCAGCTCTTGTGCTCCGGTGGAACAGAGTGCACAGCAGCAGCAGGAGTCCCCGCTTGGAGCCACTTTGGTTTTACAGCAGCTCAGGCTGCCCCTCCACATGCACGCACGAGAAGAGGGCAACACATGGAGAGGCCATCTCAAGAGACAGCCCCCGCTCCAACAGCAGAGCACAGGAGCCACTGGCTTCCTGCAAATGAGCGTGAAGTTGGCAGCCTGGGTTCCATACTTCTGGAACAAGTTCCCCTTCAGCTACCCCCTCAGCCCTTCTAATCCCCCTTCTCTACCTCCTCTCTTATCACACAGCAGCTCACTGAAGCAGAGACCAATGCATGAAATATTTAGAGTCACAGACCAGAACATGAAAATGGGAATGTGAAAATTATATCCAAATCTTGGTATAGAACGTATCTTTGTGCTGAGCAAGAAACAAAACACTACTTTAGCAGCCTACAAGCCTGAGGTGATTGTAAGCGAACACTTTAAATGTGTGAAGTAAATCCAGCAACACAGTAAAAGGACCAGAGCACTCAGAACACCCCATGCAAACCCAACAGCCCGGGTGCCCATGCTCAGGAAATATGCCCCCCCCCCGAAAGGGAAGGGGACTTCTCCCAGCTTGCACTGGTCTTTGGAGCAGAAACACTCCTGCTCCAGAAACCCCCGAGCAATGCAAATCCCTCAAGTTCTTTCAGCTGCGTTTTCCAGCGCAGGATGGGGGATGGGACCAGTGGCGAAACCCAAATTATGTTGGGCTAGTATGCCAAGTGAAGATGCACTGGTTCCTGTTATTTATGGCTGTTGCACTTCACATAGATCTCTCGAGTGCCTTTCCATTCACTGCATTCAAGACATGTCTTCATGAGGTGCTTTTCTCTGCTGCTCTTTTTCATGAATAAATTTACGCAAGAGGTGGAGCATAAAGTGGTCTGGAGACCACAAGAGCTACTTCAGGAAAGGCAGCCACTCTTTCCAAAGCAGAAACCTGGACATGAAGTGGGACACAGGCGGGACATGCAGGAGCAGAGCAGACACATGACCAGCTTTTGCTAGCGCAGGCCCCCTTCTGGTGTCAGCAACTGGGGCTTCTTTCTGTCTGCTGTACGCCGTAACTGCAGCCACCATTTGCAAATGCAGACTGCGCCCTTGCTAGAGTGAGATGGTTATCAGCAGGGGTTTTTTAAGGGGAGACACCTTTCCCTTGACAGAACCCAAACCTCCCATCTAGATACGGTAGTCAAAGTTGTAAAAGGAAAGGTTAATCTCGGTTAAAGCATTTAAAACACAAAACACAATACAGTGGTCTAAATATGTGAACCTTGTACATAATGGGAAACCTGGTTTTGTTTCAGGGACTTGTGCTAAGCAATAAAGCATTGAATCATAGAATAGTAGGGTTGGAGGGGGCCTACAAGGCCATCGAGTCCAACCCCCTGCTCAATGCAGGAATCCAAGTCAGAGCATCCCCGACAGATGGCTGTCCAGCCTCATTTTGAACGCCTCCAGTGTGGGAGAGCCCACCGCCTCCCTATGGAATTGGTTCCATTGTCGTATTGCTCTCACAGTCAGGAGGTTTTTCCTGATGTTCAGCCGGAATCTGGCTTCCTGTTTGGATTGAAGTTTGGATCCTGACTGCCACAGTTGTTTTGCAACCTATATCCCTCTACTATGACAGATCAAATTCAGAAGAGGACTGGACTTGAAAATAATATACAGTGGATTTTGTTTAAAAAGTATCTGATAAAGAAAATGATGTGTTACCCCAATACTGCAGGGATGCAATAGTGCCACACTAAATGACACAATGCAGTTTGTGGCACATGTTCAGGATTCTGAGAGGAGCACCTTGAAGAACACAAAATCCTTCCTCTAACAACTTGGTATCAAGATCTTGTTTCATGGTAAAAGAAACTAGTTTTTCTGAGCAGTGGCTCTCAAGCATGTTAGGGCAGACCCCTTTCTCCCTATCATTTACTTACTTTCTGACCCTTTTTAACTGGAGATGCCAGGAGAAGTTTCAAACCGGTTCTGCTGCCTTTACAAAGTGGTATCTGCCTTCATCTCAACTTTAGATTAGGGTCAGCTCTGTTGACAAATGGGGGCAGGGGGCTCAGCGCACCCCTCTTGTATCATGCAAATTCTCCTCTCAGGCCTGCCACAGGGACCCAAGGCTCCTTGTTCTTTGGTGGTAGGAGTCCACCCTCTTCTTCATTCCCTCCTCTATTGAAGCTTGCTTTATGCTCAGAAAAACAGGACGCGAGAGAGAACCAAGTTTCTGCACCACCGGAACCATGAGGTTTAGGTCTCCAGAGCTGGCGTGCGGCCTCCTTAAGAAGGTGCACTTTCCTTGAGTACTATTTTTTGGCAGAAAGGCAGGATATACATAAAGTAAAGAGACAGGTATTCATGTGACGGGCTGGCTGTTATTGATTCTCCTGCTGCTTTCCCAACAGCTGTTGATGACACTCAAGCAATGGGCTATTGCTAGAAAAGCTTGGGTATTTGCTCTGTCACATTTTACATGATAAAGTTCCAATTATGTATACACACAGCAAAATACTGTACTATAGCACAACCGGGAACTGGCTCACATGTCATGCCAAGGCATGGTGGCTTGTTATCGTGGTGGGCTGCAGGGTGGCTTAGCATGACATCTGAACCTGGACCATTTTCTCCATCATGGGTGTTTTTCTGGCAGAGTGATTTTATAGTGGGCTGTCAGGAACAGCTTCAGAGCTGGCTGGCAAGAGCAGCAACCCCCCCCCCCACTGCTCCTTCCCATCTTGTTAGTGCCACCACCATCCTTCATCCCTTCTCAGTGCCCTGAGTCTCAGGATGGATATTTAATTTTTTTTTCAAAGCAAGGAGACTGGAGAGTGTCCTAAACTTGTTTGCATTTTTTTTGGTCCTCCAATGTAGCAGCCATATCGGGGGTCAGACTAAGTAGCCTCATGCAGTCTCATGCTTCATGTTCTTGCTGAGCTCTTTCTCCCTTGAATATATTGTTGTAAGCTGACGAGACACAGGAATTCCTTATCTTGTCAAAGGTCATACAATTGTATATCTTGTTCTCTGCTGTTCTCTTCTGTTCTCTCCTTATCATGGCTACCCTATAACCCAGTTCTTGTATTATAAACAATAGTGCTAAGAGAAAAAATGTTGAGGATTGCAACCCCATGCGGGAGGGAGAGGAGGAGCCGTTTCATATGTGTCACAATGTCTATAAAACCAATGTGCTAATGTAAATCCGGGCTTCTGGCTCTTTGGAAACGATTCCAGCCTTAAGCCCGCGCGTTAAATAAAGAATCTCTTTTTCCTTCACTCCGTGGTCTCTCTGACTCTGGGTTCTGCAACATAAATGGTGCCGTGACTCGGATCTGGCAGGCTCTGAGCCAGACAGGTGGCAGTTGCCTGCTCTTGATCGCCGCACCGGGAAGACGAGCTCGGCGCATGCCTCCCTTTCTTGGCGCCACCGACCTTTTTGTCGAGTGAATGGGAGAAAGCCTGCACCGGGATCGCCCAAACGGCAGCGAGCGGCAAGAGAACCTTGGGAAGCGGAGGAAGGAACTTGAGCCCTGCCTCTATCGCAGCTGCAATTGAGTTGAAACCCACATTGGAAGCCTTCAGGAGAAAGGCAAGTATTTGGGAAAAAGAGGGCCCCGCCTTTAGGGAGAAAGGCCACTGGGCAGAAAAAAAGAGGGCCCCACCTTATGAAGAAGGTCAGTGTTGGTGGTATACGTATACAAAAGAACCTACTCCTTGCGGGTAGAAGGGGGGCCTGATCACACCCCCGAGTGGGCGCCAGTACCCAGCACGCCAGTACTCAGTAGGAAGCTGAGGAAGCTGGGGAAGCCGTTTTCCGCTCTGGTAAAAAGTGGGAAAAGTGGGTGGCAGGGACATATGGATGTAGTGGAGAGATTGATGATTGTGTGAGTGGCTACTGCGGTTTCTGAAGCATACCGTTGACCGTCCGGGTGCCCAGGCCAGTAGCAAAGTGCGTGGTGTGTAAAATCCTCTTGTGTCGGCCAGTGAGACCCCTTACTCACTGACCAATTCCCATTCCCTAATTGTGTCTGTCTTCAATTTAAGAGGGAGGCTATGGGTGGTGGGGGAAGCAAACCTTGCACCCCCTTGAGATGTATGTCAAACAAAGAAGGAAAAAGGTTTTTTTAAAAAGATTCAGAATAAAGAGAGAAAACAGCAAAAAGCTCAAGGTCGAGCTGAGAGGAAAAAAAACAAGATCTGAGGCTGTTAATTAGAAAAATGTTGCAGGACAGTCTGGCTTTTAACAAAGCGTGGGAGCGTGAGAGTGTGAGGCCGAAGAAGTAGCTGTTAGCCTAGCGCGCCGAGAGAGGGGGGGCAGGAAAATTGCCCACAACGTTCTGAGTTGTGCAACATCATCACCTCGCCTAATTGAGATAAAATCCCTAAGAAATGGAAACTGAAAATGAAGACCCAGAAGATGAAGGCAAAATAGAAAATAAAGGTGAAGAATCAGCCCCCAGAGCACAGGCTAGACCCCTCTTCGAGTGAAAAGTGTGCCATAAGACTGTCCCAAAGCAGAATGAAGCGGAAAGACCATGTTGAAGATCTCTGTCAAGGTAACCGTGTTTAGCTTTGAACTGTGTTAGAATTGCATAGAGCCTGTAGCTACTGACCATCAGCTATATGATTTCTGAAGAGCGTAACCATTAAGCTTTTGCCGTGGGATTCCCTGCAATGAAGAAATCTCACTGATTTGAGTGTCCAGTGTTACACTGCCTAAGTGTGTGTGCTGAAGAGACCGAGAAACCAGACAGCATGTTCCTGGCCAAGCCAAAATCACGCTACTTCCATGCTCCTGAAAGCTGCAATAAACTGTGTAAGCTGGGAGACCCAACCTGATTGAGAAGAAAAGAGGATATTGGAGCAACTGTCTTAAAAAACAATGAGATCTATGTAGCTGGCTGGCTGACGCTGTCAGTAATGTTACAACTTTAAATTAAGACTGTTTTCCTGTTTGAGACCCCAGCGAAGAAAGCTAACCCGAGTTATTTGTTGCCCGTGCCAAAGCAAGAATTTGGTGGCCCTGTACCTCATCGTGTCCTGTTTTGAGCTTGGGATTTACAAATACAAACAAACTGAGAAGCTTGCCTTTGAAGTCCTGCAAATCACCCCACCGCCTCCCCGAAGATTAATGGCTGCCTGAAAAATGCAAGTATAAAGCGATGCCCATCACCCCCCAGCGTCCTGAGTTTCGGCACTCAGTGTTTCAGTGCTTTCGGGTACCAGGTTAGAAAAGAAAAAAAAAAGAGTAAGTTTTTAAAATGTCTGTGAGAGAACCTGACAGAGGTAGAATAAAATTTACAGAGGAGTTGCCCAAGTTAAAGCATCATGGCTAGAGAGCTGAGCTGTGCCGCTCTGTTTAAACAGAAGCCTTGCTAAAAAGTTAAAGGCCCTTGTCTGTCAGAAGGGGTGTAGGGCCACACTTTCCCTTTTTAAACTGATGCAAAAGTGGAGAGCCTTTGCTGGAAACATCTCATCTTCATTGCCCAGAGCCTTCCCTGTTTGCCTCCATCATTGTCTGGGCTTTTTAGAGACACTCTGCACATGAACTAAAATTTTAAATTGTCAAAGACTTGCCATGGACAGTGCTGTGAAGCTTTTGATGAACTCTCATCGCTGTGGACCGTGTGTCTGTGTTTGTCGTCAGCTCAGTGTACAGCAGGCTGAGTTTGATCTGTGACTTTTAAATTTCCTTCTGCCAGAACTCATGCAGCATAGAGTTGCTGATGCAAAAATGGTGACCTAGAACTCTTTGCGTGTGTGGGTATGCCCGTTCCTTGATTTTAATGGGCCCTGAGCTTTCAGCCAGAAGACCAGTATGATTGCTGGATCTGCTCCATCATGCCTTACCATGCAAAAGGTGTTTTCCATTCATTGTGTTAAATTGCAGAAAAAGTTTGTTGTGTATATTTTATGATTTCTTAAATATCATAAAATATATGTGATATTTGCAGATTAGTGTTAGTTGCAACTCCAAATGATACTAAGTGTGGTTCCCAATAGATGACAAGGAGAAAAGACAAAGTCAAGTAGAGAAAGTAGAAGACAGATAGAGAAAAAAAAAAAAAGAAAGAAAGAAAAGGCAAGAGGCAAAGAAAAAACATTTATAAAAAAGAAGCGTGGCCATAGTTGCCCCCAGGGTAAATTAAAAGCAGCTGATTGTGCCTGGAGCTTATTACCTGGAATAAAGTAGCCACAATAATGTAATAGTTCCTTAAAATGAAGAAAATGTAACTAGAAGGAGAAGAAGAGCCTATCCCAAATGTGTGTCAGTGGGACTAGTGTAAGGCAGGAAAGTTTAAGTAAGTTTAACTTGAAAAAGACAAATAAAGAGACAAGGCTGGTGCATAGAGCAGAAAGTTTTATATAAAAAGTTTGAAACATGATCTGCAATACAGGCAGATCAGCAAAGAAAAAGAAAGCAAAAGAAAGAGAAAAAATTTGTCTTCCCATACTAATAAATAAAAAGTGTTATCAAGCACTTTGGGAAGCAAAGTTGTTTACAGGAAGCTGTGCCTGAGAACCAAACACTTCTAGCCTATGCTGAAAATGCTTGCTAGTGTTGTGCTGCCTCATGGGTAACATGTATAGTATAAAAACCCATTTAGCCCAATAGCTCGTGGTTTAGAGAAGCTGTCTGATCCAACAATTAAGTACGCCTGTGTGCTGTAAGTTACCCAATAAAGTCTCCTTGTAAATAAATCTCCCCCTCGCTGGAATCCCAAAACACAAGTTGGGCTAGAGCGCCTCACCCAGTATCAAACCCTGCTGTTAGAAGCCATGAAAGGCAGGTATAAAGAAGTCAATTAATATGACCAAAGTGTCTAAAGTGCTGCAAGGTGCCACCGAGGCCCCAGAGCGTACTTGGAGCATCTTTCAAATGCCTATCGCCAGTACACCCCCCTCGACCCAGAGGTCCAAGAAGACGTAAACGAAAAAAGAAAAGAAGAAGACCCAGCAGAGGCAGAAGATTCTTAAAAAAGAACCAGTGTGCCCAGTGTGGACAAGATGGACATTAGTGGCATGAATGCCCAAATAAAATACATCAAATACACAAAAGAGAAAACCAAAGGGGCCAGAATGGGCGAAGAGGGAGACAGCTTGAGAGGGGCCGTGACATTGACTGTGAGGGGCAGTGACATTGACTTCATAATTGACACTGGAGCAGCATCAAAAGCAAGCAACAAGAAGTCCAAACACTAAACAAAGTTCTTCAAGCCCAGCGTAGCTTTGTCTTAGAAAATAAGCCATTCCCATCACAGAAGTTCATCCTTTCCAATTAAGAGTTAAAGTATGAGTTAAAGAGGGAAAAATAACCCTTTGACTCCCAGATGGAAAGAACTCAGAACTGTCATACTTTCCACCCCCGCAGCTATGAAAGCAGCTAGAGTTAAACCCTAGATACATTGGACACGAGTCAAGAGAGCGAGAAAGAGAGAGTAGACTATAAACAGAAATCCTGAAAATCCTTTAAAAATCATTCTGAAAAAGCAGTAAGAAGACTCAGGCTAGACCTTACTGTGGACACACCGGGAAACTGTCCCCCTGCGTACGGTCAGACCTGCAACTGGAGAATTGAAGAAGGGGACTAGACCCTACTGCAGCTTGCCAGGTGAATAGCTGCCCAGCGTACGGTCAGATCCCAAAGAAGATCAAACATGCGTGTTGTAGTGTTAGTAGTGTTGCATTGTGTTTCCTTAATAAGGTGCAAAAAGGGGGGTCTGCCCCTGGAAAAAGAAGTTTGTCCCAGTGATTTGCTGATAATTACTGGCTTCACCTGGCTAACATCACGAGAGTAAAACATTTTTGTTTGCCAAGAGGTATACCTGCAAACAGGCTTATTAGCTCTTGCCTAATACCTGTCTGTAGACATCCTGGGAACATTCAAAAAGATACCATGTTAAGAGTTTATGGTGTAAGTTTAACTTATTCCCAAAATGCTAATTGGGGCGTGGTTGCAAAGATCCTACCCCCTACAGAGTTCACTCTACGCACCCCCATCATTGCTGAAACAAATGCTACGTGTGCACAAATGCTTAATTGTCAAAAATTTTTCCAGAAAATACAAAGCTATCCCTGGCCCCCTTCCACTGTAATAAAATTCAAAACATATCTTTTAATGATGCCCACATACTTTTGCCTCATGGATGGTTTTAGACATGTAATTCCCGCACTTGGTCATTCATTCCTGCCAACTTGTCTGATAACCACCCACGTTGCCTCAGCCGCCAATTGAACTGGTGCCAATTCTTCCCCTGTAGCCCGAGAAAATCCGTCAACGGCAGCCTCGAGCACTCCAACTAACTAAAAATTGTAATAGTCATGTGCAGTTATATTCTGACTCGGAAAAATTGGCCTTAGCAATGTCACTGGTTAAGGTTCCAGGTTTAGCCTTGGCTGATGGTCTGGAAATCAACCGGTTAGCTTGCAGCTTAGCCAAAAGCATAAATGCCACCTCACGAGCATTGTCATTGTTAAATAAAAAGCTGCGTGATCTAAAAGGTGCAGTTCTAGAAAACAGAGCTGGTATAGATTACCTCTTCCTTCTTCATCATTTAAGTTGTGAGACACACCAAAAGCTCTGTTGTTTTAACTTAATTAATAATGGCAATGCTGTAGATGAACAGATCAACAAGCTGCACAATATAGTAGCTAACAAAACAATAAGACAAAACAATTAGCTCAATTAGTTGACCCTTTGGCTTCCAGATCTTAGCTGGCTTGAAGCATTGTTCATCCTAATTCTACCAGTATTGTTCATAAAAGTTCTGTTATGTCTCTGCGTTCCTTGTCTTATGCGCTGTTTAACCAATCTGTTTTATGTCTCAGCTAGTAAAACTGCTGCCCTCTATGCTCTAATAGCCCAACAAGAGGCTAAGTAATATGTATGTCACAAAAAGCTTTGTATAGTTATCAGAAATGCTATAATTGTAATGAAATTATGCATTTAAGGGGGGAATGTAGCAGCCATATCGGGGGTCAGACTAAGTAGCCTCATGCAGTCTCATGCTTCATGTTCTTGCTGAGCTCTTTCTCCCTTGAATATATTGTTGTAAGCTGACGAGACACAGGAATTCCTTATCTTGTCAAAGGTCATACAATTGTATATCTTGTTCTCTGCTGTTCTCTTCTGTTCTCTCCTTATCATGGCTACCCTATAACCCAGTTCTTGTATTATAAACAATAGTGCTAAGAGAAAAAATGTTGAGGATTGCAACCCCATGCGGGAGGGAGAGGAGGAGCCGTTTCATATGTGTCACAATGTCTATAAAACCAATGTGCTAATATAAATCAGGGCTTCTGGCTCTTTGGAAACGATTCCAGCCTTAAGCCCGCGCGTTAAATAAAGAATCTCTTTTTCCTTCACTCCGTGGTCTCTCTGACTCTGGGTTCTGCAACACGCAACTGCACAGAAGGGAAAGTCTGCTGCTAGGAAATTTGAATAATTCTCCTTCCGTTTTACTGCTCTGCCTTGACATTTGTGCAATTTTCCTGTTTTACTACACTGTCATGATGTTTGCACAATTTCCCCCTAGTTTTACTACTCTGCCTTGAAATTTGTGGTTTCCCCCTTTGTTTTACTGTTCTGCCATGACATCTGCATATGTTTAGTAATCCCACTCACTGCTCCATAACCCATATGTACATCAGTGGAGACCAGAGGGGGGAAGTGAGAAGCATGAAGGGGGTAGAGGGGAGCTGCAGGAAAGAGCTTTGCGTGGCAGGTATTATTACTTCAGTAGATCGTGAAGCTGCCTTAAAAAGTGGGGGGGAGTTCACTAGAAAGGGAAGCTGGAAGTGGGGGAAATTAAATTGACAAGGACATTGACAAGAAGAGAATGTAAGTATGCTTGGCTGAACAGCGGACAGGTGGTCTGGTGTACTTGTGCAAGCCCCTGGGGGGAAAAATAGTGAACATGTTCTCTTTTTCATAAGGGCTCAGAAAATTAATTCCTTTTTGCCATCTGCTGCAAGGGCAGAGGAGTTTCACTCATGAAGTGCGAAGGGCGGAAGCGGAGGATGAAACTGAGGAGGACATTGACAAGAGGGGAATATGGCTATGCTGGGCTCAATAGCGGGCAGGTGGTCTTGTGAAGAAAAACGAAAGAACTCTGAGCAGGTTTCTTGCCTACTACTGTCAGATGCCAAACTGAAGGGCTAAGGATGTTCCACCATGACAGACGTTTGGCCTACAGGCAAGCTTGGAGGCAGAACCATCTGGAGAAGAGAGTGGATGTGAACTGGCCACTTGGGGGCTGATCTAACTTTCTGCTGAGCTGATTTCCAAGTGCTAATCCAGATTCAACCAGGAGGTACATGCAGAAGAGCTGGGGCTAAGAGTGATCCACCTTTTGGAGACAAGGGACACCCAGCACACATGTACCTGGTATTCTTGTGGGTACTGTGCAAGTCCAGCTAGTCATTTATCGCATGCTCCTTGCTACCACATTCCAAACAAGGGTCAGATGCGAACTGCATCAGTTCCAAATTAAAAGTGGAAAGAGCCACTGGTGGAGGGGAGAAGGTCATTCTGGGCCAACACACTGCAAAGCCAGAGGGAAAGACCATGGGGTACAGACCGGCAGATCAAGAGTATGAAGGGCCAGTCTCTTTAAGCTCGTGCCTGTGGGGGGAGCGTATTGCAGAGGAGAGGTTGTCCGCTGTCCTCCTCTGGTGGGTCTTGGGCATCAGGCATTGCAGCCCTGCAGCTGGCATTTCTGCCGTCACATGTGATGCAGCCCTTGGAAGGAAAGGAATCGTGTGAGTAAAACGCAAGTGTAAGATCCACCCACTCCCGCATTCCGTTTCCAGTACTGGCTGGCCAGATCATGCTTGGGGATCAGGACTGGCCAGATCATGCTTGGAGATCAGAACTGGCAGAAGAACTCTCAGAACCGCTGTCTATTCTCTTTGAGAAATCATGGAGGACGGGGGAAGTGCCAGTTGACTGGAGGAGGGCTAATGTTGTCCCTATCTTCAAAAAGGGTAAAAAGGAGGAACCTGGGAACTACAGACCAGTCAGTCTGACATCAATCCCTGGGAAAATTCTGGAGCAGATCATAAAGCAATCCATCTGGAAGCACCTTGACAACAATGCCGTGATTACTCGAAGCTGACATGGATTTGTCAAAAACAAGTCCTGCCAGACAAACCTGATCTCATTTTTTGATCAAGTAACTTCCCTTGTAGACCATGGGAATGCTGTAGACATCATATACCTCGACTTCAGCAAAGCTTTCGACAAAGTGCCCCATGATCTCCTGATGAGCAAACTAGCTCAAAGTGGGCTAGATGAACAACGATCCGGTGGATCCACAGTTGGATACAGAATCGGACTGAAAGAGTGCTTATCAATGGGACCTTCTCAAACTGGGGAGAGGTAACGAGTGGGGTATAGAATCATAGAATAGTAGGGTTGGAAGAGGCCTGCAAGGCCATCGAGTCCAACCCCCTGCTCAATGCAGGAATCTAAGTCAGAGCATCCCTGACAAATGGCTGTCCAGCCTCGTCTTGAAGGCCTCCAGTGTGGAAGAGCCTGCCACCTCCCAAGGGAATGGGTTCCATTGTCGTATTGCTCTTACAGTCAGGAAGTTTTTCCTGATGTTCAGCCGGAATCTGGCTTCCTGTAACTTGAGCCCATTATTCTGTGTCCTGCACTCTGGGATGATCAAGAAGAGATCCTGGCCTTCTTCTCTGTGACAACCTTTCAAGTACTTGAAGAGTGCTATCATATCTCCCCTCAGGCTTCTCTTCTCAAGGCTAAACATGCCCAGTTCTTTCAGTCTCTCTTCATAGGGCTTTGTTTCCAGGCCCCTGATCATCTTTGTTGCCCTCCTCTGAACCCTCTCCAGTTTGTCTGCATCCTTCTTAAAGTGTGGTGCCCAGAACTGGACACAGTACTCCAGATGAGGCCTAAGCAGTGCTGAGTAGAGGGGAACTAGTACTTCCCGCGATTTGGAAGCGATGCTTCTATGAATACAGCCCAAAATAGCATTTGCCTTTTTTGCAGCCACATCACATTGTTGGCTCATATTCAGCTTGTGATCAACAACAATTCCAAGATCCTTCTCGCTTGTAGTGTTGTTGAGCCACGTATCCCCCATCTTGTAACTGTGCATTTGGTTTCTTTTTCCTAGGTGCAGAACTTGGTATTTATCCCTATTCAATGTCATTCTGTTGTTTTCTGCCCAGCGCTCCAGTCTATCCAGATCACTTTGAATTTTGTTTCTGTCTTCCAGAGTATTAGCTATCCCTCCCAATGTTGTGTCATCTGCAAATTTGATCAGCATTCCCTGCACCTCCTCCTCCAAGTCATTCATAAAAATGTTGAAGAGCACTGGGCCCAGGACTGAGCGCTGCGGTACCCCATTCGTTACCTCTCCCCGGTTTGAGAAGGTCCCATTGATAAGCACTCTTTGAGTCCGGTTCTGTAGCCAACTGTGGATCCACCAGATCGTAGTTTCATCTAGCCCACTTTGAGCTAGTTTGCTCATCAGGAGATCATGGGGCACTTTGTCGAAAGCTTTGCTGAAGTCGAGGTATATGATGTCTACAGCATTCCCATGGTCTACAAGGGAGGTTACTTGATCAAAAAATGAGATCAGATTTGTCTGGCATGACTTGTTTTTGACAAATCCATGTCGGCTTCGAGTCATCACTGCATTGTTGTCAAGGTGCTTCCAGATGGATTCCTTTATGATCTGCTCCAGAATTTTCCCAGGGACTGAGGTCAGACTGACTGGTCTGTAGTTCCCAGGTTCCTCCTTTTTACCCTTTTTGAAGATAGGGACAACGTTAGCCCTCCTCCAGTCATATGGCACTTCCCCCGTCCTCCATGATTGCTCAAAGAGAATAGACAGCGGTTCTGAGAGTTCTTCTGCCAGTTCCTTTATGACTCTAGGATGCAGTTCATCTGGCCCTGGAGATTTGAACTCATTCAAAGTAATGAGGTGTTCCTTGACCATATGCCTGTCGATCTCAAGCTGCAATCCTGCCCCTTCAGCCTGTACTTCGCCTTTGCCAGGGGGCTCATAGACCCTCTTTTGGGAGAAGACTGAGCCAAAGTAGGAATTGAGCACCTCTGCCTTTTCTTTGCCATCTGTTATCATTTTGCCATCCTTATTTAATAGCTGAACCACCATTTCTTTCCTCTGCCTTTTACTATGCACGTAGCTGAAGAAAGCCTTTTTGTTGTTTTTAACATCCCTTGCTAACCTCAGCTCATTCTCAGCTTAAGCCTTCCTGACACCATCCCTGCAATTCTGTGCTATCTGCCTGTACTCTTCCTTTGTATCTTGGCCTTCTTTCCACTTCCTATATGTGTCCTTTTTTGTTTTCAGGTCATCCCTAAGCTTTTTGTGAAGCCACATTGGCTTCTTTTGTTGTCTTTCACCTTTTCTACTTGTTGGAATGGTTTATAATTGTGCCTTGAGAATTTCCTTTTTTAAAAGCTCCCACCCATCTTGGACTCCATTTCTCATTAGAGTCACTTGCCTTGGGACCTTACTGAACATTGTTCTGAGTTTATGAAAATCAGCTTTCCTAAAATCCAGGGTACGCGTTTGACTACACTCGGCTTTTGCTTCCCTTAGAACCAAGAACTCAAGTACAACATGGTCGCTTTCCCCCAGAGTTCCTGTAACTGCTACTTTATCCACTAAGTCATCTCTGTTGGTTAGGATCAAGTCAAGGATAGCCGATCCTCTAGTTCCTTCCTCTACTTTCTGTAGGAGGAAGTGATCCGCCACACAAGTCAGGAATTTCCTGGAGGGGCCCTGTTTTGCAGAATTTGTCTCCCAACAAATATCGGGGAAATTGAAGTCCCCCATTACTACTACATCATGCTTCCTTGAAACATTGGCTATTTGCTTTTCAAAAGTTTCATCTTCGTCTTCTCCTTGGTTGGGTGGCCGGTAGTAGACTCCGACCACCAGGTTCCTTTTATTCTTTGCTCCATTTATTTCAACCCAGATGCTCTCGATGGGGCTACCAAGCTCCTCCTCCTGTATTTCTGTGCAGAGATATGTATTTTTCACATACAGTGCAACCCCACCTCCCTTTCTGTTCCTCCTGTTCTTTTTGAACAAGTTATATCCTTCAATTGCTGTATTCCAGTCATGAGAGTCATCCCACCAAGTCTCAGTTATACCTATCAGGTCATAATTTCCCTCTTGTATTACGAGTTCAAGTTCGTTCTGTTTGTTTCCCATACTCTGGGCATTAGTATATAGACATCGAAGACCATGTGCTTCATAGTCTGGCTTTCTTCCTACATGTGTCTGAAGACTATTACTGGGCGCTATCGGAGCTGTTCTCTCCATTGCAGTGCATGCGCCTATGTCCATCGTTACCCCCAACATTACATCTCCCTTCCCCGTAGGATTCAGTTTAAAGCCCTCCTGATGAAGTTCTTCATGCTGTGGCCAAACACAGTCTTCCCAGCCTTTGTGAGGTGCAACCCGTCCCTAGCCAACAGCCCATCTCCCAGGAAGTATAGCCCGTGGTCCCAGAATCCAAATCTCTCTTGTCGGCACCACCTTCGTAGCCAGTCATTCACCCGGAGTATTTTTCGTTCCCTTTCTATCCCTCTTCTAACTACTGGAAGGATGGATGAGAAAACTATCTGGGCCCCAAAGTTCTTGAGTTTCCTTCCCAAAGCTTCAAAGTCTGACGTGATCTCTTCGTAGCTCACGTACCTTCGTAGGGTACCGCAGGGCTCAGTCCTGGGCCCAGTGCTCTTCCACATTTTTATGAATGACTTGGAGAAGGAGGTGCAGGGAATGCTGATCACATTGGCAGATGACACAAAATTGGGAGGGATAGCTAATACTCTGGAAGACAGAAACAAAATTCAAAGTGATCTGGATAGACTGGAGCGCTGGGCAGAAAACAACAGAATGACATTTAATAGGGATCAATGCCAAGTTCTGCCCCTAGGAAAAAGAAACCAAATGCACAGTTACAAGATGGGGGATACGTGGCTTAACAACACTACAAGCGAGAAAGATCTTGGAATTGTTGTCGATTACAAGCTGAATATGAGCCAACAATGGGATGTGGCTGCAAAAAAGGCCAATGCTCTTTTGGGCTGCATTAATAGAAGCATAGCTTCCAAATCCTGGGAAGTACTAGTTCCCCTCTACTCAGCACTGCTTAGGCCTCATCTGGAGTACTGTGTCCAGTTCTGGGCACCACACTTTAAGAAGGATGCAGACAAACTGGAGAGTGTTCAGAGGAGGGCAACAAAGATGATCAGAGGACTGGAAACAAAGCCCTATGAGGAGAGACTGAAAGAACTGGGCATGTTTAGCCTTGAGAAGAGAAGACTGAGGGGAGATATGATAGCACTCTTCAAGTACTTGAAAGGTTGTTACAGAGAAGAAGGCCAGGATCTCTTCTTGATCATCCCAGAGTGCAGGACACGGAATAATGGGCTCAAGTTACAGGAAGCCAGATTCCGTCTGAACATCAGGAAAAATTCCTGACTGTTAGAGCAATACGACAATGGAACCAATTACCTAGAGAGGCGGTGGGCTCTCCCACCCTGGAGGCGTACAAGACGAGGCTGGACAGCCCTCTGTCAGGGATGCTCTGACCTGGATTCCTGCATTGAGCAGGGGGTTGGACTCGGTGGTCTTATGGGCCCCTTCCAACCCTACTATTCTATGAATCTATGACTTCCCTCACTAGTAGAAGCATGTTACTTCAAGACTGAGCCCACCCTGACATCCTCCGGGGAGAGATTTTGCATGAACCTTGTCTTTCCTTAAGGATGGCAAGAGAGCTGTTGCCCTTTCGGGGAAAGCATCTACGTATTTATACCCACCTCATCCCAGGGCTTGCAGGTGGATAACAATAATTTAGGCAAATACAACCACACCAACTGCTAAAAGACCCCCTTGATCCACTAACACCTGGGATTTCCCCACTCATTCAGAAGTATAGCAGCTCTCGTGCCTCCTGGTTGCCTCACTTGGGCGTTGATTTCTTGGGGAATTGTCCGGGTGCGCGTCCAGGGGTGCACTTCAGCCAGCTCTTCCTGCTGCTCCTCCGTGAAACGGGGCTGCTCCTCTTCCATGTGGGCCAGCTTCTCCAGGTCTGCTTTCAGCACGTCTTCTCCAATTCTGAAAGAGGTGAGAGGCTGCTAAATGCGACAGGCACCAAACGGAGCTCAAACCCTGACAGATTCACTCCCCACAGAACATCTTCTACAACGCGCGCCTCGCGCTCACCGCCAGGGATTGCTGAGACGTGCTGTGTTGCAGCAACCCTAGTTCTTGGGCTAACCAGAACTTCAGGACCCCCTGAGCTCGTCTTCCCTGCCTTGCCAATTGCCAGCTGACTGCAACAAGAAAGAAGAAGAAAAAGCAATCTGCATTTTGCAAACAGAAGTAAAACGGCGCTGGGGAGGCTGCTTCATCCCAACTTCCCTCCACTCCCACTGCCTCTCTACTGCCTTTCCCCACAAGTGGCATCTCTCAGAACTGCCTCAGTGGCTCACTCACAGACCTGGACCTGCTGTAACAATTAAGCAGTTCCCTGGAAACAGCACAAAGATTTTTGGGATCTGCAAGGGTGCCTGGTTAAGATGCGGCACACGTGCCCTGGGAGGAGCTCCTGGTGGCCACATGGGTGTCAAGGGCCTCCTCTTCTGACTGGCCTTGGCAATCCCCTGCATTCAAAGCCAAGTGTTTCCCAGGCCACACAGATCCTGTGGGGGGCAGAGCTCTCCTCCTCTATCACTCACACAGGGCTCCCTGAACAAACCTGGCATCTCTTCCTTGCCCATTATTCACTCCCTATCTATGCAGGATGATTTGAGACTTGTATTTGGTTACCTGCAAAATTTTTGCATACACTCTTTATGTCACAGAACTTCTGAAATCAAGAGCGTGAGAGTGTGTGTGTGTGCATTGGGGGAGATGGGGATGGGACAGAAACATTCTGCTGAGAATTTTGTTAACTGGTACCAAATTAACAGAAATGCCCTTTCCTCCTGCCCCCTCCCCCCAATCAGTGGTGGACAGATTCTCCTGCAAACCCCAATGTCTGCATGCTGCCTTCTCAAAGGTATTAGAGACCAAGAGGCACCGAGTTCGGAGTATTAACCAAACAAAGGTATTTCCTCACCGCTTGGGTATTTGGTAGGTCATCAGGACAGGCTCAGGCAAACAATTCGCTGTTATCCACACCAACTTGGTCGGCTGAGACAGTCCTTTGCTCTCTTCCTCTTGATTTTTCTTCACTCTTTTTGAGACCTCAGAGGAATCATTGCTGGCAAAGTATTTACTGCTGTTTCTGCTGCCTGCCAAGAGACAGGGCAGGTGGGTAAAACAGCGGTTTTAGCACAAACCAATTTCGAAGCAGGGAGGACAGTGGTTCACCTCTGCCGGCAAGTCCCTCTGGCCTGCTCTTCCCAAGGAACTCTCCCCCCGCGCAAGTCCCTCTCCAAGTTGTAAGCCAAGCACGACATTTCCCTGCTCGACATTTCCCTGCTTCCCTGCTCAGTGTGGCCAATCCATACATGGACAGTAGTGGCAGGAGGGGGGCTTCCTCCCATGCCACCTGGCTGCTTCAGTCTTCACCACTGCTCTGGAATCCAAGTGTTATTCTGAATCTCCTAATATTATGCAGATTGATTGCAGGGTGGGAAAGAGAGAGGCTGGACTGAAAGGCCGTTGTGACCCATGGTCAGCAATGCCCAATGAAAGGCACGAAGCAGCAGCAACCAGCCTCACTGGTACGTCTGCTACAGATCTGAGGGGAAAGAGGGTGCCACGCGAATGGCCCCCACACTACGCAACCAAACTCCATTGACCGGGCGTCTCCAACCTTTTGGGCACATCTGGCATTTTGAAAAACTTGCCCTGGGCACCACCACAAATTGACTACTGCAGGGGCCAATCACAAAAATGTTAGGAGTGCCCCCCACATCTGTATGTGCGTGTGCGCGCATCAACGTGCACCCTGTGTCTTTGGCTTTCTCTCCGGTCTGTCTGCCTTCTTGTCCCTTGTTCTCCCCCACACCCACTTCCTGTGGCTTTCTTTCTCCCCTGCCCCCGACACTTCCATGCAAATGAATGGTGCAATTTCTCCATTCATCTGCGTGGGGTGAGAAAAAGACCCCTGCCGAAAAACAGCTAGGGGGGGAGCTCACCCCCCGTTGAGGACCCTGTTGCCCCAAGGATCCATGAAGAGGGGTACACTTCACTCCCTATCCAGCTATTTCTTGGCAAAGAGTACCCCCCCCCCTGCCCGCGAGTGTAGGAACGGCTCCATGCTTTTGCACCGGGGGGAAAGAGCTTTGTGGGCACCTCCCCCTGGCCTTGTTGGTGCAGTGGGGCTGCACTGGGAATCCCTGCCAGACCTCAGAGTGGTGCTCTTCTAGCTGGCTAGGCCAGAAACGTGTGACTGGAAAGGCAGGCAGATAGGCAAGCGACGACCCAGGGCCTCCCCATCCTCGTCCTGTGCCACGTTGGCTCCTGACCAGCTGGCTACACAGCATAGGACCCAGAAAGGGGGGCACCTCAAAGCCACCAACTCCAGGCACCTAAAGAAAGCCAGCAACTAACAGCCACCACCTCCAAAGAGAACCACCCTTTCAGGATCATATTCTCACACTTTTTATGAGCTCAATAAATCAGCAGCGCAGCATCCTCTGTCCTTCCCTCCTCCATCTTTACCTGTGACATGGCCAGATGTTCCACTGGAGCTGGAGCCACTGGAACCCGAGACGAAGGAACTGGGCTCTGCGGATCCGCTTCCAGATGCTGCTCTGGTTCCAGACTGAGAGTCTTCCTGCAGCAGGAGGTCGAGCAGCTCGCTGGAGACGGAGTGGCCGCTGTGGCCCTGTCCCCCCATCCTCCTCCTGCAAAGCAAACAGGACAAATCCATCCGCACAAATCCTCCCTGGGCGCAAGGGAAACTGTTATGCTTCCAGTGGGCAGCGAGCCATAAGAACGAGCAGTTCCTATCAATTAAGGAGGTTATGGATCTGAAAATAAAAAGCTTCTGCCATGAAGCCGAAGAATGTACCCCCCAAAGAGACAACGGTGAGCCCCCAGGAACTGAAGAATGGTTCAAACCCAGAGTCTGCTCCTGCCAGCAGAAACTGAAGCGGCAGGAGCTCCTTGCCGCTCCTCTGGGCTGCATTCGAGGATGTGACACAGGCACAGACGCCATGCACATGTGACAAGCAAGACACAGAAACCACATGGATTCTCTTTCCCCTGATAAGCTGTGCCTATCTCACAGCCTCAACAGCTATGTGTGTTTGGGACCCTACCCATCAGAGACGTCAGCAGCGCCAGCTTTCTCACCCAGCTTGGGCTCAGAACCCAACATTTTCGCCTTGCCTGCAGAGCTCAGATTCCCACCTCTGAGAACACAGCAGAAGCTGGAGGGAGGTTTTGTCTATGCCCATGAATGGAAACCAACCCCTGCGGATCCCTGTTCTTTGCTCCTCAGTGGCATCCCTGGAGACAGAGGGAGCCATCAGAATGGTAGCTTCCCCTTTGAGGTGGATGCTGACAAAGTTGGAGGGGCTAGCAGAGGAGGTGGGGTGATGGGCAGAGTCCAAAATCACCACGCTCCCCGTACAGGCACAGCACCCACACCGTGCCTTGGAACCTCACCCAAGCAGGAGCGGCAGGGGCCACGAGGCACCCACAGATGGCAGGAGGGATGGACCACCCCACCCGGTGTTCCAGGGCCCCAAAGGCCTCTGTCGGGGAGAAGCGGAGGGCCCATCTCCTGTGCCACACTGCTCCCCACAACCCAGGAGCAGCTTTTTCTGCACTCTGCCCATTTGCCCTGGCCTAAAGGGAGGACTTTGGGACTTACTCACTTGATGATCTCTGCAGGCGCCGTCTCAGCCGGGGCTTTGCTGGGCAGCTCCAATGGTTTCGGTAGCTCTTCTCGGAGCAGGCCCAGCTGCAAAGGGGAGCTGCTGCGGGGGCGACTGGAGAGCGGGGGCTGATCACAGGGGGCCTCTTGCAGTACCCCCTCTGACAGAAAACGTGCGGAGGGTGGCTCCATGGGGGCTGGTCCTGCAGATGCAGGGCCCGGTGGCATGGAGCAGCACAGGGGCAGGACACAGAGGGAGGGGGCAGCTGCACAGGGAAGAGAGGCTGGGGGAGCAGAGGGTACAAGGGGAAGCTGTGGAGCTGGACAGCCATGCTGTTGCCCATGTACGGTGCATGGAAGGCTGGGATAGGCTGTATGCTGTGGGGCAGGCACGACGGGGTGACGGGCAAGACGGGGGCTTCTTCCCAGGGGGGCCATGGAAAAACCTGGCCCCAAGTAAGGGTTGACTGGAAGGGTCACACTGGAGGGGCCAGGAGGGGGATCCTTGGCGGGAGCCCAGGGTGGCCCGAGACCAGCTGTTGTCTCCCCACAGCTTCCACCTTGGTTGTAGGAGTTGCTGCCTGAAGTGCCTGGTGGTTTCTGGCACTTGAGTTCCTCCTGTTTGCCATTTCTTTTCCAGCTCACTGGGCGGATCTCTTTGGAAGACAAGTCTCCTGAAGGGGAAGCGAAATGCAGACAGGTTGGGAGAGGATGGAAACACAAGAGCCGCAGTTGTGTTAGCTGGAGTTTATTCTATCCAAGCAATTTTGCCTCAGACGATGGGCAAACACTGCTAGGGCCACAGGGAAGGCTCCTCGTCCCAGCACACTTCTGACCGGGGACTGAAGAGACAGGAGCTGGCTGTAGCTGAGGTTCTTCGAGTGGTCATTTGTGCATTCCCACACATGAGCTCTGTGCCTGCATGGAGCCTCAATTCGGGAAACTTCTATAGCTGGGGAATTTTGGCGAGAACCCTTCCCCCCAGTGCGCATGTCCCCAGTGGGTTCCCACCTATTCCCTCAGCTCCTTGAAGCCTTGCTACCGAGAGAAAAAACAATACCTTCAGAACCCAACATTGCACTTTGGTATGACACCGAAGAGGGGACAGCGGGGAGGTTGTGTAAATGCATAGATGACCACTGAACTAGTTACAGGTAGAAACCTGCCTTTTCTTCTTCGTGGTCTCTAGGCATCACACATATGGTCACATAGCAAGCTAACTTACATGGAGATGGGTAGTGTCCAACTACAGAACAGACGAGAGGACGGCATGACCAAAAGTCCAGTCAGCTCTAGCCTGAACAACCAGCCTGTAATGTCTAACGAAGGCAGACAGTGTCAACCAGGCTGTAGCACGGCACAGTTCAGGGATGGCAACCTGTGACATCTCACCCTTCCCCACCTGCGATTATCATATCACCACCACTTCTCATCACCAAGTACTGATTCTAGCTCCAGAATTTCAGTACCTCTATATTCTCTCAACCTCTTCCTTGAGGTAATACCTTAGAGCGGGTGCGTATGGAAGGAATACATCAGCTATAACTTCAGCAACCACTACGTTTTCCTCTTTTTTAAGAAGTCCTTTTTATAAATCTTCATTAGGACGCTGCCACCACCCTCCTCCTCATCAGGAGAAAACCTTCAATTTTTGTGTGTGAGAGTGGGTGTAAATTTACAGGCTATGGCTTATTTCTTTCATAGCTTCATTTAACCCTTTTTCTGGTAACAAACATGACCAAGAATGGCACGACTTGAAAGAACAAATCAAAAATAAACTTTATTTACATGGTATAAGAGGTTTCAATGCAGTTTGAGTCTTATGTGGTAAAACTCTTGTTTCAAGTTTTTATTAATTCCTTACCTACTCTACCCTTTCTAACAATAAGATATCAGAACAACAAATATGCCTCCTCCGACCTCCCAGGGGAATCTAACCACTCCACAGGTTAGAGCCAGTGCCCTAATCCTACCCCTCAGAAGGCCAACCCATCTCCCCCTCCAAAGAAAACCAAGTGCCTCTTATTCCCTCACTTTCCCAACTGAAAAAGGAACAGCCAATTTGGAGACATTCTAACTCTCCCCTACTTACCATAGCCTTTAGGAGAAAGGATATGTTAGAATACATCAATCATGCAAACAAACTTTCAAACATACAATTAAACAACAAAACAACCATTTTATTATACAACCCCTGTCAAAATCGACCAATGTCACTACCACAAAAGTGGAATGAGCTCAGCCTGGGGCAGGCAGTCTGAGTCCAGCCAGCTCAGATGAGAGTTCAGTCGTCTTTACAACCCAGGATTTGAAGCACGGAGTTGAGAAAGGCTGACTTTTGCGCTTCTACCACAGTGGACAAACAGACCAGGAGAGTCTAAATTGCTCAGTCATGGACCTGTAGAAGGCCATTGCCCGACAGACGTCCAACATGTGAAGAGACGATTCCAACAGCGAAGATGGGGATGTAAAGAAAGCAGGCAATACAATGCCCTAATTCAAACGGAAACCTGACACAATTTTTGGTAGAAAGCTGGGATCGGGTCGAAGTACTACTTTCTCTTTATGGAAAGTTAAATAAGTCTGGTCCACCATGAGTGAACAGAGTTTGTACAGACAAACCTGTAACTATGAACGCCACCTCCCACAAAAGAAGGTGTAAGTCTGTTGTCGCCAGTTGCTCAAAGGGCTTAGATGGGGTGCGTTAAGCATGACCGAGAGACTCTAGCTTGGTACCGTGGGGTGAACTGGTGGTGCCAGATTCCTGATCCCTTTGAGGAACCGCTCAAAGGAACTTCTCAAATCCCCAGTTTGAGAAGATCCCACTGAGAAGCACTCTTTGAGTCCGATTCTGTAGCCAACTGTAGCCAATGATCCACTGGATCATTGTTTCATCTAGCCCACTTGGAGCTAGTTTGCTCATCAGGAGATCATGGGCACTTTGTTGAAAGCTCTGCTGAAGTCAAGGTATATGATGTCTACAGCATTCCCACAGTCCACAATGGAGGTTACTTGATCCAAAAATGAGATCAGATTCGTCTGGCAGTATTTGTTCTTGACAAATCCATGTTGGCTTCGAGTCATCACTGCATTGTCTTCAAGGTGCTTACAGATGGACTGCTTTATCATCTGCTCCAGAATTGTCCCAGGGATTGATGTCAGACTGACTGGTCTGTAGTTCCCAGGTTCCCCCTTTTTGCCCTTTTTGAAGACAGGGACCACATTAGCCCTCCTCCAGTCATCTGGCACTTCACCCGTCCTCCGTGATTGCTCAAAGAGAATAGGCAGCGGTTCTGAGAGTTCTTCTGCCAGTTCCTTTATGACTCTAGGGTGCAGTTCATCTGGCCCTGGAGATTTGAACTCATTCAAAGTCATTAGGTGTTCCTTGACCATATGCCTATCGATCTCAAGCTGCAATCCTGCCCCTTCAGCCTGTACTTCGCCTTTGCCAGGGGGGGTCACAGATCCTCTTTTGGGAGAAGACTGAGCCAAGTAGGAATTGAGCACCTCTGCCTTTTCCTTGTCCTCTGTTATCATTTTGCCATCCTTATTTAATAGCTGAACCACCATTTCTTTCCTCTGTCTTTTACTATGCATGTAGCTGAAGAAAGCCTTTTTGTTGTTTTTAGCATCCCTCGCTAACCTCAGCTCGTTCTCAGCTTTGGCCTTCCTGACACCATCCCTGCAATTCTGTGCTATCTGCCTGTAGTCTTCCTTTGTTGCTTGGCCTTCTTTCCACTTCTTATATGTGTGCTTTTTTGTTTTCAGGACATCTCTAAGCTTCTTGTGAAGCCACATTGGCTTCTTCTGTTGTCTTCCACCTTTTCTTCTTGTTGGAATTGCTTGTGATTGTGCCTTGAGGATTTCCTTTTTTAAAAGCTCCCACCCATCTTGAATGCCTTTTCTCGCTAGAGTTGCTTGCCATGGGGCCTTACTGATCATTATTCTGAGTTTATGAAAATCAGCTTTCCTAAAATCTAGGGTACGCGTTTGACTACACTTGGTTTTGCTTCCCTTAGAACCAAGAACTCAAGTATAACATGGTCACTTTCCCCCAGAGTCCCTGTAACTGCTACTTTATCCACTAAGTCATCTCTGTTGGTTAGGATCAAGTCAAGGATAGCCAATCCTCTAGTTCCTTCCTTTACTTTCTGTAGGAGGAAGTGATCCGCCGCACAAGTCAGGAATTTCCTGGAGGGGCCATGTTTTGCAGAATTTGTCTCCCAGCAAATATCGGGGAAATTGAAGTCCCCCATTACTACTACATCATGCTTCCTTAAAACATTGGCTATTTGCTTTTCAAAAGTTTCATCTTCGTCTTCTCCTTGATTGGGTGGCCGGTAGTAGACTCCAACCACCAGGTTCCTTTTATTCTTTGCTCCATTTATTTTGATCCAGATGCTCTTGATGGGGCTACCAAGCTCATCCTCCTGTATTTCTGTGCAGAGATATGTATTTTTCACATATAGTGCAACCCCGCCTCCCTTTCTGTTCCTCCTGTTCTTTTGGAACAAGTTATATTCTTCCCAGCCTTTGTGAGGTGCAACCCGTCCCTTGCCAACAGCCCACTTTCCAGGAAGTATAGCCCGTGGTCCCAGAATCCAAATCACTCGTGCCAGCACCACCTTCATAGCCAGTCATTCACCCGGAGTATTTTTCTTTACCTTTCTATCCCTCTTCTGACTACTGGAAGGATGGATGAGAAAACTCTCTGGGCCCCAAAGTTCTTGAGTTTCCTTCCCAGAGCTTCAAAGTCTGACGTGATTTCTTTGTAGCTCCGCTTGGCGGTATCATTTGTTCCCACATGGATGAGAAGAAAGGGATACCTGTCAGTGGGCTTCCTGAGTGCAAGCAACCCTTCAGTCACGTCTCTAATCCATCCCCCCAGGAGACAGCATACCTGGTGAGTCCACGGGTCCTTGCAACATACTTGGGTTTTGAACCCACGCAGCAAGGAGTCTCCCACTACTACTACTCTTCTCTTCTTGTTGTTGTAGGCCTGGGTTTTATCGCCTCTGCTTGACTGGCCTTCAGCCTCTTGCTCACTTGCATGCAGGTTCCCCTGTAATTCTTCCTCTGCAGGCTGTCCTCCAGTCTCATCCTCAAGTACCTGGAATCGGTTCCACAGCTCCACTGCTTCCACTGGTGCAGAGTGGCGTCTACTTCTTCTCCTAACTGTCACCCTTTTCCAAGGAGAATCTTGTACTTCATTTTTCCTCACCTCAGCATTTCCCTCTTCTACCTCAGCTTGCTGTTGCTCTTCAAGCTTCTGGTCTTCACTTTGCTGCTGTAGCTCCGCCCTTCTGTCCAAGAACTCTTCGTGTTCTCTTATTCCCTGGAGGGTCAACAGTCGCCGCTCGAGTCCTCGATGAATCTTGACCTTGGCATGCTCTGCTGCAAAACCTGTCACAAACCGCATCGTTCAGAGTGGCAAACAGGTCTACTTGCTGTTTGCCCCAACCTTGAAACAGTGTCCTCAGAACTGACCTAATTCCCACTCGTGAGTTCGCTCACCACAACACTTCCATACCTGCTATGGGTGTCGCAACCAGTTCGATCCGGCAAGGTAGGCACCAATGGAAAAACTCCAATGGTACAGCTAAGAGCAGGAGCAATCTCATGTCCCCTTCATTGTTTAGGTAAGCAACAACTGTTGTATTGTCCGATGTGACCTGGATTAGTCCGCCCACTAGATCCAGCTCGAATGCCTGAAGGGCTTTCCATACCACTCTGAGCTCTAACAGACTGATGCGGTGCTTCCCTTGCATGGCTGACCACTGTCCATGGATCGTAAGACCCAAGCAGTGAGTTCCCCATCCCGAGAGCGAGGTGTGATACTCTACTTGGGATAGCCAGGGCTGTAGGAATGGCATCCCCTCTGACAGGTTGCCTGGAAGTATCCACTATAGGTAGCCCTTTATGTTGCTTGGGAGACAGAGCTTGGTCTGGTGAGCCTCCTCCTTGGTACTGAAGTTGCATATGAACCCGTTCTGAAGAGGTCTCGTATGCAACCGGGCATATCGGACCACCGATGTCATCATGGTCATTAGGCCTAGCAGGCACTGCACTTTTAATGCTGAGATGGCTGTGACAGCTTAGCTCCGCCACCATTGAAGCCAGTATCTCCAATCTGTCCCAAGGGAGGAATGCTCTGCCTAACTGTGAATCTAGGTGCACCCCAGTAAACTGCAGATTCTGAGTGGGCTGTAGATGGGAGCTGGTATCAATGGACGCTGTCGATCCTGAGACACCAATGCAACTTGAGCTTTGGACTCGAGGGGCGTGGCTCATCTCAAGTTGGAGTTGTGGGAGATGCTGCCAAAGGTGAAGTGAGCTGTCAATCCTGATGAGTCTGGATGGTTTTTGGGCGAGTTGGAGAACCCAATGGGCGAGCTTGATCCCAAGATAAAGTAACAGCCTTATCACCAGTCTTTTTCTTCTTCCTCTTTGGTTCAGAGAAGATGGGCCTTCTTTGAAGCTTTGGTTTTTTTTGAAGGCTTCTTAGCCAGCGCAAATGCCAAAGATCGGCCCAGTGCGTGGGGATCTTGTGTACTCGGCGGAGGACAGCATTGAGGGGATTGCAACCCCAGTGGAGGCACAGCAGATATGGATCGTCAACTGCTTCTAGCGCACATTTCCAAAATGTGGCTTTTAGGTGATCTGCCTGGTTCCTACAGGCTTGTTTGGAGAACGCCTGACAATTTGGCCTGACAAAACAGGCAGAGAAAATGCCCATCTGAGGGTGGCAACTTTGCCCTGCTGCAGGAGCACTTCCTAAATGGGGCCCTAAATGGCCATATGCCCACGAGGAGGATCGCACGATCGCAAAAATAGAAGGAAAATAATGTAATGCAGATATAAAAGACGGAATAATGATAGAGAAAAAGATTAAAACCCTCAGCTTTTTAAACAAGAGAAGCAAGAGTCTGATAAGTTCCCAAATGAGGCAGCCACAATGGTGGCTGAAAGAGAACTGAGGGAACAGGCAGGACCCCACTGGGGCAGTGGGAGAAGGGTTCCCGCCAACATTCCTCGGCTACAGAAGTTTCCCGATTTGAGGCTCTGCACAGGCATAGAGCCCATATGTGTGATGCACAGAGACCACGAAGATGAGCAGGCCTGTGCTCTTCTCCCTGATGCCCACATGGCACCACTCAAGCTGCGCATCTCGCTCCTGCAGCCTCTGGAAGCTGAACACAGCAGCCACGTCCATGGCAAGGGAACGGCCCGTGGCCCAGGCAGCCCGAGACTCGAGGCTGGAGCCATGTGGGCCATTTGCTGCTGACCCCACCAGCCCAAACACACCGTTCTCAAGGGTTCACAGGATCGGGAAGAGGCCATGGTTCGCCACCTCCAGCCCTGGGCTGGCTTTGCAGTTGCTTTAACTAGTTTGGGCCATTTTTGCCTTCCTCAAGGAAGAACAGTATTGCTGGAGAGCATCACCTCAGTACTATTTTGGGTCTGCACACTTTCACCCTGGCTCAAAAGTTTCTACTTTGTCTACAAAAGTTTGTTGGCAAGGTAGGACAAATAGCTGTTGCACTTCCTGCTACCTTCCTCTATCGAGATGGACAAGGAACACCCCACCCTATACACTGGCCTAGGAGCTCTTGGAAACACCAAGGCTTGATTTCATAAAATCACAGAATAGCAGGGCTGGAAGGGGCCTACAAGGCCATCGAGTCCAACCCCCTGCTCAATGCAGGAGTCCAAGTCAGAGCATCCCTGGCAGATGGCTGTCCAGCCTCGTCTTGAACGCCTCCAGTGTGGGAGAGCCCACACTGTGTTCTAATTTCCTCTGTGTTCTAATTTAATCAAGGTGATATTGTGTCACTGCTCAACGCGACAAGTTTGAGGGTCCCCCTCGAAAGATACCATAACACTCCCAGACCCCCCTCCATCCATTAAGCCGGGACAATTGTCTTTCTTTTCTTCACCTCAAAATCACCACTCCAGGGCCGCCCTACTCCTTTGCACTGTGTGTTTTCTAAGATTATTACTGATTCCTGCCTTCTTGCCAAAAATGGCACCCAGATTATAAATGGTCTTAAACAAGAATCAGAGAGATTTCTAAGACATTTCCATGAGATCCTGCCTTGGCGCTCATCCTTGTACCTCTGAACCCTGAGCTCAAGGCGATTCCAAAAGCGTTCTTGCTCACATCCTGACTCTGGATTCCTGGCTCTGGGTGCCCCTTTCTGCACTCCTACATCCAGTGGTCTCTTCCCCGTAAAGCTTGGCTGCCATGGTACAGGAAAGCCTCCTTTTGTGGCACCTTGTTTGGATTTCCACCTGATGCAAATGATCTTGTGCTCTCCTTCCTCTGGTGTGGTTTTTGGACAGCCCATTAGGAAGGAAAGGTCATAGGTTCATAGAACAGTAGGGTAGGAAGGGGCCTAATAAAACCCTTGAGTTCAACCCCCTGCTCAATGCAGGAATCCAAGTCAGAGCATCCCTGACAGATGGCTGTCCAGCCTCATCTTGAACGCCTCCAGTGTGGGAGAGCCCACCGCCTCCCTAGGTAATTGCTTCCACTGTCATATTGCTCCAACGGTCAGGAGGTTTTTCCTGATGTTCAGCCAGAAACCTGTAACTTGAGCCCATTCTTCCGTGTCCTGCACTCTGGGATGATCGAGAAGAGATCCTGGCCTTCTTCTCTGTGACAACCTTTCAAGTACTCGAAGAGCGCTATCATATCTCCCCTCAGTCTTCTCTTCTCAAGGCTAAACATGCCTAGTTCTTTCAGTCTCTCCTCATAGGGCTTTGTTCTTTGTTCTCCTCCTTTCCTTCCAAATGCCGAAGGCTGACATTTATTTATTTATTTATTTCATTTCTATACCGCCCAATTTCTATACATTTTCTTGCAACTTCAAAACAGACCCCGTCCTCCTCCCCACCTGCCCCACAAAGAAGAACCTGCTCTCCTCCTCCTGCGATGCAGCACCGAGACTGGACAGAAGCTGCCCTGAGGAGGTGTGGTAGCCACTCTAGCCAGCCTCGCCTCCTGCCACTGGCCAAGTGCGCCCACTTCCAGGGGGCTGAAGGGCCAGGGCTGTGCTCTGGACACGCGCCCTGGGAGGATGCCATCCCTCCAGCTCAAAGGAGCGTAGGCTGTTCAGGCTCACCCTTTCGGTAAACGGCAACCACGACAGGCCGATCTTCTGGGTGACGATGCGTCAAGGTGGATGTGCCAGTCAACTCCTGGGGCAGGTATCCCAGCAGAGGCACTGCTCTGAAATCAAGTCATGCAGTTGCTTGGTTACAAAGGGACAGCAGCGCAAACTCTATCCTTCAAGGGACCCCTTCATGCTACAGAAACCTTGGTGGCCCTTTTAAGCCTCAAGAAAAATAAGACACTAAGTATCCCTTGTGGCAACTGATTTCTGCTAAGAACAAAGCAGTTTGTGATTCTATCAGGTGCAGGCAAAATGAGGGCTGCACCAACTCCACAAGAAGACACAGGAGGGAAGCAGGAAATGGCTCAGCTTCAACGGAAACAGAGGCTACGGACATGTTAACTGCATGTGCCCAGTATTCACAAAATCTAAACTGTAAGCTCCTTGGAGCAGGCACCTGAATTTCGCTTTTCTTTTGTTAAAGTGTCATAAATTGTGCTAATAAACAGAGGTTGAGTACACTGAGCCCCAAATGTATTTCAAACAGACAAAGATGTTCCTCAAGAGAAATAGCAACTAAATAGCTAGAAGACCAGCACATAGGTCTGATTCATAAAAAAGCTGCCATCTAGTTTGCCTCTGCTTTATGTTGCTTTTTGAGCTCCTACCATATGCAATGCACCTGGCATCACCCACGAACCACCGAAAGATCTGGTTTTGTAAGACTCACCAGCTCGCACCGACAAGGTACCATAACCCCATCCCAGGGTGGTTCCTGTCAGCCATTTGCTGAACTGCCCTTTAATTCAAGAGGCTCTTAGAGCTCATAATCCTTCAGGGAAAGGCTCTTGACTTACCAGCAATACAATATACAATTTCCGAGTCTCCAGTAACATTTTCCTCCTCCTCTATCATCATCCTGTCTCATACACAAGAGGAAGACAAAATAATTACCTGTCATCTATCTCCAGAAAGACACAGCCCGGGGTGTGAGTGGTGGTGAAGATCCTCTTTTCTACAGGAATTCGAGGAGCTAACCATTTAAACAAAACAAACAACCGGAATAAAGTACACTTATCAGCTGAAGCAGAGATCCTCTTAGGTTCATGTTTACCTATTAAAATTTTATTTTGAACAGCTGACCCATGAGTGATATGGCATGTGATATGGTCAGGTCCCCAAGGTTTCCAAAGTCCTTTGCTGTGCTTGCTGGGGGTGGAGATATTTTAAAAATTCAACTTCCATCTAAAGCCTCCTTTGGCCCAGGGAACTAGTTCCATGGTTCCTTGGGTAATAGCCAGGAAATCTGAAGTATCCTACCAAATTGGCTCTTGCCCCCTCAAAAGAGAACTGACAGAAGCATTACATACATCTGCCCCATTGCTTGGCGGGGATAATGGGTACAATCCAGTTCCGTTAAAGTACGTCTTCAGTGGGAGATGGGTTGCAACCACAGCAGTATACCGTCTGAAACCCCGGGATTCTAGCCTGGCCTGTTTCACATGGGAGCCCTCCCTGACTTGCCTTCATATCCCGAGTACATTTTTTCAGCCAGAGCCAGGCAGCAGGACTCTGTTTCATTGTGGTCAGAGTCACAAATGTTGACCAAATACGGGGTAATCCGGAATGGGTGGTAGTGCTTCTCTGGGCCTTGGGCCTTGCCTCCCCTGCAAGAGACACACAGAATGACTGCTTTGTCTGTTGCATTTGGAATTTGCTCCGAACACCACCTGACTGAGGGGACTCCTTGGTTATAGTAAAGAGAAAAGCTGCTGTACTGATGATCTTGGATGTTTCATTTCCTTGGGCAAACAGGTCTGCAGCCATGTGTCAGTCCATGCTCATAGAGGCATACCAATGATCCCAGTTCTACAAATTGAGACTAAAATGATTAAACCCTATTACCTAGATCTACCAGAAACAGCTGCCTAGCAAGATGTGCAATGTAATAAGCATAATTGTTGTTCGTATTGTTTTGTTCCATGTGATCATTGCTTTGATTAAATGTTGCATCAAATTCCTTACAAAAACTATACATAAAGCTGAACTGCACCAGACAGTTAGTAGAATGCAAAGAGAAATGTGAAAAGAACAGAAAGAGAGAGGTGAAGAGATTGAACAACTGATAACAATACAAGCATAGATGGTGAGCCTGACAGGCTCAAAGGGGGGATTGTGAAAGCAGGCCTGGCCAGGCCTAGTAAGTAGCTTGGTTCAGGCAAGGTACTTGAAGGGGCTGATTTGAGAGTGTGTGTGTGGAGGGGGGAGGGGCTATGAGAAGGCAACTGTAACTTGCTCATAAGCAAGAAATTCCTACCCACCAAAGTAACTCATCCCTAAAGATAAGGCTGCTGTGCTGATAAGCCTGTGCTGAGTATTAATTGGTTTCTGAGCACGCGTAGTGTGTTTTTCTTTGTTCTCCAACTTTCAGTCTGTATAAATGCATCCTGTTTTCTTTTTGGGGGAGGGACACAGTTTTGTCTGTCTCTCCCACGGCCGTGATGTGCTTTAATAAATTCCTGACTGTTCAACCTAACCTGCCTTGGATATCTTCTTAACATGTGAAATTCTCCAGCCAACAATGAAGTGAGTAAAAAAATTACATTTAAAGCCTGTCCAGGATCGCACTGTAAGGTCTGTATTCACAGCAGTCCCTGGGACACTATTTTAAAGTATCTTCCTTGAATAATACAACAGAAACTTATATTTCAAGTACCCTAGAGGCAGAAAAGAGCCAGAACAAAGTGGTGGTGGTGGTGGTGAGAATTAGCAGGTATCAAGTATACTATGACCTGAGGGGCCAATCAACACACTATCATAGTACAATGCGAAGAGCTCCAACGTCACCACCCAATCACATAACTTTCTTTTCTAGGCACTCACTATTCTCCCTTCCTCCCATGATTACGTAACATTTAAGAGTCTGCTCATTATCTCACAACCTGAAATTCTGCTTCTTGAATTATTGCCTGCCTGTCAAATCCAAACACTGCACAAACACTGGCAGAAGACCATGATGTTCTGCACAAGATTAGCTGCTCAGAGGTATTACAAGTAGCTGAGGAATGAAGGGAAGCAAAAAGCAAGGGAGAAAGGGGAAGAGATACCCAACTGAATGCAGAGTTCCAGAGAAAAGCAATGAGAGACAAGGCGGCCTTCTTAAATGAACAATGCAAAGAAATCGAGGAAAACAATACAGTGGGAAAGACTAGAGATCTCTTCAAGAAAATCGGAGATCTCAAGGGAACGTTTTGTGCAAAGACGGCATGGTAAAGGACAAAGAAGGCAGGGACCTAACAGAAGCAGATGAGATTAAGAAGAGGTGGAAAGAATACACAGAAGAACTCTACAGGAAAGATCTGAATGTCCCTGATAGCCATGATAGTGCAGTCACTGAACTTGAGCTGGACATCCTAGAGAGTGAAGTCAAGTGGGCCTTAGGAAGCATCTGCCTGGCTAGGTGATATTCAACCTGTTCTGGAGGGGGTTGCACTCCCCCTAAAGGATCAGGTTCGTAGTTTGGGGGTGCTCTTGGATCCAGAACTGTCACTTGAGGCACAGGTGAACTCAGTGGCATGGAGCACTTTTTATCAGCTGAGGCTGGTATACCAACTACAGAGAGAGCCTAGCTACAGTTATCCACGCTCTGATAATGTCTTGTCTGGATTACTGCAATGCATTATATGTGGGGCTGCCTTTGAAAACGGTCCGGAAACTTCAGCTGGTCCAAAATAGGGCAGCAAGATTGTTAACAGGGACTGGCCTGCGAGTTCATATTACGCCAGAACTCTTCCAGCTGCACTGGCTGCCAGTCCATTTCCGGGCCCGATTCAAAGTGCTGGTGTTAACATTCAAAGCCCTTAACGGCTTGGGGCCAGGTTACCTGAAGGATCGCCTCCTCCCAAATGTGCCTGCCCGGACATTAAGATCATCGTCAGTGGCCCTCCTCCGTGAGCCCCTGCCAAAGGAAGTGAGGCGGGTGGCTACTAGGAGGAGGGCTTTTTCTGCTGTGGCACCCCGGCTCTGGAATGAGCTCCCTAGTGAGGTTCACCTGGCACCTACATTGTATTCCTTTCGGAGCCAGGTGAAGACCTTTTTATTTTCCCAGGCATTTTAGCTTTCTAAATTTTTATCTTTGCTGTTTTAAATCTGTATTTTAAACTCCTGCACTGCTGCTAGGTTTTATTGTGGTTGTATTGTTATATTGTGGTTTTAATGTTCTATATATTTTAAATTGTTTTATTGTGTGCTGTTTGGTTTTAATTTTTGTGAACCGCCTAGAGAGCTTCGGCTATTGGGCGGTATAGAAATGACATAAATAAAATAAATAAGCATTACTAACAACAAAGCTAGCGGAGATGACAGTACTCCAGCTAAGCTATTTAAGATCCTAAAAGATGATGCTGTTAAAGCGCTGCACTCAATATGCCAACAAATTTGGAACACTCAAGAATGGCCACAAGACTGGAAAAGGTCAGTTTACATTCCAATTCCAAAGAAGGGCAACGCCAAAGAGTGTTCAAACTACCGTACAATTATGCTCATTTCATATGCCAGCAAGGTTATGCTCAAAATCCTACAAGCTAGGCTTCAGCAGTATGTGAACCGAGAACTACTGGAAGTACAAGCGGGGTTTCGAAGAGGCAGAGGATCAAATCGCCAACATTCGCTGGATCATGGAGAAACCAAGAGAATTCCAGAAAAACGTCTATTTCTGCTTCATTGACTATGCTAAAGCCTTTGATTGTGTGGATCACAACAAACTGGCAAATTCTTAAAGAGATGGGAGTACCAGACCAACTTACCTGTCTCCTGAGAAACCTGTACAAGGGTCAAGAAGCAACAGTAAGAACCGGACATGGAACAACCGATTGGTTCAAAATTGGGAAAGGAGTACGACAAGGCTGTATATTGTCGCCCTGCTTATTTAATTTATATGCAGAGTACATCATGAGAAACGCTGGGTTGGATGAATCACAGGTCAGAATTAAGATTGCCGGGAGAATTATCAACAACCTCAGATACACAGACGATACCACCCTAATGGCAGAAAGCAAAGAGGATCTAAAGAGCCTCTTGTTGAGGGTGAAAGTGGAGAGTGCAAAAGCTGGTTTGAAACTCAACATTAAAACAACGAAGATCATGGCATCTGGTCCCATCACTTCCTGGCATATAGAAGGGGAAGAAATGGAAGCAGTGACAGATTTTATTTTCTTGGGCTCCAAGATCACCGCAGACGGTGACTGTAGCCATGAAATTAAAAGACGCTTGCTCCTTGGGAGGAAAGCTATGGCCAACCTAGACAGCATAGCAAGAAGCAGAGACATTACCTTGCCGACAAAGTTCTGTATAATCAAAGCTATGGTATTCCCAGTGGCAACGTATGGCTGTGAGAGCTGGACTATAAGGAAGGCTGAGCGCCGAAGAATCGATGCTTTCGAACTGTGATGCTGGAGAAGACTCATACGAGTCCCCTGGACTGCAGGGAGGTCAAATCAGTCAATCCTAAAGGAAATCAGCCCTGACTGCTCATTGGAAGGACAGATACTGAAGCTGAAGCTCCAATATTTTGGCCACCTAATGCGAAGAGAAAACTCCCTGGAAAAGACCCTTATGCTGGGAAAGATGGAAGGCAAAAGGAGAAGGGGATGGCAGAGGGTGAGATGGCTAGATAGCATCACCGATGCAATGAATATGGACTTGAGCACACTCCGGGAGAGAGTGCAGGACAGGAAGGGCTGGTGTGCTATGGTCCATGGGGTCACGAAGAGTCGGACATGACTGAATGGCTGAACAACAACAACAACTGTTAAGTTTTATCTGGAACCAACAAGATCACAATGGCTGTATTCGGACAATCATATCCAGTGTTACTAAGTCAGGACATGCATAAGTTTTTATTTTATTTTGCCTGCATGCAACTCCCTTCCTCCTCCCTTTGCAAGAGAAGTGAAACAAACTATAGCACTTACCAATAGTTTCTCATTACATCTGAACTTGGAACTATAGTTAACTGCTTCCAAACAAGCCAGGATTATAAAATGGCTTTAAACCATGGTTTAAAGTTGGCTTATGAATCCTGGATTGTTGAGCAGCAGTTAACCATTGTTCCCAGTTCAGACGTAATGGGAAGCTATGATCAACTGTGGCTTTTTATCATGCCTGCTCATTCAGAAGAGCAAAGTGACAGGAAAGAGGGTGTATGTGGGTGCTGCTCGTGCATATCCTGGCTTATTAAGCGAGGATTTATGGCTTAGCGGAGGAGCAGGCAACCTGTGATCCTCCAGTTGTTTTTGAACTACAACACCTCAAACCATTGAGCACTGGCCATTCTGGCTAGGGCTGATCGGAGCTGGAGTCCAACAATATTTGGAGGACGCAGGCTCCCTCCTGGCTTAGTGAGACATCCAAATGGGGTCAATACAACGGAAAGGAAAATTGGCCAAATCATATTTTTTATTGGATCATTCAGTGCCTTCTGGTAGAGCTGAGCAGCATTTGAGCTTCACAGAGCACTCTCTCAGATTACCATCTGCGCTACTTAGGACAGCTTCCCCCAACCTGGTGCCCTCCAGATGTATTGGACTACAACGCCCATGCTGGTAATTGGAATTCAAACACATTTGGAGGGCACCAGGTTGGGGAAGGCTGATTTAGGCCCAAACATACAGAAGGACATTTCCTGACCCTGACGTTTTTCCCAGGGCTCAAGGCTCTCAAGGAGGCAATTGCCTCAACAGGAGGGGGGAAATCTACCCTGCATCACAGCTCTGGACTGTAGCCAAGACAGGAGATGCAAACTGCTGATCTGGCAGAGGCCAGAGCTATCTCTCTTTTTTCACAATACCCGACGGCCCCTCCAGCATCAAAGTCAGAGGAGCAAAGTGGCCACATCTAATTTTAGGTGTACAACATCAACCATGGGCCGTCAACCTAGCCTTCTGATTCTTCAGCAGAGGAAGCACCTGGGGCCAGCTCACATATGAGCCTTGGAAGTATGCTGCTGCTGGCATAAAGGTGCCATCAAAAGGAAGCAGCATTCCATGTTAGTAGTGTAAACGTGGCTTTCCCCAACTCCTGCAATGGCTGCCCTTGAAGAACTACACCCAGCCCTCCCAACTGAAATAGATCTATCCATACCACTCATGTGGACACACTAGTTCATACAAATGGGGCCTCCACTCAAACAGGCCCAGCTGTGGCCCTACGCAATTCTGACACACATGGCTGGGGGCGGTGGGGAACTCATGTAAAACTGGCAGTTCAGGACCACCTGCTCAAACACACTGCTGATTAAAGACAAGAGAATATATGTGCTTCCATGTAATAGTACATACTGAGAGTTACTAAAATAAGCATGATTCTGCCTCACATCCACCCAGGAAGAAACTTTTAAGGCCTAGCCAGAAAAGGGCATTTCCCCACAGGATTCGCAGTTTAAGGATTCTGGAATTGATTCCAGTGTGTCCCCAGCCAGTCCTTATTTAATAAAAACACTGTGATTGAAATGTATACACTTTTGTCAAACATGATCCAGAAAAGCTGGGACTCGCTTCATATTCCAGACTGTCCCACGTTAAGTAAGTAAAACCTAATTTTAGATTGTTTTGGCTTATATGTTTTATAAATAAATAATTCAGTATAATCTTAGCAATAAATATGCTAAAATGGAAAACTACCTGTATGATGCCAAATTCAAACCTGCACGCCCTGATCCAGCTGAAGTGACTTGTGGCCAAGTCCTACTGAAAGCAGTGAGACCTCTTACAACTATTTTTTTTACACAAAACGCCCAGCACCTTCTGTCTTTTAAACTCCATGATGTCAAAATCTGATGAGATTCCTTTGCTGGGTAAGTGACTCAGGTTTTATCACATTATCACTACTTTACCTTTGAATCCTGGATTAAAAGCCTTTCTCAAGTCTCCTTAATACAAGCTCGTAAAAAGGCACTTGCTTGGTTGCTTGCAGCAGATAAAAGCTACTCCAAGGAAGGAGAATTAATGTCAGATGAAGGCAACTGGTTCTTTTCTTCTCTCAGGCTGTAAACGTGCTTGAGAGATGTGCAGCTAACCCAGATGAGCAACTTTTGCGGGCTTACTTACCAGATGCCTTCATAAATTCATATGAACTACTTCCTGACCAATTTTGACTCAGTTACGTAACAACCAAGTGTACATACAAACTCCTGCACAACTGCCATATAAAGTGATGAAAGATGGGAAGTCTTTGCTGACTGTGAGCTTGTCACAGGACTGGAAGTATTGACAGCACCACTGTCCTACTTCAGTTGCTTGAAATATTTTTTGAAAACCCGCTATGCATAGGTTACTATCCATCCTGTGCAAGAGGTGCCTTTCTTCAGAGCAGGGGTGCTCAAAAGACACCCATGCATCTTTATTCCAACTCTGATCATGAGAAAGTTTGAAGAAGCAATTTCAGAAAACCTGTAAGGCGGGTGTGTCACAAAAGATGATTTCTGAGGGTAAAGAGAAAGAGACAACACAGCATGAACAGCAAAGGCAAACATTAAGTCATGTTGCATGTGTAGAGAGATTTCTCTCTTAAAATGTAGGCATTCCAACTACTGTTTTACTGGCGTGTTCTGAAACAAGGTACTGGTTGTGTACTATAAGTAACTCCTTGGGGACCTATAAGTAATTCTTTGGGAAGCAGCATTGTTGTTGAGCTTTCAAGTAATTATTCAGATCCTCCTGCTAACAAAGTATAAACGAAATGAGGAAGGTTCTTGGGAAACCTCACATTATGGGAGAAAAATGTCCCTGTACAAGGCAACATCCCTTTCACCCATTTGTCAGAAGTGGGCGCTGTTGAAATAGCAGAGGCCAGGCAGATCAGGCCTGTTTGTTTGGCTTTTGTACTAATCTAGGGCACCAACCCCTTCATGGATCACTGCCTTGTTGTGGCGAAGGGGCTTGTGTAACTCAGTGAAGCCATAAGCTATGCCGTGCAGGGCCACCCAAGATGGACAGGTCATGGTGGAGAGTTCTGACAAAATGTGGTCCACTGGAGAAGGAAATGGCAACCCACTCCAGGATTCTTGCCAAGAAAACCCCATGGAACGTACCACAAGGCTAAAAGAGATGATGCCGGAAGATGAGCCCCTCAGGTTGGGAGGCGTCCAATAGACTACTGGGGAAGAGCACAGGGAATTTCCAAGTAGTGCCAGAAAGAGTGAAGCGGCTGGGCCAAAGCCAAAAGGACACTCAGCTGTGGATGTGTCTGTGGTGAAAAGAAAGTCCGATGCTGTAAAGAACAATATTGTTTAGGAACCTGGAGTGTAAGATCAATGAATCTAGGTAAGCTGGAGGTGGTCAAACATGAGATGGCAAGATTGAACATCGACATCTTGGGAATCAGCGAACTAAAATGGACAGGCATGGGTGAATTTAATTCAGGTGACCATTATATCTACTACTGTGGGCAAGAATCCCTTAGAAGAAATGGAGTAACACTCATAGTCAGTAAAAGGGTGGGAAAAGCAGTACTGGGGTACAATCTCAAAAACGATAGAATGATCTCAGTACGAATCCAAGGCAAACCATTCAACATCACAGTAATTCAAGTCTGTGCCCCAACCACTGAGGCTGAAGAAGGTGAGGTTGAATGGTTCTATGAAGACCTACAACACCTTCTAGAACTAACACCAAAAAAGATGTCCTCTTCATCATAGGGGATTGGAATGCCAAAGTAGGAAGTCAAGAAATCACTGGGATAACAGGCAAGCATGGCCTTGGCGTACAAAATGAGGCAGGACAAAGGCTAATAGAGTTTTGCCAAGAGAACACGCTGATCATAGCAAACACTCTTTTCCAACAGCACAAGAGGCGACTCTACACATGCACATCACCAGATGGTCAATATCGAAACCAGATTGATTATGCCCTTTGCAGCCAAAGATGGAGAAGCCCTATACAGTCAGTAAAAACAAGACCGGGAGCTGACTGTGGCGCAGATCATGAGCTTCTTGTTGCAAAATTTCGGCTTAAATTGAAGAACGTAGGGAAAACCACTAAACCATTCAGGTATGACCTCAATCATATCCCTTATGACTACACAGTGGAGGTGAGGAATAGATTTAAGGGATTAGACCTGATAGACAGAGTGCCTGAGGAACTATGGACGGAGGTCTGTAATAATGTTCAGGAGGCAGCAATTAAATCCATCCCCAAGAAAAATAAATGCAAGAAAGCAAAGTGGCTGTCTGATGAGGCTTTACAAGTCGCTGAGGAAAGAAGGGAAGCGAAAAGCAAGGGAGAAAGGGGAAGATATACCCAACTGAATGCAGAGTTCCAGAGAATAGCAAGGAGAGACAAGAAGGCCTTCTTAAATGAACAATGCAAAGAAACCGAGGAAAACAACAGAATGGGAAAGACTAGAGATCTCTTCAAGAAAATCGGAGATCTCAAGGGAACGTTTTGTGCAAAGACAGGCATGATAAAGGACAAAGAAGGCAGGGACCTAACAGAAGCAGATGAGATTAAGAAGAGGTGGAAGAATACACAGAAGAACTATTCAGGAAAGATCTGAATGTCCCTGATAGCCATGAGAGTGCGGTCACTGAACTTGAGCCGGACATCCTCGAGAGTGAAGTCAAGTGGGCCTTAGGAAGCATTAGTAACAACAAAGCTAGCGGAGATGACAGTATTCCAGCTGAGCTATTTAAAATCCTAAAAGATGATGCTGTTAAAGTGCTGCACTCAATATGCCAACAAATATGGAACACTCAACAGAGGCCACAAGACTGGAAAAGGTCAGTTTACATTCCAATTCCAAAGAAGGGCAATACGAAAGAGTGTTCAAACTACCGTACAATTACACTCATTTCACATGCCAGCAAGGTGATGCTCAAAATCCTACAAGCTAGGCTTCAGCAGTATGTGAACTGAGAACTACTGGAAGTACGAGCGGGGTTTCGAAGAGGCAGAGGAACTAGCGATCAAATCGCCAACATTCGCTGGATCATGGAGAAAGCAAGAGAATTCCAGAAAAACGTCTACTTCTGCTTCATTGACTATGCTAAAGCCTTTGATTGTGTGGATCACAACAAACTGTGGCAAATTCTTAAAGAGATGGGAGTACCAGACCACCTTACCTGTCACCTGAGAAACCTGTACGAGGGCCAAGAAGCAACAGTAAGAACCAGACGTGGAACAACCGATTGGTTCAAAATTGGGAAAGGAGTACAACAAGGCTGCATATTGTCACCCTGCTTATTTAACTTATATGCAGAGTAGATCATGAGAAACGCTGGGCTGGTTGAATCACAGGTCGGAATTAAGATTGCCGGGAGAATTATCAACAACCTCAGATACACAGATGATACCACCCTAATGGCAGAAAGAGAAGAGGATCTAAAGAGCCTCTTGTTGAGAGTGAAAGTGGAGAGTGCAAAAGCTGGTTTGAAACTCAACATTAAAACAACGAAGATCATGGCATCTGGTCCCATCACTTCCTGGCATATAGAAGGGGAAGAAATGGAAGCAGTGACAGATTTTGTTTTCTTGGGCTCCGAGATCACTGCAGACGGTGACTGTAGCCATGAAATTAAAAGACGCTTGCTCCTTGGGAGGAAAGCTATGGCTAACCTAGACAGCATAGTAAGAAGCAGAGACATCACCTTGCCAACAAAGTTCTGTCTAATCATAGCTATGGTTTTCCCAGTAGTAACGTCTGGCTGTGAGAGCTGGGCTATAAGGAAGGCTGAGCGCCAAAGAATGGATGCTTTCGAACTGTGGTGCTGGAGAAGACTCTTACGAGTCCCCTGGACTGCAGGGAGGTCAAATCAGTCCATCCTCAAGGAAATCAACCCTGAGTGCTCATTAGAAGGACAGATACTGAAGCTGAAGCTCCAATATTTTGGCCACCTAATGCGAAGAGAAAACTCCCTGGAAAAGACCCTGATGCTGGGAAAGGCTGAGGGCCAAAGGAGAAGGGGACGGCAGAGGATGAGATGGCTAGATAGCATCACTGATGCAATGAATATGGACTTGAGCACGCTCCGGGAGAGAGCGCAGGACAGGAAGGCCTGGTGTGCCATGGTCTATGGGGTCACAAAGAGTCGGACACGACTGAACGACTGAACAACAACAGGGCACCAACAAGACAGTACTTTTACAGAGACATTTGCTTAGGTGTCTGTAGGAAGTTGTTGAAACTGCTCCCTGTTATGCAATCAGTTTGAAGTACTGGTAAAGAAAAATGAGGGAGAGAAAAAGGAGGATTCTCAGAAGTCCTCCGGTTGCAGAGGAAGAAATAGGCTTCACAGCTCTGAGCTTGATCTTCCAGAGAACAGCCTGAACAAGAGCAAAGGAAGGCTGGCGGGGGAGGCGCCTGACAAGAGTGCCCCCGAGACAGTGAGAATGCCACGTGCCTTATAGCTATCCCAGCAGCGATTTGGGGGTGGGGGGAAACTAAGGGGCTCCCCAATCTGGGGCCCCATTGCGGGCCGCAGGGTTAAGTACGGGGCAAGGGGCTGGTTGGGGGCTGGCTGCGCCTGGCGGCCCTCCGTGTCGTGGTGCCCCGCAGGCGGGGCAGGGAGCGACTTCCAATGGCCACGCTGGCGGGGGATGATGGGCACGGCAGGCCGGCCCACTGGGGGGGGCCGCCGGCTGGGGCAGGGCAGCGGGCAGCGCGGCGCGCGTGCCCGGCGTCGGTCGGTCTGCGCTGCTTAACGACGTCGAGATGCATCAAATGAACGTTACTCCGCCAGATGAGCCGCGGCGACGTCCCCGCGCCGCCCTCGGAGCGCTGCTGGGGGCCGCGCGCAGGGCAGCCCCGCCGCCGCCTTCGCCTCCGCAGCGGCTGGTCCTCACGCGCCCCGCGGGCGCCGCGCGAGGGAAGGGGCCTGCCGGCGCTTCCCTCGCGACAGACACAGATCTGCTGGAGGAGCTCAGAGGGCTGCCATCTGAGTACTGGGTAGAAAATTCAGGTGAAGTTGGCCTGCTAAAATCTGCAGCTCCTGTAAAAATTGCACTCTGTACTGACATGTCCCCCTCCACGGGTGAAGCAATATCCCATGTCATTGGAAGCCAGAGAATGCATTCAAAAACTAATTGAAAAACTCTTAAAACAAGGTGTCTTAGTACAATGTTCTTCACCGTGTAACACCCCAATTCTAGCTGCCAAAAAGAGGGTGCAGCCAGGACAGCCCCCCAGTTACCGCATGGTGCAAAACCTCAGGCTAATCAATAAATTTGTGATCCCAAGACATAATGATGTCCCAAATCCCGCCACCATAATATGCAGCATCCCTGCAAGTGCGCGTGTATATACAATATTAGACCTGATATTGTACTCTGTGCATGCTCAGAGGAAGATTGCAAAATTGATTTGGTTGTATTGGTTAATGCCTTAGGTGAAAGAGGACATAAAACTGCAAAGAGGAAGTTGCAGTACTGTAAGTCTGAAGTTGAATATCTGGGACACATTCTGTCTTGTGGAACTAGAAAGTTATTTTATAAATGTGTGCATGCCATTACAAAAATGAATGCCCCCTCTACTAAAACCCAGGTCAGAGCCCTGTTGAGCATCTTGGAGCACTGCAGAGCTTAGATCCCTAGTTTCTCTGAAATTGTGAAGCCATGGTTAGAAAAAACAAAGGCTGCAGCCCCAGAAGAATGTGAATGGACAAAGCTTGACTCCCAGGCTTGGGAACAAGTAAAGACTCTCCTTGTATCCGCTCCAGCTTTAGGTCTCCCAGATCATACTAAACCTTTTTTTCTATTTATACATGAGAAATGTGGTGTAGCTTCTGGGATTCTCAGTCAAAATTTTGAACCTCATAGGAGGCCAGTAGGGTATTACTCTGGGTGCCCCATGCAGTATCCACTTTGTTAATTCAGCGGAATACCCAGCATTTTTCCAATGCCCATTATACCAAATATGAGACTTTGTTGCTCCAAACTCCAGAATTAATTATTTCACGGTGTAATGTGTTAAACCCCACAACTCTTATGCCTGAGCAAGATCCAGATCTCCCACATGACTGTAAAGCAGTTATTTATGAAGTGCAAATGCCTAGAGATGATCTGACATACCTTTGCAAGGTTCTGAATTCATTTGGTTTGTTGATGGGTCTTCCAGGCTGGTGAATGGAATCCGTAAGACAGGCTGTGCAGTAGTGTCAAACACAGAAGTAGTTGACTCTGGACCCCTGCCAGGAAATAAAAGTGTACAAGCCGCAGAACTGACTGCTTTAGCCAGAGCTTGCGAAAAAGCAGGAGAGAGATCTCTGAATGTCTACACTGATTCTAAATACGTATGCCTTTGGAGTTTGTCATGCTACAGGTGCCCTAAGGAAAGAGCGAAGATTCATCACAGCAGCGGGGAAACCAATTTCCAATGGTCCTGAAATCGACAGGCTGCTAAACGCAATCCATTTGCCTCAAGAATTAACAGTAGTATATTGCAAAGCTCACGGGACTGGTAATGACCCTGTCGCCCAAGGGAATGCCAAGGCAGATATGGAGGCGAAATCAGCCGCTCTTCGTCCGCTGCCTCCTGAACACCACCTCTGTGCTGTGATACCAGCCCCACCCTTATTAACATGGTGGGAACTTGCCAATGCAGAGGAGAAGAGTGGCAAGCGGCCAGAGCTACACAAGATAGCACTGGAGCCTGGCCTGTCCCGGATGGCAGGCTTGTTTTCCAAAAGCAGGTCTAAGGCCAGTATCCCAACAGCACCACAGCCAGGGGCATGTGGGTATTGCTGGGTTGGCAAAGGGAATTTGCAGAGAATGGTTTGCCCCAGGTATACATCACATGGCTAAGCGGGTGGTTTTTGCCTGCCCTCAGTGTGTGAAGGAAAATGCAAAAGTCATACCGCCTGGGCCCCAAGGCGGACAACCATGGGCACAACTGCCATTTGAATCCATTCAGATTGATTTCGCTCATTTGCCCAAAACACAAGGATTCCAGTGGTTGTTGGTCATTGTAAGTAAATTATCGGGATGGGTAGAAGCTTTCCCCTCCAGGAAAGCCACAGGCCTAGAGGTAGGGAAACATTTAATGGAAGACATTGTCCCGAGATTCAGCCTGCCTCGGTGTGTGTTCTCAGATTTAGGGTCACATTTACTGCTGCACTAATACAGGCCCTGTCAAAATGTTTAGGGGTCACCTGGCATCTCCACCCCCCCTACCACCCCCAAAGCGCTGGGCAAGTAGAAAGAATTAACACCACTCTTAGAAGGAGGCTGGCTAAGATCTGCAAAACTTCCCACCTCACCTGGCCTGCTGCACTTCCTCTAGCCTTACTATCAGTAAGGACCACCCCACGACAGCCCATCAGTCTGTCTCCTTATATTTTATTTCGAAGGTCTCCACCAATTGGCCAAGAATGGGCTGTTCCTCATGTTACACTGCTAGGAGGGGATGAAAACTGCTTATATTATTCAGCTCCAGGGCCAGTTCCAGCGTATCCACAGACACGTGGGCGATGTGCAACCACTGCCCCTTGACGTGCCAGCTCATCCATTCCTACCTGGAGATGAGGTCTACATTCGTGCATGGACAGCCGAAGGCCTCCAAGAATGCTGGACCGGTCCCCATCTTGTGTTGCTGACCACTCACAGAGCAGTAAAGGTGAATGGAAAGTCCGCTTGGATCTACTACACCCATTGCTCAAAGAGTCCATCAAAAGGCTCTTCTGATCCTGCACTTGCAGGAGGGAGCGAAGGTGAGGACCACGCGCAGCAGGGGAACGGCACCGCTAGCCTTTCTCCAGACCCTGTGGATGAAGAAAGGCCAGAAGTAGAAGCAGAGGAGGAATGGGCTCGTCACGCAACTACTGACCTATCCGACTTCTTACAACTCACACATGCAGTGAACCATTGGGAAGCTGCACATGCCCCACTGAGCTTGGTCAGCTCTGCCAGACTATCTGAGGGTCCACCCACAACCTCAGTGGGTGATTGAACATTATAACCAGCAGGATCAACCTTTAAAATTTAAAATCAAAAGAAAGTAATAAAAAATTGATCCTTTGTGGTGATACTAGGTAATAGTTGAATTTGGGTTGCTAGCAAGGTTAAGCGTTGCAGCGTGCATGTTAGAGAAGAGCTTGCATCGGCAGAATGTTTGGGCGTGTTGTTTTAATCTACCTTCTAGTACAGGTAGTCCTCGTGAGCCAGTATTACAGACTGATCCTTCCCTAAGTAGTGTTCTGAGTATAACTCAGAGCATCCAACAAACCTTTGCACTTTGAGACTGTTGGATCTGTTTAGCGGCCTCTAAGGCTACCTCAGCTCCAATGCCCTGGGAGGCCAAACCTTTGAATGCAGCTAACTTGGCAAGCCCCCTGGTTCCTTTAAAGTCAGATAACAGCACTTGAAAGGATTTGGGGTTTCCAAATACTCACACATGGTGGTCTGTCATTCCTACATTGAGAACATTGTTTTAATAGCATCTGTAAAGATGGACCGTTTGGGGGTAAGTCCAGCTGTCTTTGAACTCAGTAAAGTAGCACAAGATTTGACATATCTCACCAGTAGACTTATCAGGCTACAGGCAGTAGTTGAAGTATTTGCCAATCATACTGTAGATGCCTTGGGCCTGGTTGCTACTCAAATGCGGGAAGCCATAATCCAGAGCAGAATGGGTTTAGACTATCTCCGGCAGCTGAAGGCGGCCTGTGTGGAAAATTTAATTGGCCTGACTGTTGTCTAAAGATTGATAATGGGAAAATTGTAAAACAATTGGCAGCAGACATTAAGAAAGTAGCGCACGTACCTATACAAGCCCGGAAAGGATGGAATCCTATAGACTGGCTAACCGGATGGCTCCCAAACCTCGCCTAGTGGAGGCAAGGCTTTCTCATTATGTTGGGTATTCTGTTTGTGGTATTGTCCTTACCCTGTGTCTTTGCATGCTTAACGTCTTGTATCAAGACACGTTAGCCAGCAATTTCTTGCTATGTATCAAGGCTTGCCACAGGAAGAGGTAGAAAATCGGAAAGAACTGCTGAAGCAGTGGGCTGACGGCACTCTCTAGGTGATCCAGTATGAAGAATTTAGCTCCTATTGGATCAAATGAGGGAATGTGGAAAATAACTAGGCAAAGCCATGTAGTCTTGGCTTCTTCGTGCCTACGTGGCAGATTCCTCATAGGCCTAAAACTGTTGTCTCTGTTTCTTCCATATTGGAGGAGAAACTGCTAGGACAGTAAAGATAAGTTATCTTGCTGGCACAGCAACTGCCTTCGTTGTACACGAATAAACTCAAGTTGGATCTTACCCACGTGTCCAGAGCTTAATTGGAGGGCAGAGGGCAGCTGGGCACGGACCTCCAAGTCCAGTTTTGGACTTTTACCACAAGACAATGTGTTTATGTCTATCGTTGTTAAAATAACACATTTCTGAACTGTCCTCATTTCTGTATGGTAGATGTTACAAGAAGATAGCTAATCACATATTACTGTTTGAGACTCTGTGTTTGTAGCATTGCTATGCCTATGTTTGTTCTATCTTTGTTACATTGAGTTTCTTGCAATCCGTTGTATTGGACATGACCACACTTGGTTGTATGTCAAGGGCTCCTTGGAGGGCTCTCAGTCTAATCCAGTAGCCAAGTCCAGACACAGACAAAGGGATTCTTTTCAATGCTTTATTCTTCTTTTACAACTTAACAGCTCTACAGGTAGCAACTAGATCTGAGCAGCATCATCCCTATGCCCTAAGTTAGAACAGTTGGTCCCCGTTTGAAGGGCAATTACTGGCAGACCCCTGAATATAAGGACTAGGGAGAATCCCTCCCCTTTTCCCTTGGATCCTCTGGGCGCAACCGTTCTTTGAGCGCGAACCATTTGGCGCCGCTCTCTGCGTCTGCGCCGCGCATCCCCCCCAGTCTGCTATCTGTGCTGAGTCACTCCCTGGACTGCTTTCTAAACTAGGAATGTGGGTGGGAGGAATCTCCGTCAGCTGTTGGTCCTAGGAAAAAAGGAGCGCGCTCCTCTCCCGAAGGAGCGACTGCTCTTCCACAGCATCAGAACTACTCTGGGATTCTATGGGCTCAGTGTCCACCCTGACATTGTACTTTCTAGACACAAATGGTCCTATGTCAGCTTGAGACCTTGTGCTTTCACTTGCCACAGCAAGTTTAGTTTGTGTTATGTATTGGGGGGGGGGGATATACTCTGGCCAAATTATTGTTTTTGAACCTTGGCAGCTCCTGTGGAGTTGAGAGTAGCAAGAGTGGGTGGCGCTTCTGCCAAGTTCTTCACTGCTGTGTGTGCTGAATAAAGAACATTTGTGTTTGAGGCCTGCCGATTCTTGCAGTCATTCCTACTAACTATGCAACATTTTTGGCGATGAGGATGGGATGGGAGAGCTATACAGGCAGCAAGGACTGTGAATCCAATTAATACAGCTAACTGGTAAGTAGTCAACTAGGCCTCCCCTTCATGGATCATTGCCTTGTTGAGAGCGCAGGACAGGAAGGCCTGGCATGCTACGGTCCATGGGGTCACGAAGAGTCGGACACGACTGAACAACAACAACAACTAGGCCCACTTAAGAACTTGAGCAACTCCTGTGGGAAAAATAATCAAAATGGCTGCTCTTGGACATATTGAAGAGTTTGATGCTGCTTCCTGGGATTCCCAAACAATAATCACTCATCAAGGGGGATTCTGAGTAAAGTGTCTGCGATTTGGAATTTCTGTGGCCCCTGGACTGTTCCAACAATGCATGGAAGCCCTACTTTCTGGAATTCCAGGAGTTGTACCTTATTTTGATAATGTCCTGCTCATGGTATCAACAGAGGAAGAAATTGCTGAATGACTCCAAGAAGTCCTGCATCATGTTGACACATCTGGTATCATGTAAAAAAAAAAAAAAAAAAAGTGAAATTGGAATCTCCAGTATAACATTTTTGGGCTATCATATTGATGCTTCTGGCATTACCCCAATGACAACAAAATACATGCAATTCACGATGCACCTGCTCTAAAAACAAAGCAGGAACTTCAAGCCTTTTGAGGACTTCTCAATTTCTTCCATGTGTTTCTTCCACAAAAGGCTACTGTTGCTGAGCTACTGCATTGCTCGCTGGGAGAAGGAGTTCCAAGGAAATGGACCAGCCAGCATTAGAATGCTTCCAGAATCATAGAATAGTAGAGTTGGAAGGGGCCTACAAGAACATCGAGTCCAACCCCCTGCTCAATGCAGGAATCCAAGCCAGAGCATCCCCGACAGATGGCTGTCCAGCCTTGTCTTGAATGCCTCCAGTGTGGGAAAGCCCACCACCTCCCTAGGGAATGGGTTCCATTGTCGTATTGCTCTAACAGTCAGGAAGTTTTTCCTGATGTTTAGCTGGAATCCAGCTTCCTGTCACTTGAGCCCATTATTCTGTGTCCTGCACTCTGCGATGATCGAGAAGAGATCCTGGCCTTTCTGTGAAAGCCTTTCAAGTACTTGAAGAGCGCTATCATATCTCCCCTCAGTCTTCTCAAGGCTAAACATGCCCAGTTCTTTCAGTCTCTCTTCACAGGGCTTTTTTTCCAGTCCCCTGATCATCTTCGGTGCTGTCCTCTGAACCCTTTCCAGCTTGTCTGCATCCTTCTTCAAGTGCGGAGCCCAGAACTGGACACAGTACTCCAGATGAGGCCTAAGCAGTGCTGAGTAGAGGGGAACTAGTACTTCCCAGGATTTGGAAGCTATGCTTCTATTGCAGCCCAAAAGAGCATTTGCCTTTTTTGCAGCCACATCGCATTGTTGGCTCATATTCAGCTTGGCATCTACAACAATTCCAAGATCCTTCTCGCTTGTAGTGTTGTTGAGCCACGTATCCCCCATCTTGTAACTGTGCATTTGGTTTCTTTTTCCTAGGGGCAGAACTTGGCATTGATCCCTATTAAATTTAATTCTGTTTTCTGCCCAGCACTCCAGTCTATCGAGATTACTTTGAATTTTATTTCTGTCTTCCAGGGTATTGCTATCCTGCCCAATTTTGTGTCATCTGCAAATGTGATCAGCATTCCCTGCACCTCCTCCTCCAAGTCATTAATAACAATCTTGAAGAGCACTGGGCCCAGGACTGAGCCCTGCGGTACCCCACTCGTTCCCTCTCCCCAGTTGGAGAAGGTCCCATTGTTAAGCACTCTTTGAGTCCGATTCTGTAGCCAACTGGGAATCCACTGGATCGTTGTTTCATCTAGCCCACTTTGAGCTAGTTTGTTCATCGGGAGATCATGGGGCACTTTGTCGAAAGCCTTGCTGAAGTCGAGGTATATTATGTCCCCAGCATTCCCACAGTCTGCAAGGGAGGTTACCAGATCCAAAAATGAGATCAGATTCGTCTGGCAGGATTTGTTCTTGACAGATCCATGTTGGCTTCAAGTAATCACTGCATTGTTTTCAAGGTGCTTACAGATGGATTGCTTTATCTGCTCCAGAATTTTCCCAGGGACTGATGTCAGACTGACTGGTCTGTAGTTCCCAGGTTCCTCCTTTTTGCCCTTTTTTTTTTTTGCCCACATTAGCCCTCCTCCAGTCATCTGGCACTTCCCCCGTCCTCCATGATTGCTCAAAGAGAATAGACAGCGGTTCTGAGAGTTCTTCTGCCAGTTCCTTTATCACAGTAGGGTGCAGTTCATCTGGCCCTGGAGATTTGAACTCATTCAAAGTCATTAGGTGTTCCTTGACCATATGCCTATCGATCTGAAGCTGCAATCCTGCCCCTTCGGCCTGTACTTCGCCTTTGCCATGCGGATCATAGACCCTCTTTTGGGAGAAGACTGAACCAAATTGAGCACTTCTCTTTTCTTTGTCATCTGTTATCATTTTGCCATCCTTATTTAACATTGGCTTCTTCTGTTGTCTTCCACCTTTTTTTCTTGTTGGAATTGTTTGTAATTGTGCTTTGAGAATGTCAAACACTAGTTGAGTTCAAATTCTGTGCTTGTACATTATGATGAAAAGCCACTAATCCTTACTACTGATGCTGCTTCTTATGGGGTTGGTGCTGTGTTAAGCCACAAATTTCCAGATGGTACAGAGGCACCAATTGCTTATTATTCAAGGATTATGTCACCCACTGAAAGAAACCTTGCCCAAATTTACAGAGAAGCCCTGGCTGCTACTGCAGGAGTCAAAATGTTCTCTATGGCCATACCATATCATCTTGCATGCAGCGCTGGAGCATTCTGCTCAGTGCTTATGATTATACATTTGTCTACAAACCAGGAAAAGCAATACCTAATGCCAATGGATTGAGGCAGGTACCACTTCAAATTCCAGATTTTGTTGTACCTCCTCCACTGGAAGTCTTGATGCTAGAAGCCCTTCCTGACCCACCTCTTTAGGCTGATCAAATAGCTAGGCTGGCTGCTCTAGATCCTGTACTGACTCATGTTTTAAACTGGGTATGGAGGGGATGGCCAGATGAGGAATTACCAGGGGAATTTAAGCCATTCAAATGCCATCAGCATGAGATGTCTGCCCATAAGGGATGTCCGCTATGGGGAAACTGTGTTGTTATTCCAGATAAGGGTCATCAAACCATCTTGACCACGGATTGTCTGTATGAAAGCACTGGCCAGAAGCTGTGTCTGGTGGCCAGGCATTGACTTAGATATTTAAAAAAACTGTGAATGAGTGCAGTGCTCATCAAGTCACTAGGCGCAATCCACCAAGGGCACCTATCTTCCCATGGGAAGTGACCAAGAAGCCTGGCTCAAGAATCCATATTGATTTTGCAGGGCCATGTCAAGGAAAAAACTTTTTGGTGGTGGTAGATTCTTACTTGAAGTAGTTTTAGTATCATCACAAACAGCTGCTGCAACAATTACAGCACTGCGCCACTTATTTGCAACCCATGGACTGCCTGATACTGTAGTCTTATACAAAGGCACTTTTACATCTGCTGAATTTAAAACATTTGTGGGCAAGAGCCGTATTCAGGCTGTCACCATTGCACCTCGTCATCCCCAAGGAAATGGCCAAGCTGAGTGGATGGTGTAGACAACAAAAGAGGCCGTGACACGCATTGCAGGAGAAGACTGGCCAGCATGCTTTGCCAGGCTTCTCATTGCTCCACGTTACTCCTTGTGCAACAACAGGAGTCAGTCCTGCAGTTACTCGTGCGTCATCTAAAAATTTGCCTTGACTGTTTCCACCCAGATTTAGCTGAAGACTTACAAAGCAAGTGGGAGCAAGCTCTGGATGCTGCCTTCTCAGCTCCTACTCTCTGCTCATTTGTCCCACAAGATAAGGTGTTTGGTAGGAACTTTGGTGCTGGACCAAGATAGGTTCCTTCCTCGGTCACTGGTACAGATGGGTCAGCGTGGCATGTTGACGAGCTGAGAAGGCGCTCTGGCCAGAGTGGGTGGTCATCAGCAGAGGTAGCTGCTGGAGATGTATCTGGAATTGATGTTTCTTTCACTGACAGTTGAAGTGCCAGAACCACCAAGTGATGGTTCTTCCCTACCTATGCCAGTTACTGAAAGAAAAGTCATCTGAGCAATCTACACCTACTAGCTGAGTGCAGTAGCTGCACATGCGATGAAAGTTGGAAGACTATGATAGCTAAGGGGGGAGAACGTTATGTATCCAGGGGCGGGGGGGGGCATACTGTGGGTTAGTTATCGTTTTTGAACCTTGGCAGCTCCTGCAGAGTTGGGAGTAGCAGCAGCGGGTGGGGCTGCTGCGAAGCTCTTCACTTCTGTGTGCTGAATAAGGAACAGCTGAGTTTGAGGCCTGCTGATTCGTGTAGCCATCCCTACTATCTATACAACTGTTTGGTATACACGTACCTACTTTTTTTTTAACATATTTCAAACATTCTATCCTGAGTTTCATCTTTTTTTCTTTTCTTTTTTTACAGTTGTGGGTCCATTGATTCTTTGGCGGTTTAGCAGTAAAAGAGAACGTAATAGAAGAGACTTACAATCCACTTTTATTCAACAGTTGTGATGAAGGCTTCTCTTTCCCTTGCTAGCAGCACTGGGATGTTGTATGAAATTTTCTCCCCCTGCCAACACGCTCACTCAAAACAATAGTTATGACTAGGTTTTAGAAAAAAATGTCAAGTCTCACAAACCTATGAATATTAAATTCCGGAGTTGGGCTAAGCTGAAAGTTTAGATAATTAGTAGCAGTATTGGTAGCAACATGTGAATAATCACTTGCTCTAAAGTTTTAAATCACAACACTCATTCTCACCATGCAGGTAGGCAAGCATTCCCCCTCCCCTCCTTCAAAATTAGGTTACAAATATTACAAATGTTAAGGCTTTCCTAATAATTTCCATTACAAATATAAGAAAACATAGCACTACATGAATTTGGCCATAATGGTAAAACAGTTTACAGAACCAACTCTCTTGCTGTCATTCATGTCTGCATTTTGGGTCTCTAAGCTAAAGCGGGACAAGAAGAAGATTCAATGGGAGTGCAAGAGATAGTAAAGTGAGGTAATAGCAAGGCAAGTGATCATATGTACCTTGGACCATACAGGACTGTGGTACACCAAATACACTTTCAGTATGGCAGAAGACAGTAAGAGCTCTGGCACCAGACCTTCTTGGAAAAAAGCGGTAAAATCAAAGGGCAGGTAATGGCTATACAGGCAACCCCAAACAGGGAAGAACTAAGCAAAATCAGTGCTTCTGATGCCATTTCCATAATAAAGAGCATCTTGCTCATATGCAGAGGGAAGTATTTCTTGCAGCTTTAGTTTTACCAGAACAACCTCAGAAGTTTGAGTTAAGTGCACTCAGAATTACAAAAAGATTAAGAATACTTCATGGTGTTTGTTCAGGCCCAAGCAATAAGGCACTAAGTAGGGGTAGTGTACTGTGAGAAGAGAAAAACCATACTGTGTTTTTGTCCTAAATACAGCCAAGATGTCTTGGTAGTTATTTTAAGTGCTCAGTGTGTAGAACTTCACTACAATGTAGTTTAAAAGCAGTGTGAGATGGAAAGAACTTGCTCATAATGGCTAGTTCCCCCCAAATCAATAAATAGGTATTACCTAATGAAGGCAACAGCTGTTCAATGTGGCACAACTGCGAGCAAGAGATTAATCTCTCTCAGGAAGGCACAACTGAGGACAGGTCCCTACCCCTTTAACAGGTCACACAGGGGCTGGGATAAAGACAAGATGCTCATGATCTATTAAAAATACATCTGGAGTGGTCATTTCAAGACATGATAGATCATGAAATTCTGTACTCTTAAAACCTTTCTCCAGCGTTCACACAGCTCTTAGCAGCCTCAACCAGTCTTAACTGTATTTACAAGTTGAAGCACGTCATTTAAATAAAGGCACACTGTCAATAAACTACAAAGAGTTAACACTTCTATCCAAAATAATGTTTGATTTGTGCATCCCTAGGAAAGCTTGGCAATACAGCAGGTTAGATGTAGGAAACTGACGTTTCATGTTGACAAAGCTTCAACTTCAGTGTTTCCTCCGACAGTTCATGAGGACAGACTCCAAACTATATTAAAAAAAAAAAATTGGGGGAAGCAACAATTTTTTATTATTTTTGTTTAACTGAGGGAGACAATACAGTTGCACAGGCCTCCAAAACTATGCATGGTTAGCAGAAGAGTGTTTCCTTAAAGAAAGAACCTCATTTGGTTTGATGGACTTATCATACTTTGACACTTCACAACAAGTCAAGTTGGATGCCACAGAATGCACCAACCTTATGATCCACCTCACGTCAGGAACACATTCTACAGGGGCTTCTGGTAACCTTCTACAGATGAATTTAGGATAAGAGCTTTGGTCTACAAAGCCAGAAGTTGTTTTGATTTATGCCCCATAAATCAGAATGCCTATAACCTGGTTTTCATAGTTATCTTTGAAGAACAGCCTCAAGAAAGCCAACAAACCAACTATGTGGATCAGGACAGAGGCATTCCTGATGGCTACTTCACAGTACCCAATAACTCTGTCTCCCTTAAAAACTTACTTCCTAGGAATGCTATTATATTTCTATCTGAGCTGAATTGGTACTAGACTGATATAGTGAGGGAATAAGATCCTGCAGGGATTTCTCCCAGCCATTTCACATGCAACTTTAAGATCAGATTTTAATACATAGCGCACTCACCACGCATCTCTGGGATGCAAACAGAATATGTAAAATCCTAAACAGTTTGGCTTTCAAAGTGCCTTGATTACAAATCCTGAGTTACTTCAGTTAAAAAAAAAAGGCACAAAAAGATGAACCGTCATCACAAATGACCTTCCAGTGGAGAATCAGCACTTCACAATGGCCAAGATGGCGGCTGAGACAGAGGGGTGCAATGCCACCTTTGGGCATATGACTCCCTGGCTAAGGGACGGGAGAACGGGGCTCCAGTTCCAAGGAATACTTCTGGTTATGTAGTTCCACAATCGCGATAACTTACCGATGATGATGATTAAGAGAACCACCACCACCGCTATCAATATGGCCCACATCTGGCAAGAAAAACAAAGGACAGAACAAAACTTTTTACTTATCAAGAGAGGTCTCAGAACTTATGGCTTTAATCTATACCCCAATTTTATCTTTTACTTCATGTGAAAGTCTTGCAAGAATTCAACAGACATGCAACATGGTTTGTGACCTGGAGTTTTACTATTTAAAAGACATTACAAAAACAATCAAGGAAACAAGGCCATATTCCCATGGATATGAGACCTTAAAACCTTCCTATCTTGTGAAATTGGTGAATTAGTTGTTACTAAGTGAAACTATTTGGTCTTCAGCCTTGGCTTCTCACAGAAGTCAATAACGACCAATGTACATTTGTTGGCAAAAGTAAAAGGGCTGCAACATTAAGCAGACTGGAGGAGATTACCCTGTCTTGGAAGAGAGGTTTTGCCCCATCTTCTCTGGTGTCACCTTGGGTCATGACCCCGAGATAAAAGTATGCTGTACCATAAGCCTAGCGTGACCCAGAAACCCAGGTCGAAGTGGCATGTGTGTACATCCTTCCCCCATGGTGCCCATTAGGATGAGGAAAGCAGAGTTGTGGAGAATGTGTGTGTGAAATGGTAGGATAGTGCTTAGTTGTCATTTGAATTCCAGGCTCCTTGACAGAGTTTACATCTGTCTGAAGGGCACAAGTCTAGGATCAGCCAGATCTCTCCTTGCCTATGCACCCCAGTCCAAGTTTCCCTCCGTATTTAGGTCCATAAGCAACTTAAATGGCAGAGAAAAGGATTTCCCCCCCTTTCGGTGTGTGTGCGTGCACGCGTGCCTAGGTAAAGAGAGGGTGCACAGCCATAGCATCTGAGATCACAGTCTGTGGGGAGGCAGGGTACAGGGAAACCTGGATGATGGGAGGGGGCAGCCCCAATCATCCTTCAGAGCTCTTCAGGGACCGCAGTGGGATCCCCCTAACAAGAGCTGACTTCCCAATATTTAACATTTAAGACTTTCACACAAACAGTTGCACCAAGGAGGGGCATAGGTCAGTGGGTAGAGCCCCTGCTTTGTACATAGGAGGTCCCAAGTTCAATCCTCGGCAGTAACTCCAGGTAGGGCTGGAAAAACTCCTGCCTGAAACCCAGAACAGTCATTGCCACCAGGCTCAGTGTCAACAATTCTGGGCTAGATGGACCAATGGTCCAAGTCAGTAGAGGGCAGCTTCTGATGATGCTAGTCCTTCAGCCCCTATTACCTTGCAGTTCTTCCACCAGTACTTTCTTTTCAGCTTGGCTGCATTGGTCTCAAACTGGGATGCTCCGGCTTGCAAGGCGTCAGCACGGTCATCCAGCTCAGACAGCTTCTGATCCCTTTCCAAGACCTTGTCCACATTGACTCTCATGATATCCACCACCTGAAAAGTCAGAATGCACCTTTATCAGCCGCCCCTGCAAAGGCAACATCTTTCTATCACACAAAGTATTTACAGAATTGTGAAAGCCTTTAAAGCACATCATCTTACTTGTGAGGTCAAAAAGCAGAAAAATGGAGGGAAGCCCTATTTATGACCACACATTTTTCCAAAACCTTTCCCACTTTTGCTCTCATGATATTCATCACTTGAAAAGTCAGAATGAACCCTTACTTAGCATACCTGTTTGTTGGCTTACTTATTCATGTATTGGACCCACAATAGGAAAAAGCAATTTTATATAGATGCACAAAGTTGCTGCACACATAGCAGTAATGTGATATTTCGAAGGCTGATGGAACACTGATACTCAGACATCCCGTCCCCTGTCCTCGTTCAGGCAGAGAGAGGGAATCCTCCTTGTTTCAGAGTGAGAAGGCCCAGTTTATCACTGGGCTTTACATTAAGCAGTGGGAGAGGAGGCAGCAGAGGTAGCAAGACTAGTTCCCACCGCGGCTGCAAGCTCCCTGTCTGAAGCCGGTGCGCCCCCGCCCCCCAGCTTAAGCAGGCGCCAGCTTAAGGGGGGGGCTCTGCTTTCCACTGTACCAGGTAGCCAAGGAAGAGTGCTGGAGGAGCTGGACCCAGGTTGTGGGAACACACAAAGGCTTGCCTCCATCGGTGTGCAGTGTGCAGAGGCTAGTCCCTGTGCACACTCACCATGGTGAAAGGGAAAGGCAGGTAGATTCAGCATTGTCCCACTGATTTGCAGCACTTTGTGCACTAGACACTTCTGCACATTTCTTCTTCCAGACAGCTATTCTGTATAACTGCAGCCGCCACAGCTTCCGATTACAGTGTGTCAAGTCAACTCTTCGGAAGATTTGGCTGAGCCACAGCAACCACGAAGGGGAAACAAGGAGACTGTAGGAAAAAGGAGACCCTGCTGCAGTCCTTCCCACTGGTTGTCTAGGACAAAGCTGCACTGAAGCAGCTGGGCTTCCGACCCAAAGCTGGTCAGAAGACAGACCGCATTTCTACACACATCCACACAACAGAAAAGCAGGCACATGGGTGGAGGCTACATTGGTAGGGAAAGGGCCTCTAGGAAAAAAGAATAGGGCCTGAAAGATACCACTCCAGGGTTCCTGTTGGTTTCATCCTGAAGATGACACTGGTGCGTATGGAGAAACTCCTACGGTTGTGGTGAGGAAGGATGCCTTGAGAAGGGCTACCTCCTTGCAGCCTCTCTTGCTGGAGCGCGGAACTAAGAAACCAGAACAGGCTCTGGAAGGAGGGCTGAGGCTCTCAGGCACAATGCCCACGCTCTGTGGCCAGGAGATTCCAGCTAATGGACGCAGCCAGAAAGGTGGGGGTACCAAAACTTTGGGACAGTCAGAAACACCAAGCATTTGAGCCTTGCATTCTTGGGGGTGGGGGGTGTTACAAAGGACACAAAGGTACAAAGACTTTGGGCTCCATCTTAAACAAAACAGGGGAAAGTGACTGGGCAGGGCAAAGAGTAATGTCAATAGTAATCTCTGGATGCTGCAGTTAAGTGCCAGATCGGTTCAGAATAAGGCCTCCCTTATCCATGATTTAATGGTGGACAAGGCGACTGCCGTGACATGCATAACCGAGACCTGGATGGGTGAGCAGGGAGGAGTTGGTCTTTCTCAGCTCTGCCTATGGAGATACTTGGTTCAGTATCAGGGTAGGCTTGAGGGCTGGGTGGAAGGTGGGTTGCTGTGGTTTATAGGAGTGCCATCTCCCTCTGCAGGCTCCCTGGCCGTCTGACTTCTAGCGTGTCTGCACTTTGTGTCGGGCCAGTGGGACAGACTGGGGATTCTGTGGGTGTACTGCCCACCCCGCTGCTCAACAGACTCCCTAGCTGAGCTGATGGAGGTGGTCTCGGGTGTGCTGCTGAGGTCCGCCAGACTGTTGGTTCTGGGGGATGTCAACATTCATGCGGAGGGCACCTTGTCTGGGGTGGCTCAGGATTTCATGGGCTCCATGACAGATATGGGACTGTTCCAATATGTCACTGGCTCAACACATAGCAGGGCATGCCCCCAATTTGTTTTTTTCAGCCGATTATGGGGATGGTGATTTGAAGGTGAGGGACTTTGAATTGGTCCCTCTGTCATGGTCAGATCATCACCTCTGAGGTTTAGACTTACAGTGGCTTTTCCTCTCTGCAAGGGTGGGGACCATCAAGATGGTCTGCCCAGGGAGGCTAATGGATCTGAATGGTTTCCAGAGGGCTCAGTGTGTGTGTGTTGTGTTTCCAGTTAATATGGCTGGTTTTTCTGTTGAAACTCTGGTTGATCTGTGGAATGCAGAAATAACCCAGATGGTTGGCAGAATTGCTCCTGAGTACCCTCTCCTGAGTAGAGCTCGTACAGATTTGTGGTATACTCTAGAGCTGAGTGATGAAGCAAAACAGGAAATGGCTTGTGTGCAGATGGAGAAAACTCCTAATGGATGCAATCAAATACTGGTGCGTGTCTACAGTCATGTATATTCAGAGGCAGTGAGAGTGGCAAGGAAAAAACATTTAACTGCCTCTATTCAATCCTCTATGTGCCACCCAGTAGAGCTTTTCAGGGTTGTCCGTGGCTTATTACATGCTGGCCCCAGGGACGCTGTGGATCCGTCTAGGGCCCACTGTAATACACTTGCTGGGCTCTTGCAAGAGTAAGTCCTGGCAGATGCAAGAGATTTTGACTCCAATGTTACAGCAGGTGAATCAGCTGAGGTATCCAGAGCACAGCCTTGTCCTGGTCTCTTGGATGAGTTCCAGTTGGTACAGCTTGAGGACGTCGACACGGCGCTTGGACAGGTTCATGCGACCATGTCCATCTTGGATCCTTGCCCCTCTTGGCTTATGACAACTGGCAAGGAAGGAGCAGCCAGCTGGGCCAGGGAGATGATCAATGCCTCCGTGTGGGAGGGAATGGTTCCAGGCCACCTGAAAGAGGTGGTGGTGAGACCACCCCTGAAGAAACCCTCCCTCGACCTGGAAAATCTAAATCACTCTAGGCCAGTGGCAAATATTCCTTTCCTGGGCAAGGTCCTTGAGCGGGTGGTTGCCAATCAGCTCCAGACACTCTTGGATGAGACCAATTATCTGGATCCATTTCAGTGAAGGTTCCGGCTGGGTTTTGGCAAAGAAACAGCCTTGGTCATCCTGTATGATGACCCATGTTGGGAGAAAGACAGGGGGACTGTGACGTTGTTGATTCTCCTTGATCTCGTGGCGGCTTTCAGTACCATCGACCACGGCATCCTTCTGGGCCAACTGTCTGAGTTCCAGGGAGTGGGAGGCACCGCACTGCTGTGGTTTTGCTCCTATTTGCGTGGTCTGCACCAGTAGATGGTGCTTGGGGAATATTGCCTTTGGATTCTCCAGTATGGGGTTCTGCAGGGGTTGATTTTGTCCCCCATGCTATTCAGCATCTACATGAAACTGATACGTGGGGTCATCTGGAGTTTTGGAGTGCACCGTCATCAGGATGCTCTTGACATGCAGCTCTATTTCCCCTTTTCATCCTCATCAGGTGAGGCTGTGGATGTGCTAAATCAGTTCCTGGCTGCGGTACTAGATTAGAAGAGGGCTAACAAACTGAAACTAAATCCAGACGAGATGCTATCGGTGGGTGGTTCTTCTGACCAAATGGAGGGTGCTCAACCTGTCCTGGATGGGGTTGCACTCCCCCTGAAGGAGCAGGTTCATAGCTTGGGGGTTCTCCTGGAGCCATCTTTGTCACTTGAGGCTCAGATGGCCTCAGTGGCATGGAGTGTTTTCTACCAACTTCAGTTAGTGGCCCAGCTACTCCCCTATCTGGACAGGGATAACCTAGCTTCAGCCACCTATGCTCTGGTAAGCTCCAAATTAGATTACTGCAATGTGCTCTCTACATGGGCTGCCCTTAAAGATAATTCAGAAGCTGCAGTTTGTGCAAAATGCAGTGGCCAGATGGATAACAGAGACAAGACAGTCTGAACTCATAACACCAATTCTGGCCTGCTTGCACTAGCTGCCTGTATGTTTCTGAGCCTGATTGAAGGTACTGGTTTTGACCTATAAATCCTTACATGGACTGCAATACCTGGCGGAGCACCTCTCCCAGCATGAACCCACTCGTACACTACACTCATTGTCTAAGGCTGTCCTCCAGGTGCCTCTTCTGAAGGAGGCTCTGAAGGTGGCAACAAGGGAGGGGGGCTTCTCAGTGGCAGCCCCACAACTTGAGGCCTGCCTGGTGCCAACACTGTCATCTTTTTGGCGCCAGGTTAAGACCTTCCTCTACTTGTAGACATTTGGCAGCATATGATTTTAATTTCTGTGAACCGCCCAGAGAGCTTCGGCTATTGGGTGGTATAGAAATGAAATAAATAAAATATAGGTTTTTAATCTGGTCATGGGATACTGTTTGGAGATGTGTGTGTCTACTCTGCTTACATGTTTGTAGCTAAACTATTTTTATATTATGCACAATGCTGTATTTTTAAAGTTTTTAATCTTTGTAAACCACTCGGAGAGTTTTGGCTATTGGGCGGTATAGAAATGTAATAAATGAATGAAAGTAGGGTGGATTCCTTTTCCCAAGCCCTGCTGAGAATGGACTAAATTGTTTTAGATATATGTTGTTGTGCATGCTATTTGTTTTATGTCCTTATGTGAATGATTTTTATACTTTATATAACGTATCTTAATGGTTTTTAATATATGTGAACTGCCCAGAGAGCTTCAGCTATGGGGTGGTATAGAAATATAATAAATGAACGAAATGAATGAAGGCAGAAGAGCCGACACACTTATCACTAGTCATGCAACACTTGGAAGAATGCGACTCTTTGCCTGGGGGGTATTCATGCCTAGTTCCTGATCACTGTGCCTGAATCTAATGATGAGGCACGTTAATTTGGGTATTGTTTAAGTCATAATTCTGAATCCCTACCTGAGTACATGACCAAACAGTAATGGTGGTTGGACTCGATGGCCTTGTAGGCCCCTTCCAACCCTACTATTCTGTGACCTCAAGACAACATGGCCTGACGATATTCAGCTTGTGATCCACTAAGGCACCAAGGTCCTTTCCACATGAACTGCTGCTAGGCCAAGTTTCAGACGTCCCATATTTATGCCTTTGATGTTTTTGCACCTAAATGCGGGACTTTACAAGTTGTAAAGATCCATGCCTCAGATTGGAGGTGCAAGGGCCAAATCCGGCCCACCTGGGGTTCCACGCAGTTATTGTTGGACTGTTTCCCAGGTTTTTCCCCCATTCTAAAAGGCTGAAATGCCTCTCCTAAGGCTGTTAGTGGCATTAACAGCTTCAAGCTAAAATATGCTAGTATATTTGGTACTTTAGCTCCAACTCTTTTGCCTTTGGTACAACCCCCTTTGGCCCCTCCCACCACTGGAAGCCCTTGAGAGCTTCCCCAAAATGGGATATGGCCCTTAGACTGAAAGAGGTTCCCCAGTCCTGCCTTAGATCCATGCTTTTGCACCATGGTGGCATTGGAAAGTGCAGGATATGGGGACCTTGCAGTTCAGTCCATGGAGACAGATGTTATCTATGATTCAATGGTGGTTTGTGGGAAATCCCATGTAAAAACCATGCAAACGAAAGATGATCCGTGCGTGCGAGAGAGAGAGAGAGAGCGCGCGCGCGCGTGCACTAAGTGCAGCTTTGGACCCGTGTTTTGGTCTGTTGTTAATCGGGTGGTATTTTGTACTGCGGTGTTTAAGTGTTGTTGCTGTTACTGTAAGGGAGGAGGTTGGGGCAACACCAAAATTAGCTGGCTTTGCCTACAGTTGGCTCTAGCCCTGCTTCTCACCGATCACTTTGCCCTCTGCCCCACCAATCCCCATGGGTACCAGCTGCTTCTGCAAAGGCAACATCCTTCTATTATAGGATCTTGTAAATGGAAAAGCCCAACATCCTACTTCTGAGGTCAAAAACCAAAACAAAAAGATGAAGGGAAGCCCTCTTTCTTACCAACTGTGCCTGAAACTGAGAAAAACATTTGCAAGACACACTCAGAAAGCGCAGAGACCTTACAGCTGGACCACACAAAGTACAAGTACAGAGCAGCTGTGGACCCCTTTGAGGGCTGCACACGCGTTACCAAAGCACCACACGCCCCCTAGGAATGCAGCAGGTGTGCCACAGTGAGCAGCTTCTTGCAGAACAGCAGTTGGGAAGAAAAAATCAGCGAGGAGATGGTCAACTCTGCTCATTCTGTAGAAACGGAAAACAAACCCAGTTTCATCAGCCTTCCCATAGCCTCAATGGAACAGCAAGGCCATACGTACCTCATCAACTTGGTTTTGCGTCTGCTGAAGACGGCGGGTGCCGGCAGAGGCTGCTCCCGTGGGACCGCTGGTTGACCTACAGGGCAGGGGATGCCAAAGTGGTTATTTCTGGAGTTGTATCTTGGGACAGACAGTCTTGGATTAGAACTTGACTAAGTCATACAATTTGTGGCAACAATCAAGCGTCTTTGTTTGCGCGTTTGTTTAAACAACACGCACACATACACCAACCTACCTGGTGGCCTATAACGTAGGTATTTAAGGTATTTATTCCTATCACCCTATCCATGCATGGCTTCCCAGCAGGTGCACCTCTGACACAATACTGAAGTGATCATCACACATGGTCATGTAGACTCTTTTTCCATTTTCTCCTGCACCAGTGGACATCCTTGCAGGGACGGCAGATGTGAAACAGCCGTTTAGGAACGGCCAGATGAGTCAGTCACTCAGAAACAGAATGTTCAGAAGGGGCGAGAGAGAAATCTGGGCTGAGCATCACGTGAGCACCATCTGTGTCTTGGGATCGACAGATTTTGCTTATACTTCTCAGCTAGGTAGCATTAGTTAGCTCTAGTTTGTTAGCCAAAGCACGCATTTCAACTGTTTTCACAATTCATATCAACATAGTTTAGTTTTGCTTCTTCTATTCATGCTGGAGCTGCAGTCTCAGCAGTGTCTTCCCAGAATCCACAGGCTGCTCATCGTCTCTCAAGGAGATAACATGCTTCCCATGCCAGTATGAGGGGACCCCCCCCGCCTCTCTCTCACATGCGCACACACACACACACAGCCCCCCAAGGAAGATTCCTTCAGCAGCCTCACCTGAGATTAACCCTAAGGCAGGGGTGGGCATCTTGTCTCCCTCCAGATGTCTTGGTCTACAACTTGCATCAGCCCTAACTAGCGCAGCCAACAGTGAGGGAAAATGGGAGCTGTAGTCCAACAACATGGGGGGTCGCTACATGATCCCCATGCCTGCCCTAGGGAGACTACAGTATACATACTGGGTACATATGCCTTAACAGCAGCACGAGCTTTAGGCTGCTTATAGGAAATGGCCCTCTGCTTTTATAGAGCTGCTTTTGACCACACGGCCATTGCTACACACAGCAACAGTTTTCACTACTACTGCTTGGCCAGGCAAAATGCTAACGGGCAAGAATTCAGACAGTATGTTCACTATTAGATTAGTATCCTAACCTAATAGTATCCTAATCTAATAGCATCCTGGAGTCTTGAAAATGGCTCTTAACTTTTGTACAACAGTTCCATTTAGAAACATTAGCCTTTAAAAATTAAAACCATGAGGAAAGATGGGAGGAGGGAGGGGGAGAGAGAGAGAGAGAGAGAGACCACGCTGAGAACAGGTTGAAGACAGAATTTTGAAAGTAAAGTTTTAAACCAGTTAGCGACTCTAAGAAGAGTGATCAAGGTTTCTGACAAGATCCTCATCTCTCCTAGACCTCATTTTCTTTAGGGCTGTCAACCAGTTAAGGAGTTTAGGGTGCAAACCTCTGCATGTTTAGACAGAAAGAAGACCTAGAATTCCTGGGATTGTGCTGGACATTTTAGAAAAAGTCCTACACGTACATAGGATTGTGCCCTTAGTTGATGAATTGTCTGCCTTTTAACCAACTGAATGAAAATACACTTGTATATTAATTAAAGCATCAATCCAGGTACCTTTTTGTAACACATACCACGTAATAAACAAAAGCCATCACTCATTGCTAGGAGGGAGAGACTGCCAGCACCAATGTCTTCTTTTTCCATTAACACACCAGACCCATAACTGAAAGACTGAGGGTGATCTTAAGTTGAAATTAAGATCCAGCCATGTTATACTTGAGTTCTTGGTTCTAAAGGAAGCAAAAGCTGAGTGTAGCCAAACCTGTACCCTGGATTTTAGGAAAGCTGATTTTAATAAACTCAGAACAATGATAAGGAAGGTGCCATGGCAACTGACTCAAATGAGAAAAGGCATTCAAGATGGGTGGGAGTTTTTAAAAAAGGAAATTCTAAAGGCACAATTACAAACAATTCCAGCAAGAAAAAAAGGCGGAAGACAACAGAAGAAGCCAATGTGCCTTCACAAAAAGCTTAGAGATGACCTGAAAACAAAAAAGGACACATATAGGAAGTGGAAGGAAGGCCAAGATACAAAGGAAGAGTGCAGGCAGGTAGCACAGAATTGCAGGGACGGTGTCAGGAAGGCTACCGCTGAGAACGAGCTGAGGTTAGCAAGGGATGCTGAAAGCAACAAAAAGGCTTTCTTCAGATACGTGCAAAGTAAAAGACAGAGGAAAGAAATGGTGGTTCAGCTATTAAATAAGGATGGCAAAATGATAACAGATGGCAAAGAAAAGGCAGAGGTGCTCAGTTCCTACTTTGGCTCAGTCTTCTCCTAAAGGAGGGTCTATGACCCCCCTGGCAAAGGCGAAGTACAGGCTGAAGGGGCAGGACTGCAGCTGGAGATCAATAGGCATATGGTCAAGGAACACCTCATTACTTTGAATGAGTTCAAATCTCCAAGGCCAGATGAACTGCATCCTAGTCATAAAGGAACTGGCAGAAGAGCTCTCAGAACCACTGTCTATTCTCTTTGAGAAATCATGGAGGACGGGTGAGGTGCCAGATGACTGGAGGGCTAATGTTGTCCCTATCTTCAAAAAGGGCAAAACGGAGGAACCTGGGAACTACAGACCAGTCAGTCGGACATCAACAATACTACAAGTTCAACAATACTACAAGTGAAAAGGATCTGGGAATTGTTGTTGATCACAAGCTGAATATGAGGCAACAATGTGATGTGGCTGCAAAAAAGGCAAATGCTCTTTGGGGCTGCATTAATAGAAACATAGCTTCCAAATCCTGGGAAGTACTAGTTCCCCTCTACTCAGCACTGGTTAGGCCTCATCTGGAGTACTGTGTCCAGTTCTGGGCACCACACTTTAAGAAGGATGCAGACAAGCTGGAGAGGGTTCAGAGGAGGGCAACAAAGATTATCAGGGGACTGGAAACAAAGCCCTATGAAGAGAGACTGAAAGAACTGGGCCTGTTTAGCCTTGAGAAGAGAAGACTGAGGGGAGATAGGATAGTGCTCTTCAAGTCCTTGAAAGGTTGTCACGGAGAGGGAGGCCAGGATCTCTTCTCCATCATCCCAGAGTGCAGAACATGGAATAACGGGTTCAAGTTACAGGAAGCCAGATTCTGGCTGACCATCAGGAAAAACATCCTGTTAGAGCAATACAACAATGGATCCCATTCCCTAGGGAGGTGGGGGGCTCTCCCACACTGGAGGCATTCAAGACGAGGCTGGACAGCCACCTGTTGGGGATGCTCTGACTTGGATTCCTGCACTGAGCAGGGGGTTGGACCCGAGGGTCTTATAGGCCCCTTCCAACCCTACTATTCTATGATTCTTTGACCTGCCTATACCAATTCACTAAAGATTTCATTGCTTGATGTTTGACACCCTGCTTTTCTTGCATCAATCCCCTCCCATCCGTGATCCTTCACTAAATTCTTATGGCATCGCAGCACAGTCATCCAAGAATGGCAGAACCCAGCTCACTGAACAGTGCCTAGATACAGAAGGCAAAACAATCACTTCCTAGTTCCCCATACATGAAGTCCCAAACTTACCTGCCACAAGCCAGCGTTGTGTACGCATATATGACCCCCAGCTGGACAAATCCAACCTTAAGTTGGATGCAGGGTTTACATTAACTACTGAAAACGCGAAGCGAAAGTGCTTTTAGTCCTGAGTGCAAATGTCTCCAAGAGACGGGCTCCATCTACGCAGAGGCAGAACTGACAGTGCCATGCAGCCCTACGCCTGCTTACTCATAAGGAAATGCCAGGATGTCCAGCGGGCCTTATTCTCTAACGAATGGGTCCGACGTTCCTGCTGCAATGCCGACGCACAGCTACTAGGGAGGAAGCCCCATCGGACACACCGGCGTTTGCTTATAGGTAAACATGCACAGGGCCTGCAGCGTCAGCCCCTTCCATCGCGCCAGGCCGGCCACAGGCCGTAGCCAGCGCGTGGCTCTCGGGAGTCCCGGGCGTCTCTGCCCGGCTGTGATGCGTCCTGGGCGTCCGCGCGGCCCCAGCGCGGTCGCTCCAGCGCGGGCTGCTGGGGCCGCCCAAGCGCAGGAGGCCTCCCGCCCTGCTGGATCCGTGCTTTGCCGCGCAAATGGCATCGCCAGAGCTTGCCGCAGCCGACGCCCGGGATGCGCGGCGCTCGGGGCCGGCCTCCTCGCGCGCGACGCGCAAGCGCCCCTCCGCAGCCGTCCGGGGCAGCTGGCGGGAGGTGGGCGCCGCGCACGGGCCTCGGGCAGCCTCCGTCCAGCCCGCCTGCGCCTCGCCGCCGCAGCCACGGCAGAGGCGCCGCTCCTCCCCGGGCGAGCGGGGCTCCACCCGCTCCGAGGCCCGAGGCTGCCGCGACCCGGGCCCGGGCAGCGGCTGCTCCTCAGAGGCAGGGGAGAGGCCGTCCCCGGGCGGGGCGGGCCGTGGCGGGGCAGCGCCGCGGGCGCCCAGAGCGCCTCCGCGAAGGGCTGCCGCTGCCCCGGCGCTGGGAGAGGCCGCTTCCTCGGGAGCCAGCCCCGGCTGAACTCCGCCGGCCTGCCTTCGGACGGCCGTCAGGGCGGCTCCGGGAAGGGGAGCGGCGGCGCAGGCCCTTCCTGCCGAGATCCGCGCGCCCCGTTCCGCGGTCAGGGCTGGCGGCGGAGCGGGAAGGCGAGCCTGGCGCCGCCGTCGCTCGCTCGCGCGGCCCGGCCCGGCCTGCCGGGCGGCGGCCCCGGCTCCGGGGCGGGCTCCGAGCCGCGTCCGCGAGCCCGAGCGGGGGGGCGGCGGCCGCGATAGCGCTGCGGCGGCCAAGCGCGCCCGCGACTCACATGCTGGCGGCGGCGGCGGCCTCCAGGGCGCGTCGCGCGGGGCTGCCGGCAAGGGCGGCGCGGCCCCGCCCGGGGGCGGGCCCGGCCGGGGGAGGGCGGCCCCCTGGCGCTCCCGGGGCGGCGGCCGCGGCGGGGCGCGAGCGCGCCTCCGCCCTGGCCGCGTCGCGAGCGGCGAGGCTCCCCGGCCCATCCGGCCCCTCGAGCCGCGGCTGCCGGCGCATCCGCGCGCCGCGGGGCGCAGCTCTGCCCCGCGGCGTCTGAGTCGGGAGAGGCTGGCAAGGCCCGGGCCGGGGCCTGGACTCGGCGGAGGGCCGGGGGCCGAGGCCTGGCGGCGGCGCCGCGCCTGCTCCGGCTGGGCTGCGCTCCCGCTGCAGCCCGGGCGCCCTCGGTCCCTCGCTGCCGCTGGGAGCCCGAGTGGCCGCTCGGAGGCCTTCCGCCAGCCTCGGCCTCCCCTGGCCTGGGCCGGCGCGGCCGCGGTGGGACAGGCGTAGCGACCTCAAGACCGGATTGCTGCGGGGCGCGCTCTGCGGCGCGGCCCGTCAGGCTGTCCGGAGCTGGAGCTAGTGCCGAGCGCAGCAGCTCGGCTGTTATCAGGAGCTGCCCCTTTCCAGCACGCAGCTCTCCTGCTGAGGGGCCCGCCCTGGCTGTCTGTTCGCTACTGGGCCGGGCTGAAGGTTTTGGCACTAGTACACGAAGCCCTTAACCACTTGGGACCAAGTTACCCGGGACAGCGCCTCCTCTTTCCTCAGCCTAACCAGTCCCCGGGGTCATCAGAGGGCATGCTTCTGGTGGTTCCACATGGACCAATGGCCCGATTGGAGCCCCCCCCCCCCCCGGGAGTAGAGCCTTCAGTGTGGTGGCCCCCTTTCTCTGCAACTCCTTACACCTGGAAGTGAGGCAGGTGCCAACACTGTGCTGTTTCCTGCGCTTCTTGAAACAGCTGTATTTCAAGAAGCCTTTCTTAGTTGACCTCCCACACTTTTATTAGAATTCTGTTTCTTTTTAAAAACAATGATTTTTTTACATGAAGTTTTATTATTTTATCTTATCTTGCATCTTTTATTGTTCACTGCCCTGGAATCTGCCTAGATGTGGAGTGGTGTATAAATGTTGTAAATAAATAAATTTCCCAAACTTTTTTGAGCATCGAAGATTTGTGGAGTAAATTTGGATTTCCATCAATTAGCAAAACACATTATTAATCAGAGTCTTGCAGCTGAATCCTATACATGCCTACTCAGAAATAAGTCCCATTGAGTTCAATGGGGCTTACTCCCAGGTCGATAGGTGTAGGTTCTACTCTCTGCATGAAGGGGGCGGGGAGCCTCAGCCCCATCATACCTCTGATATGCTTTGCTGTACAGCATTCAGGTGCCAGGCCTGCATTGCTCTATCATATTCTCCATGTAAAGTGATACAGTTATCAGCTAGTATAAGTCCAGAACTATAACTCCATGTTTCTGTTCCCATGTGGTCAAAGCACCCAAGTTACTGACTTAACCTTGTAGTCTAGGGATGTAGAACCAGAATGTGGTTGTGGGCTGAATTGCCCCCCCCCCGGCCCTCTGTGGGCAGAGTGAGGGCATCGCCCTGCCCCCCCACAGAGAAGGGGGCTCGCTGGTAGGGGCAGCTGTGTTCCGGGCTTTGCACAGTGCATGATCTCCCCATGGGGGTGCTGCCTGAGGACACTCCATCAGCACTTGAGAGAGCGGCCCCCTTCCCAGCACCAGCCGAGTCCCCCACTGCCACTGCCCCTGCTGTTACCCCTGGTCCGAAGTGGGGTAGCTTGGTAATTTTAGACCCTGGTCTTATGGAGAGGGGGGTTATTAGTTCAGTTGTGAAGCACATGGCTAACATGTCTCTCCGACTGCCCTTCCATGCTTTACAACTGCTTCTACATTTGAGGAGGAGGAGGAGGAGGTGTGTTTGCCAACCCTGATTAAAAACATCATCTGTGCCTGTGCAGTTTTGCATTTAAACCCCACTCCAGCCACAGCACCATCTGTGGGGCCCCTGGACTGCTCCCAAGGTGCACCACTGCTGATCTGAGATCAGAGCTAACAGTGGGGAGCGATTCCTCCCCCATTGGTGTAGCGGACTGAATGGAGCAGTTTTAAACGAACATCTGCCTTCTAGCACTTCAGATCTGAAAGGCTGGGGGGGGGGATGTTTCTGGACTAGCATGCCCCCAAGGGGCACTCCCCCTGGTGCCTGCTAACCACACCTCAGAAGGGGGTCAGTCATGGAGCGGAGCCTCTTCTGAAGACTGGTGGGAACAAGCAGATCCAGGCGTGGCCCCTTGAGGAAGAGCACAGTGTCATCCAGCTCCATCTGAATGCCCCCCACCAAAGAAACTGGGACCGCAACTGTGGCCAGTCCGCAATGGCCGATTTGTCCGACCTCCCTGCTTGCTTCTCATCTTGCCTCCACTAGAGATTAGCAGCAGCGCAGCCTGAATGAGTTGATACTAACCGGTTCTGTTATTGATGCTTTTCTGCATTTTCGTGTTGCTGTTTTTCTGATTGCTTGTTTATGTTGAGCAAAATCAAGGCTGCTTAATGTTGCAACGGGGCAAGCGCGGGGCACTGCAGCTGCACCCGCCGTTCCCGTTGCCTTGGAACTTGGCCCCTGCCGGGTGATGTAATGGCACAGTCTGGCCGCCGCAAGGGCAACACTGCACTGCAGCCCAGCTGGCTCCAGCAGTGTGACCATCTGCCCAGGCATGGGATTCTGACCACAAGGCCGTGGTGCTGGGCACGTTCGACGCTAGATGCCTGTAAGCTGCCTTGGGGACCTTTCGCAGAAGGCAACTGTTTTCCTTCCTCTGAATGCTGCAGAGATGGACATCTTGCAGGCGAGTTGCTCCGACCTGCCACCATCATCCCCTCCGGCCCGTTTGGTATGGCACAGCAGCTTTGCCAGGCACTTGCCTGTGGTTGGTTGTGACTGACCTACATAGGGACAGGTGCAGCGCCAGCACCAGGGCTGTCCCACAACACTGTGTGACGCCACCAGTTGTGGTCTTGTGTTGGCGGAGCTGCCCTTGTGGCCTCTGCTGATCTGCTTCCACTCAGCCATTCCTTGACAGCCTCGTTGGTTCTGGTGGCGCTTATTCTTGAGTGGCCATGTTGAAGAATGCAGAACTCCCTCTCCTGGTGGCCGCAGCAGCAGCTGACAGGATCTGAAATACTTGGCTGGTCACCCCGGGCCTTGCAACGTGGGGGAGTTTTGTGTCCCGAGATGCTGACTGCTGTACCAGCCAGAGGTCCATGGCCCAAACTGGAGCAGGTTTGTGCCTGGTTGAGCGCACTGTTGGCTTAGTGCAGAAATTGCTCCCCCCACCACACACACTCTAACGGATCCTCAGAGTGCATGTGGACGAGCTGCAGCTATCAGAGGACCTGGAACAGCTGCCATTTGGCCGGAAAGGCACACCCACAACGCTCGAAGTGGTTCTGCTTTAGTCACTGGTAACATGCATGTATGTGGTGCTGGAGAAGACTCTTACGAGTCCCCTGGCCTGCAAGGAGGTCCAATCAGCCACTCCTACAGGAAATCAGCCCTGAGTGCTCATTGGAAGGACAGATACTGAAGCTGAAGCTCCAATATTTTGGCCACCTAATGCGAAGAGAAAACTCCCTGGAAAAGACCCTGATGCTGGGAAAGACTGAAGGCAAAAGGAGAAGGGGACGGCAGAGGATGAGATGGCTAGATAGCATCACCGACGCAATGAATATGAACTTGAGCACACTCCGGGGGAGCGCGGAGGACAGGAAGACCTGGCGTGCTATGTCCATGGGGTCACAAAGAGTCGGACACGACTGAACAACATGCATGTAAAACTGCATTTGGTCAGAATGCTCACTGGCATTACAAATGCCTCTCCTCAGAAGAACATAAGAGCTGTGCTGTCTAATGCACTATTCTTGCCTGCGCAGCACCCTCCTGCTCCTGTCCCCTCTCATACTGGAGGGAATTTTCAGCCATCATGACTAGTAGCCACTGATAGCCTCTATGAACTGGTCTAATCCCCTTTTAAAGCACCCACGGTAACTATGTGCTGTGTGAAAAAGGACTTCCTTTTGTCCGTCCCGAATTTCCCACCAATCAGCTTCAGGGATGACCCCCTTGAGTTTTGGTATTATATGAGAGGGACAAAAAAATGTCTTCCTACCCACTTTCTCCACACCATGCATAATTCTGTACACCTCTATGTCTCCCCTCATTCGCCTTTTTTTCTAAGCTAAACTATCCCAGATGCTGTAGCCTTTCCTCATAGGGGAGTTGCTCCAGCCCTCTGATAATTAAGTTACTTTTTTGCAACTCTACAAGGTCCATTTTTAGGTGTGCCGACCAGGACTGTACACAGTATTCCAAGTATGGCTGTGCCGTAGATTTCTGTAAGGGCAGGATGATCTTGGCGGTCTTATTTTCAAATCCTTTCTTAATGACCCCCAACATGGAATTTTCCTTTTGCACAGCAGCTGCACACTGGGCCGGCATTTTCCTTGAACCGTCTTCGCACTCCAGCATTAACATCATTCATGTAACCGGCACTGGGACAGACTCGGAAGCAATTCAACCCTTGTGTGTGAAAATATGGTTTTGTTCCTTGAGAAAAAGTGTCTGGGCCATAAACAACAGAGGATCTCTAAGAGGTTCTGCTTCAAAGCCCAGATTCTCCTCACTCAATGTAGTCTGCTTATGCCGAGAGGCTTTTTCTCAAAACGGACTACTTAGCTGCTGTTGTCCAAGGTTGCGGCTCTCTGCAATCAGTAATAGTCAATTGCTGAATGTACTACACTGTGGTAGGGTGCGGAAAGCAGATGGCCAATGAGAAGCTGCCATGGTGTCCTGCCTGCTGCCCTCACTGGCTATTTTTCTACCATCTTGAAAATGTGCTGGATTGTTCCTGGCTGAAAAGAAAACCTTTGATCCCTTGGCATTAATTTTAATAGCGATCATTCTCTTGGACCTCCACTTTGCACCTCTCTAGGTTCAGCATTCCAGCAGTGACAGCTCTGCTTCCTGGTTACCTGACTGCCTTGCAGATTTTAAAAAAGGACCAACAATAGTATAAAGAAGCACACTTCAAATGGGGAAATTTTCTTCTTTTTAATTTACAGCAGAAAGAATATAAAGCATTCAGAAAACATTTTCCATATTTTAAGGGCAATTCAAAACATTTTGCATGATTCCAGCAGCTGAGTTCTTCAACAGATCCATTGATTCAGTGATGCTTTTAACATGCACAGTTACAAAAATAAAACTTACAAAAAGAGACATCTATACTAGGTTTACATGCAAGTCTTGGGGACCCCCCCTCCCCTCTGTTTGGGCACCAACTACTGTGTGGAACTGCCATTAAGTGTGCAACCATAGAGGGGGTTCATGTTATATTATTTATTTCGTTCACACAGGATCTTTCATTTCACACATGTGATGTCACACAAAGGAGCAATTCTGCTTTTGGGGGAGACACAAGGGGATCTTGGCTCCTGGAGCTCAGAAACCTCAATTGCCCAGGAAGGAAGGCCCGAGAGATCTCCCTGTTCCTAACCAAGTCCTCCAACCCAGGGAAGGGCAAGGGGGGAAAATTTGATACCGCCTCGGGAGGCGTTTCTAATGGGAACGTGCCAAAAGGTCATGGCGAGGCCCACAGGTGAGGGGCCCAACTCAGCAAGACATTTTAGCACGTCTCAGACTTGCATCAGATGCACACAGGGCGTTGTTCCAGCAGGGAACCTGCTTGGGGCTCTCTGTGGGACTGGGGGAGGGACAACAGCCGTGAGCCTCAACCTGCCTTGCAGGCACCAGCAGGTCTGCCTTTGCAGTGGGCCGGCTCCAGCACAGCACCTTGAGGGTTCAGCTGCCAATCAACTGATGCACCACCAAGCCTGTGGATCTGGAAGGATTAATGGCAAAACACCTCGAGAGACTCTGAGAACCCTTAGACAAATGCAGACACTCTCAAAAATGGCCACTGAGGTCATTACTCTCGTTAGGGGACATCCAGCATCAGTCCAAGAGACAAAAAGTGAACTGTTTCCATCGGCGTCAGAGCAGCCCAAAGGAATCCCTTCTAGCTTCTCCTTGCTCCCCTTTGCTCCCCATGCAAAAGGCCTCTGCAGTCAGTAACCCCAGCACCTGGCCTGAGACCGTGGCCTCCACACCAGCGGGGAAGGAGCCAAATTCCTTCGGCATCCTGGTTTGTTTTTTTGTCTTTCCTGTTTATTGGGCTCTAAAGCAGCAATTAACAAATGTACAGAGAGCACGAGCATCATTCAGCACATACACCACGGTAATTTTTCAGTCTTGGCAGTGAAAAGAATTAGAAAGAGAGACACAACTGTAATGATAGAGAAGGCACCAAGAGCCCTGACCCCAGGTGGGTTTTTGTTCATGCTTTTTGGCCACAATCTTTGTGTTTCCATCTCCTTTTAAAGGCCAGTTTAAAAGCTGCACAGAATTGTGAATATTTTTAGGCTTCACAATGAGCCTCTCAGCAAGACAAAACATTTCATCTGGTGACGGAGATCAAGCAAGAGCAATTACGGGTCCACTGACCACACGGCTAGAAAGGTCAGACCAACTGACCCAGCTGGAACGGTTCAACTGGCACCAGCAAGACTCATGCAGGATGGAGGGCGGGGGGCTCTCCAGCTGGGGCCCACCTCTGACCTCAACTACACCACCTGCCTTCAAACACAGTGGAGTGTAGTTAACCATCAGGATCCCCCCCCCCCCCCGCGGTCTACATTTCACATTATCGAAATGACTAATTTAAAACAGATTTCTTTGGCTCCTCTCTATGTGGAAATAGCAATATACCATGACACCCCTACAAAACCTGCTTGCATCTTCTAAATTTTTACTTATTTTTTTAATTTTTTGTGCAATTTTAGTACATTGTCTGACTTCCAGCAGGAAATATGGACATGTGAAACATTTTTTTCTACTTTCATACTATTTCTTTTTATTTTATTTTATTTTTTATTTTATGTTCATTCTAAGTGTTCTTTATTGGAGTGAGTGTATGGTGTTAAGCTAGATACAATTTTGTATTCTTATGATTATCTGCTTTGCAAAATAACTTAATTTCTTCTTAAGCAATATTAGCATTCACTTTACTTGGCACCATTGGCAAAAAAGGAGAAATTAAATACAAAATAAAAAAGATAACCAAGAAGGTTAAAATAAAGGTAAATGAACTCCTGGTAGCCAAAATCAAATGTAAACATATCTCTTTTTTTTTTTTTAAGTAATGTTACTTTGCCTTTTTTCCTAAGTCTAAATACATTAGCTCTTTTGCTTCTGCAGTTTAGTCATGCTTTAGCAAAATGTTCTTCTAAAGAACATTTAAAATAAAGTTTCTTATAGTGAAATAAAGTTTTTGTTTCATTTTACAGACCATAAGCCACTAATGCTTTGCTTTTTCGTTTCTTTTTTTCCTTGAATTCATGCACATCTGTTTTAGTATATACAATATGTACAAACATCCACACGTTTCTCGTTCATTCCGACAAAACTATACAAATACGCAAATTTCTCTTGCCAAGTTATTGACCCTTTGCGAATAAAATATTTAGCAATTAATCAATATATTCCCTTTCAAATATTTATTTCTCATTGCCATTTCTACCTTCTCTCTATATACAGAAACTGCCTAGATTTTCATTTTTTCCTCGATGAAATAGCCAAAACAAGAAATTTACTGGCCGGAATGCAGCACCACACCTGCTCCTTTGGTGGTATAAATGTCCAGTCAGCTTATTTGCACATGACTCTTCGGTCGAACAAGAGGTCTGCAGGTTACTAAAATGTTTTACAAATCATTGTAATTAAATAAGTAAAAATCTTGCATGAAGTAAGGCCAGAAAATAAAGTGCCAAATATGAGAAGTGCATATGGCAGTTGATATACTTCGAAGGCTCTAGAGAGAAAAAAAGAAAGACACCAAAAAAAGAAGAGAAACTTTTTGCTTGAGCTGCTCACCCATTCTCTCTCACCCACCCCCATCCCACCCCCTTGCAAATACCCGTTTGCCTTAAAAACACTGACAGCTTTCTGGAAAAACTCCCACGGGATGTATTGAAAACCAGCAGATCTAAAAAGTTGCATTAAAGTGTGTTGCAGAGAACGATTCGGATGAAGAACAGAAAGACAGACTTGCAAAGGAGATGGAGGAGGGGCAGGGAAGACGGAAGGTGACCAAAGACTTTTCACGGAGAATTCCAACGTTTCCGGGTCTTGGAGATGATTGACAGGTGCAGGAATAGCATTCTTGGACTGTGGGGTTTTTGCTTTTTTTTTGGTATATTATTTGTACAGTTCCACACTTTTTTTTTGTTTTAATACAGCCCTATATGAAAAGGATAATTAATTGCTTCTCTTTTTTTCATTTTTGAGAGGAATGAAGCAACTCATGAAAACTCCTTCCGGGTGTGTCACTTCCCCCCCCATGATCCAACCAAAGATTTGAGTTCCAAGATGTCTTGCTGAACAAATTAAAATTGTCCATGAAAGTGCAAATGTAATGACTAAACATTACCATTAAAATCCTGCAGCCGATATTCTCGGCACTGCAGTCAGTTTCTTTTTTTTTTCTTTTTTTAAATAATTAAATCATTTTTGTTGTTGCATGTTTCTGCTAAAAACAGAAAATGAAAACAGTCTGAAAAGCAATGCCACATCGCTATGGGATGCTACTGCCGTCCCTTTCTTCAAGTTCCTTGGCCTTTTTCAATTCTTTCACTCTAAAAGACAAAAAAATGAAAAAGGGAAACCATGTGATGTTTCTGGTGTGAAAAAGTAAAAGACATTCCTCGTTTCTTTTCCTTTCTTCAATTCTTTCCCATTTCACCAATAATTCAATATAATAAATTCCATAATGTAACAGCATAGTCCAGAACTGCACAGTCATTTACGATAAGGTCTGTGTGTCAACAGGTTGGAATGCAAGTTCCTTCATTCCTTCGGTGGTTCTGTCTAGATAAAACAGCATTATTCAAGTCAGCCTGACAAAACCGGGCAGCCATGCCAGGTGGATCAGCAGAGGCTCTTGGTTTTGCTGCTTGCGAAGCAGGGCAAGCTGGAACCATGTGGACACTGCTGTTCCCCCCTACACCTTGACTGTCGCCCAGCCAGGAATCCCAAGGCTGGGGACAGCGCACGGATGAGCTTCTACTAGATCACCTGCTGCTGCTGCAGATTTACACAGTTGCTCAAGGTGTGCGCAGGATGGAATGTAAAGAAGGCTCCTCTCTGCAGAATACAAAACTTATTTCAAGCATCAGCGTTTCAGGGTTGATTCAGACAACCTGCTCACAATATCAGCACCCTAGCAGTGTTTGTTGGAGAACTAGTGCTCTGAAGAGATTAAAGCTGCAATCCTATGCATGTTTAGAAGTCATCCAGCTGGCTGGAGCATGCTGGGAGTTATAGGACTTTTTGGTGTCTAAACATGCATAGGATTGATCCTAAGGCTGTAATCCTATACACACTTACCTGGGAGTCATCCCCGCTGAATTCAACGGGACTTACTTCTAAGTAGATATGCACAGGATTGCACTCTAAAAGCCCATCTTGGAGTAAGTCTCCATTGGAGGAACAGGTTTCTCAGGAGCAACTTGCCAAGTACCAGCTGAAAATAAAATATTGTCTGGTGGTCTACTCATTCTACAGCTTTTCTTTTTATACATATTGGAGACAATATTGACCAGCAAGGCTGACCATGTCATGGCTTTCCCTTTCTACTTGATGCAGCTAAACATCCTGTCTCTTTTACTGCTCTGACGAGCAATTCACCCAAGAAGACACTGTCTCCATAAATGTCATTTCTAGCTGCAATTCTAGACACAGCACCTAACAGACAGTTAAGGCAATACAGATGTTAAGTTTAGAAGGCGTAGAAACATGTGGGACATGCTTTCCCATGCAATGCTTACATTGCCCCATTGTGCACCCCAGTTACTGCAGAATAAAAGCCCCGCCTTTTACAGGGCTGTCACTGAGGACATGCATGATCTGCCAAAGCTGGCGGCTCCTTGGTGAGCACATGCCGAGTCATGCAAAGTCTGTGCTACCAGAGCACTTCTGCTGGCTGGGTGTGTGTGGGGGGGTAGGGAGTGCAAATCATGCTTCACAGGCGCCATCGGGCATTGGCATGCGATGTCTGTACTGAGACAGACCTGTTGCCATTGTATGGAAGATGCATGCAGATTCCCGCACCATTCCATATGTGCATGAGTATACTGATGCCATCCACAAAATTATGTCACTCCTTTCTTGGGCCCTAAACTGTGATGACAAAAAAAAATTAAAAAGGGATGGTTGACTTGCTTGAACACTGAGGCTTAAACACCACTTTTTGGAGAGATGGTAGATTTTGAGGTGTTAACAACCCCTGTGGCATCCCTTAGCTAAATTGCTGAGGTTTCCCAGAGCTGTAGTTTCTAGTGCGACCTGCACGCATTTCACAAGCTTATTTTCCACAACCAAAAGCAATAGACTTTAGAATTATTCTCACTTCTACACATTTGTGCCTTGAGCCAGCAAGGGAGAGCCACACGGGCAGCTGAGGCTCATCACAATACTAATCCAGTCCCCACCAAACAAAAAGGGTGCCTCGGATATGGATGGGATGGTAAGCACCATCCGGGATTGCTGGCTGCACGCAACAAAGGGTGGCCGGACATGGATCAGGGCCTCTGAGGAGGGGGAATGACTGCAACTTGCTTGAGGAACTGTTTCTATCACTGGTAGAGTTGACACAATTATATGCTTTGTTTGAAACATCCTTTTTTACGACCAGCGGTGTAGTGGTGGCAGGTTGTGCCGGGGCTTTGCTCTGGCACTTTTTATGAAGCCAGCCCCCAGCTGGGTCAGTCTCCTAGGGAAGGCTGAGGGAGCAGAGGGAGTGCGGGCGGCTGCCTCTTGTCTACTACGCAGAGCGAGAGAGGGAGCCTGAGGGAGCTCTGCACCCTCCTCTCACCCCCCCTTCTCCTCCTCAGCTCTTGGCTTCTCCACCCGTCCCTGCTCTGTGCCTGCGCGCCCGGCGCTGCCCTCGTCTCCTGCAACACTGGCCACCCATTCAGGGCTGCTGCTGGCCATGGCAGCGGCAGGAGAGGGGGGTGCTGCTGGTGCTGCCACCATTATTTCCTTATGGGGCAGGGCAGGTGGCTGGTTTGTGCCAGTTTTTAGGATTTATCACACAATCCTATGCATGTTTACTCAGAAGTCAGTCTCACTATGTTCAATTGTCAATTGGGCTTTCTCCCAGGTAAGTGTGTGTAGGACTGCAGCCTTAGCTGCTGTCCCAAGATCTCTGTAAATTTTATTCAAAATAATACTGTTAATACTTGAACATTAATTTCTACAGTAAGCAGAATTGCCAAATGCAACCTGCTCTGTCAGCAACACTTTTTCATACAAGGCTGGCATGTATCTGGGCAAACAAACCCTGGTGGAGGGAAGGGAAACAGAAAAAAAAACAATTGGGTGGAAGAGGAGAAAGAAGGGGTGTGTGTGTGTGTGTGTGCGCGTGCGCGCGTGGTTCAATCAGATGGGTGTATGGACATTTCTGTTGCGGGATGGGACTGATATAATGAAGGAGCTTAGGAAAGGCTAATGGGTAACGTTGGGGCGCTAAGGGAGTGTGTAAGGGGCCTGTTTAAATGAGAAGGGATTGGTCCATGAGGCTGAGTGGAGAGGGTGACGCTTCCATAGAGGATCAGAGTTTGAAAACCTAAAATGTTTGTGCTTGAGTGAGTGAGTGAGTGAGTGAGTGAAAAAGATTTAACACCCCTGCATTTTTTCTCAGACATCCAACTGAAGTACGCCTGCCTTACTCTCAGCTGCCCTGGCTTTGGATCCCAGCTGAAGGCTGCCTATCTTACAAGGTTGTACAATCTTAGAAGAGGCGTGGCTGTGGCTGTCACGGAGGGGCCCCGCACTCCTGAAGTTGCCACTACGCTACTGTTTACGACTATTTACGAGAGCAATAAATTAACATTAATATCTGTACAGCTCCACATAGAATACGACCATTAGGACACTGGCTGGTATTTCCCGGGGAGGGGATCTCCCCTTGGTGGGATTCCTTCCCAGTGCAAATTCCAGCTTCAGAGCAAGGTTTTTCCTTAGGACAGCAGCAAGCGAGGAAAAGGATACATTGCCCCTCCGTGCCTGCTCTGATCGTGTTAATTATCAACCCGCTCCCCAAGCTGAATGCCATTTGCATTTTTAAAAAGAAATCTGTATGTTACATAAAATATATTTAACTTCATGTCTAGTTTGGTTCTGACAAGACAAGCCACAAACAGCACAAAGGCCAAACTGGAAGAGCGTCTCTCCTAAACCTCCACAGCGTTCCTCCACTGCTAGAAACAGAACCTGAACTCAAGTGATATGAAAGAGAGTCACAGCACTGGAGGCCATTCCCAACCCACAAATGTCCCATCTTTCATTGGAAACTCCCAGAAATTCTAGGCCTGAGTTGCAAGATAATCTCAAATATGTGAGAGCCAATATTGTAATGCTGAGTATTCTCAGGCTCCTAATGGAGTTGCACATCTGCTCTACCGTTCAACCATTTAAAGTTTAAAACCTTTCTTTTTAATGCTGCTTTTGCCTAACCTGCAAGTGGCTCATATACTGACAAACAACTATCTATATCAGCTTTCTTCTTCTGGGGCTCCCTACATATGGCTCTCTTGTATCTTGCTATTCTTGCAATGTGTATTGCTTTGGGGGGCATGGCCCTAAATCAGCTTATACATCACTCAAATAAAAAACTATTGTGCAAAATGTTCTATTAAGTTGTTAACTCCTGAGTAACACTTTGATGTGCCTGAAAAAGCCCAAGAAAAAGCTTTCCTAGGCATTGCGGGCAGCTCTCCCGTTATTTTGGCCTTTAACTCCCAGCATTTCTGACCATTGCCCATGCTTTCAGGGGCTTCTGGGAGTTGAAGTCCCAAACATCTGGGGATCCACCTTCTGCCCACCCTTGTTCTAGGTCATACAGGATGACAGTGAGGCTCAACCACCTGGGTGAATATCCATCACCCTAGAACAGGTCCCCCAGCCCCCCGCAACATCGAAGAGCCTCCTCAGCAGGCTGGCTGATGTAGAAAGCATGTATGTTCAGACATGTGTGTCTGCGTGTTTACACACAGGACATGTGGCGCTCACTAGGCCAAGGCACCCGAAGTTACTAGAAAATTCCAGATATGGGACATTTGCACATTTTCCCCCCCAGATGGAGGGGAAGACAAAAATTCCAGTCCTAGTTACGCTTGAGTAAACCCCATTGAGCACACCAGGACTTACTGACAAAGTAGCACGCACAGGGCCGCACTATAAGATGCTAATGAGAGAGAGAGGCAATCTGGTTCCTATGTAGTCCAAGACACCTTGGCTAGTGGAAATGTCTGGAGCAGAGGGGGTGGGGGCATTTGTGCGTTCATACCCTTAGCAGTCAAAACTTGGGGCATGAAGATTACCTCATCACAGGGGCCAACATTCAAGCACAGAGCGAGCTGAGGCCCACATGGGACGCTGAAATCTGGTGCCAGAAGGATGCTGGAAGGTGGGGTCAGGGCCGTTAGGCAGACCGAGGTGCCCACAGCACTTAGCAGATGCTGGGGTGCAGCCCTTGGCCAGTCCCCTCAGTTGCTCAGTCCGGGGCCCTAAACAAGGCTGCTGCCTCAGGGGTGGTGGAGGATGAGATCCCATTGCCAGCATTAAAATAGGTCCTGCTGCCGCTCCAGTTGGCTTCTGGAGATGGGGAAGGGCGGCATCTTGTCCTTTGCCTCAGGCTGCAGGATGCCTGGGGCTGGCCCTGGGGGGCTGTTCCGCTGCCTCTTCTCCCCTGACTTCAGTCTGACTTGGATTCAGGGGCTGCCTCCAGGAGCACAGTGCCTCTACTTGCAGAATGGAAGCTGCATTCACAGCGGATATGGCACATATGCTGAGGTCTTCCAACTAGAACACGTTCAGCAAGCAGTCTCTCGAAAACAGTGTGTGTCCCCCCGGCCCCGACTGCAAGAAGCAGGGAGGGTTCCTTACTAGTCCAAAACGCTGCCACAGCGGTTGCGTTGAAGCAATGGAAGAAGCAGAAGCCCGGAGAAGCTGGGGAGGGAGCAGCCCCTTGCCCATTTATGTCCACCCCCCTCCGCCCAGACACGTCTTTCAGATGATGATTTTGTGAGCAAATGAGTCTTAGAAAAAAAAGTTTTTAAGAATGGAGAATGGCTGAGTGAGTCAACAGCACATTGCAGAGCCCTCTTGCATCAGAGCTGACTCCAAACAGCCAGCCAGGGAAGTGCTGATGAAGCTGACAGCAAAACCAGTTTGGGAATCGCGGAAGGCCCGGAGGAGGTGTGGGGCAGAGGCGCCCCAGAGCGGGGCCGTGGAGTCAGTTACTTGTCGCTCTTAGAGCAGTAACGGCTTGTGGGTAATTTGGGAAGGGGGGCTCCTCCCTTTCCCCATGTGAGCGGCAAAGCAAATAGAGAGGGAGGCCCAGGGACAGCCTGGAGTGAGCGGCCTGCAACTGAACGCACAGATTTGTGCTTCGAAAGCATCCCGCTCCTGAAAGAGGCAAATGGAACACAGTTACTTAGGCGACCACGACACGGGCCACATGCGACACGCCATTCCCTCGGAACCACTGTCCTGGGCCAGGTCTCATGAGGGCTGCCAGCGGTGGGGCGGACTTCCCCAGAACTGGGCCAGAGGGACGCCTCCGCTCCTGAAAATGCGGGCCTCCTGCACCGCGCCCCACCTTGACACGGAGCCAAATGCCCTCCAGTCTCTCCTCCCTCTCTGGCCCTCCAAGGTTGCCCCCGGCCCCGTTACTGGCTCCTCTCTGGCCCTGCCTGCCCGGCTTTCTGGGGCCTGACCTCAGCTTGGCTCCCCAAGCGCAAATCCACCTCCCTGGAGCATCCTGGCACTCGCCTTCGGGAGTCTCTCCCAGGAATGGCTTCCTCTCCCTTCATGTTCTGCACAAGCCCTGGCCCAGCGCCGGACTTCTCCAAGGCACAGAAAGGTTGGGTTTCGAGAAAAACCCAGACAAAAAGGCAACTCCATCTGCCCCAGCCTGGAAATACTTCAGCTGTTCCCAGAGGAAACAACGTATTTGGAGTGACCCAGACCTGGGAGGTGCTGCGCCTTGGGATGGAGAATACATGGCCAGCAGGGCCGTCAGATTTTGAGTGAAGCAGGCGCTCTACTTACCCCATTCCACTACTCCCAGAGCAGAGCCAGCCCCATCAAAGACAGCAAAGATGCTCTCTGTTCTGTTGGAGGAAGGGGGCTGCTAGCAGCAGCGGCTGGTGCCCAGTGGGGGATCGTCTCTGGGTTGCTGAGGCAACTGGGGCGCTGCCCTGGCCACACGTACAAATGGGCCGCTGCTGAGGACTGCTGCTTCTGGGCACAGTGCATGTTCTCATTCCAGCCTGGGAGGCTTTACATCAGCTCTGGTGTGGCTCAACACCCTTAACCACGTGCCCCCCAAGGAGCCATTCAGATGTATCCCATTTGCACTTTGGCCAGAGAAGTTGCTTTACTCAGTGGCACAGCAGGACTGGGCATCCGCACGAGGGGGCGAGCCAGCTCACCTGTGGAACGCAAGTGCAGGCCAGTCTTCTGGCCAGCCACCTGCTTTCTTCCTGCTGCATGTCCAGCTCAGAGAAGAACCGGGGCAGCCTGGTCCTCTCGACGCAGAGATGCCAGGATCGCTTGCCTGCGCTGTGCTCAGGGCATGGGGCCAAGGCCTTTCTGGTCTGCAGCTAGAAATCCCTTGTTGTCCTCACATTACTAGAAATGCTCAGGAGAGCTCCACTGCTGCCATGGCCCAGGTGATGCCAGTTTGGGTCTGGAAGGGCCGTGCCTCTCCCTTTCACAGTCCCGGGGCCAGCCCCACTTGCAAGGTGCCACCAATGGGGCTCTCGCACCACCTATTGTGGGTCAGCAGAGCCGGAGGGGCCTCAAAGCCTCATTCTAGGGCAGGAGTGGAGAAGCCATGGCCCTCCAGGTGTTGTTGGATTTCAACTCCCATCAGCCCCAGCCAGGAGGGACAACAGAAGTTGTAGTCCAACAACGTCTGTGCACTGGGATAGACGGAAGGATGTCTCTGTGTGACCATCCTTGAATCCAGCCCAGGGGTGTCTCTGAGGTCAGTCACTGGCATGGAGGGCTGGAGCAGGCAGGCTGTGAGGGCCCGTGGGTCAGACAAAGGCAGAGGCTGGGCTCCAGGATTTACATGAGGCTGGCCAATCCAGAGGCTTCATATAGCCAGCCAATCACAGCGACTGATGCTGCACACCCCTGGGCTTGTACACGCCTGCCCACCTGAGTGGCTCACTAGGGTAGGTCCTGCTCTCAAGCCCTGCCACATCCCCATTAATCTCCACAGGGCTTGCATTACAAAACCTGGCCAAGGCTGCACGTGACTGCAGCAGCAGCAGCGGTGCGCCATCAGGCACCCACTCTGGAGCCTGACAGGCAGTGAGAAACCATTCCTGGCTTGGGAGTGTCCCACTGAAAACAAATGAATAAACAAAAAATGGCAGCTATGTGCATTATCACGTGGGGTGTGTGAAAACCGTGCAATCACTCATGTCAGCTTGGGAGCAGCAACGGACATGGACACATGGTTGGGTGCACGGCCTTGCACAGTAGAGCTGAGGAGGGACATGTGCACCCTCCTCACTTTTGTGTGGAATAAAAGCAGCAGATGGCCAAGAGCTTACCATTGGCCAAGACTGCTCTAAGCAGAAGCCACCCACCGGCTGAATGCTACGGGCAGCGCTGGGCAGATGCGGAGAGATTTGGCACGAGCCATGCTAAGAAAAAAGCCTCACCATGCACACATCCAGCCCCCCCGCCCCCGGGGACTGCCCACTGTGCAACAGATGGCTCACTCCCCGTTTTATACTCGGAATGGCCAGGCGGCTCCTGCCTTCGGAAACCTTTCAAAAGCACAGGGATTTCTAAGTCAGAACAAGTCTTCCTCCAAACAGGTTTCAGGGAAGGAAGCGTGGAGGTCCTGCAGACATTTTCCGATGCCTCTTGGGACCCCTTCCAAACACTCTGGCCTTTCACCCGAGATGTCTTGAGGGCACATCTACAAATGTAAAATGTGAATGCAACAAATCCACACATGATACCAACAATTGCGGGCCTCAAGCTTGCAGGCTCTACTTTCCTCCCCCCCCCCGGGGGGGGGCCTTGAGCTCCACCAGCTGGAGCCAAGTGAAAACAATGGGCTTAGAAAGAGGGCCAAACGAACACTTCAGACGATGGAACTAGGCACTTCTGGATGCATCTCAGCCCAGGCCTAGAATGCAGCTCATAGTCCCTTCCATCAGGTTTTTTTTTTTTTAGGTAGACTAATTTTGAGTGACCAGGCGGGGGGAAGGGGGGGAGTTGTTACTATTGTTAAACAATTGGGAGTCAGAAATCTTTGGTTATCTATTGCAAATCTACCAGTAAATCCTGCAGTGTAAACCCAGAGCTGCTGCTGTTCTCTCCTGGGTCCAACGGCTTTTCCTTGCCAGTCACATTAAAGCTCTAGTTTCTTCCAGTCCTTCTATGTATTTGCCCTGACTGGACTCCCTGCACAAGAACAGAAGAGCCATCGAATACCTGCAAACAGGGTTCTGGGTCTCACACATGGGAAGAACCTCTTGTTTTGGGAAAGATCAAGTTTCAGAGATCAGGATCCATTACAAAGCAAGAGATGGCCAGCAGATTCCCTCCAAAGATGACCAGCTGGTTGCCCAACGTAGTTTTGGTGGCTCATGTTTGGACAGAAGTAGCTTCATCCAACCCAACCGCACTGCCTGCCTGCCCTCCCCTCTCACTCGGAATGGCACAGCCTTCTCCGACTCGGAGCTTGGCTGTTGCTTGTCTCCAGCTCTGGGCTTGGCTCTGTCTGGCCATGCTTCTGGGTCAGCGCCAGATCCCGTCTCCCTGCCAGATCGACTTTCTAGGAGCCCTCCTGCCAGCCCAGGGAGCTTTGGCTTGGCCTGCGCTCCAGACTCCCCTATGGTGGCCACTCCCATCTTCCTCTGGCTGATCATCTGTTCTACGGGGCTCCTCAACTCTGCCCTTCACGGAGAGGCTTCCAAGCTGCAGCTGGGGCTGCTCCACAGACACATCCCTGCAGCCATCTGCCAGGCCTCCAAGGCAAGCAGCGGACCGAGGGACAGGTGAGACCTTCCCAGGGTCATGGGGGGATTCTCCTCCCAGTTTCACGGCCCCCAAGAATGTCCTGGGGAAAGAGGCGGCTTCTGCGCAGCGCTCAGGAAGAGACTTTCAGAAGCAGGAAAACAAAGTGTTTGGTGGGAAACTCACGGAGGAAGGGCAGTGGGGTGTAGGCAGACCAGTGGTACTTTGACTGGAGGATACCAAACAAGTATAATGAATGAATGAACAGGACAATCAGAAAGCAAAGCAAATGGTTTTTAAACAATCCAGCATAACCGCACTCAACTCTTGATAAGGTATGATATAAAAGAGGAACCCTGCACCTTTCCCAAATGTGGCAATAAACTATGCAGTGGGAAAGAGAACACCAAAATGGATTCCTTTCTGCCCCCAAATGGCGCAGCTGCCTTCCCCTCCCCTCACACAATTCATGATGATGCACACACAGCTGGGATGTCATCCTGCTCCCCATAAAAAGTGACACTCCTGTGTTGATCCACAGCCTTAATTTAAAAAGATGCCCGCAAGTCCCCTGCCCTCACCTGCCCCAGCACTGAGACTGGGTTTCAGTTGAAAGAACTTACTAGTATGTTGCAAAGGCAGAACCCTACAAGCTTGCAATGGTTTTATATCAGTTTGTCATTGGTGTGAAGGTAGGCTTGCCTAGGCCTTGTAAGTAGTTTGGTTCAGGCGAGGTGCCTAACGGGATTGAGAGAATGTGTATGTGTCTGACCATGAGAAGGTAATTGTAACTTGCTCATTATAAGCAAGAAATTCCTATCCACCAAAGTAAGCTCATCCCTAAAGATAAGAAGGCAGCTGTGCCGATAAGACTGTTGCTGAACTAAATTAGCTCTTGAGCATGTGTAGTGTATTTTCTTTGTTCTCCAACTTTCAGCCTGTATAATTGCATCCTATTTCTTTCTTTTTTGGTGAGACACAGGGTCGACTGTCTCTCCCACAGCTGCGATGTGCTTTAATAAATTTCTGACTGTTCAACCGAACCTGCCCTGGATATTTCTTTAACACTGGCTTCCCCTCAAAGGACCCTGGGCTATTAAACCAGTTCATGTAATACAGCTGCACACACACAAAAAGCTCTGAAGAGCCTGGCACAACTCCTACTATTGGAAGGCATATTCTAGGAAGATGTGACCCCAGATTTAAGGCTTCTAGAAATGGCCAGTTCTGGGGTTTGTTTTGGCCAAGCAGCCATGATGAAGCCATTAGGGGTAGTGGAGGAAACCATACTCAGCTCGGGAGAAATTGAAGGAGTGGCGCACAAGGATCTGCCATGGGACTGTTTGCTTCATTGTGTCAAGCCGTGTTTCTGCTAGAGACTGCCAGCGTCTCTTGCTTCTATAGTAATAAAAGAGGATGTGTGTCTGTCCGTCCGTCCGTCCGTCAGTGCTATTGCACCAAGGCCATGAAACCCAGAGACCTGGAACTTGGCACTAACGGGTTATGTTATTTTAAAAACACATTAATATAAATTAATTTAAGTATGTCCATGTGGTTGAAGCCTGCAATATCTTCTCCAGTCACTAAATGGGAATCTTCCCTAACCAACACATACCTTTACAGTCCCTGCAATTTGAAGCGAGGGGAGGTTAGTAAACTGAGGGACACAGTTCTATGCCTCCTCCTCCCGCTTGCTGTGGGGCAGCCCCCTCAAGGAAATGGAGTGAGCAGTCCCCTCCCTCAGGGGGCTACAGTGGTGAACCATGGCAAGGGCCATGCCTAGGGATGCCACTGGACATGCCTACACTCAGACAGGGAGGCACATGGCATCCAACTCAGACAGCTGCGTGAGCTTGCTTGGAGGCTTCAGTGGATCCAACGGAGGGCTAGTCCCACCTGTGCCAAGCTGGGTCCATCCGCTAGTTTAAAATGATTACAGAATTATTGAGAGATGTCCTTGCTTTTGCCCAAGAACAAGCTGTAAGCAGCTGAAAGACTGGCTGGAGAACTCCTTTCCTGGGGAAACCCACCACACAGGGACCAAAGGCTGCATATATATGGTGATGGTGCAGAAAATGGGCAGCGTGTGTGCGTGTGAGGTTCTCCTGGATTTGGAGTACCCTTTGGTTGGAAATGCCAGGACTTGCGCCCAGGCCTGTCTGTGTGCACAGTGGGGGCTCTTCCGCCCCAGCAGATGGATGCACAGGAAACCGCCTTCTACAGAGGCCTCACCCACTGGTTCCCGGAGGCCAGTCTTGCCTCCTTTCACTGCCAGGAGCCTCGAGCCTTCCCCAGCCAGCCAATCAGCCCCCGTCTGCCTGGGAGACTGCACTCGGGAGCCAGCCTCCTCGGCCTTGGCCTCTTCTGCCACATGGATGCTCAGCAGAGCTGGTGGTTGTGTGTGCCAGCCAGGCAGAGCCTGCCCATCCAGAACCTCACTCAGGTCCCTGGATCCTCCAGCACAGCGGACAGGAGCGACGGCTGGGCGGACAGGCCAGGCCAAGGCACAGGCTGGGCCCCAGGGGCGTTGCTAGGCCTGGCCCCTGGCCCCAACATCCATTTCCCTGGCCCTGCAGATGGAAGGGCTTTTTCTCAGCTGAACTGCCGTCCAGGGGGCCATTTTCAAGGAGGACTGCAGCTGGTGAGGGAAGGCTTAACTCTCTCCACCCACCCCTAATTTTTCCCTGGATGTCAATTAAGCTTAGGGCAAAACCCTTTCTCTATTGGTTTGGGGTGATCTGGGTTAGGGTGCAAATTAATTGAAGACGGTATTTTATTTGAGATTTTTCGGATGAAAAATTATTGGGTGGTCTTTGCCTCCTGTGGAATTTAAACCAATCCGAGTAACCATTTCTACATGTACATATGTAAATGAATGTATGTAAATTTTATGCAAATATGTCTATGGTCCTGGGTCCTGAATCTTTTAAATGATTAGCAACACCCCTGCTTCCATGGCCTGCCAGCCCCAGGGCTGGTGTTGCAAAGCCCTCTCCTCCTTCTGATCTCAAAGAGACCCCCCCCACCTCCTCCTGCCCAGTAAGCAAGAGTTGCAGCCCCAGTTCCTGTCTCCGAGCCTGGGGCCCCTGAGAATGAGCACTTCCTATGTCCAGGACAGGGGCACTCGCCCACTGCGACCCTCCAGCCACAGAGGGGCAGGTCAGCTCAACATGGAATGTGCTGCCACAGCACTTTGCAGGCCCAATGTCCAGGCTATGAAAAAAGGAGATGCCACCCACAGATGCTGTTACTGGGCACTGCAGACCCAGCACAGCCCCAACGGTGGTTTAACAGCTGCTACTGGGGGGAAACGGTCAACGATTTCTGCCCCCCCATTTATCAGCATGCCCCATGATGGAATGTACGGGATACCCCCCTTGTCCGTCTCCCCCCTCCCCCCCCACTTCATGCACCTGTAACACCTACTGCAGGTTGTTCAAAGCAGCAGAATTAGTAACTGCAGCAGAGTTAGTTGGCATGGGCTTTTCGTTCCAGAGAGAATTCGATGGATGTGAAACTCATGGGCATCATCTCAGCTGCAGCCCCCATGCAAGCAAGCAAGAAGCAAGAAGAGAGAGCTAGATATATATCTATATATCTAGAGATATATAGAGGGATACTTTAAATGGAAGAGGAACAGTCCGGCAGGCAGCTAAACTCACCCTTTTGTACCGCCTATGGTCCACCAGAGGGCTTCAGATGCGCAAAACGATAGCAAAGAGCTATTAGCACAGAGACGGCAACAAGAGAGACCTTTCATTCAACAGCTTCAGACCAATGAGGAGGCGTCTGCCTGTGCTAGAGAAGGCAGGGTAGAGGGAGGTCACCTCTCAGGGGCTGGCCAGGAGAGTGGGGACACGGAGGACCTCTGTATGGCCGGTTTCCCCAAGCAGGTGCCCTCCAGACGTACTGGACTGCAGCACCATCTGCCGTTGGGTTGGGGAAGGCTGCCATATAGGAATGAGCAAAACTGAAGGCAAACCCATTTTATTGGGAGCGGATACATAGGAAGTAGCGCTCTGAGGTTCCATGACCTTTCTTCTGTGACCCATGGAGACCAGAATAGGTTCTCTTAGGAAGACGATGTGGTAATTGCAGGCAAGTAGCCAAGAAGAAAAAGGGTTCCATTCCTTGTGGCCCCAGCAATATGGTGGGCTACAAACAAAGCTAAATGGCCTTGAAAAAGGTAAAGGTAAAGGTGTCCCCAACCAGTCATGTCCGACTCTACGGTGCGGTGCTCATCCCCGTTTCTAAGCCGAAGAGCCAGCGCTGTTCGAAGACGCTTCCGTGGTCACGTGGCCGGCATGACTGAACACCGAGGTGCACGGAACGCTGTTACCTTTCCCACCGAGGCGGTACCTATTTATCTACTTGCAATTTCTTGCTTTCAAACTGCTAGGTTGGCAGAAGCTGGGACTGAAGACGGGAGCTCACTCCGTCACGCAGCACTCGGGTCTCGAACTGCTGTCCTGCCAACCTTCCAGTCTGCAGTACAGCATCTTAACCACTAAGCCACCGCGAATCCAAAATGGCTTTGAACCTGGTGGCTTTTCAGGGCCCATTTGTACAAAATTTCACTGCCTTACAAGGGATCTCCAGGTTCCAATTCTTGCAAGAGACATCCAAAAGAAGGCCATCACTTGCGTTTTCAAAGGGTGACCCACCATTTGCTTCTCTCACCCAACCTTGCCCTTCATAATCCGCAATGTTTTGCACAAGATACAGCTGGTAATATCCTATTTCTGTTTAGATGCCAAACAAGCAGTTCCCAAGAAATACCAGCAGCTAGGGCGACAGGTACAGTGCCGGTCCAAGGTTTGGAGGGCCCTGGGGCAAGACACCCTCCACGGGACCCTCCCTCAGTGAATCTACCTTCTCACCACCATGGCCCCCAGCTGTTCTTGTTCCTCCTCCTCTTTCTCATCACTGCTGCCACTTGCTCGCTAGAGAGGCAGAGAGCTAGGGAGCAAGTTACCAGTGGCATCTCTTCCTTCTCACCACCACCATTGCCTGGGCCAGAGAGAGAGGCAAGTGAACAAGCAGATGGCAATGGAAAAGGAGCACGTCCAGGAGGCCCTTGTCAGCGGGCCCATGCTGGGGTGTGGCCCCTTGACAGGTACCTGACCATGCCTATCCATGATGCCAGCCCTGTACAGGTATATCATTCCAGCTACCTGCTAGTCAACTTGTCAAGAATGGACTTAAAACTTTAAAAATTACGGCTAAGTCATAAACAAGAACAGTGCTTCCACAGCAGGTGGCCACCAGAAGCCAAAAACGGCCAGCCACTTGCTTATCCCATATCATCTGTCCCCACCATGTCTGCAGCTGCATGTATGTGCGTGTGAGAGCGCGTGCAGAGAGAGAGATGTGTTTGCTTCTCTCCCTCCCTCATGGGGGGGGGGGATAGTGAAAAAGTCACAAGTAAACAACACAGAGTCCAGTGCAGAAGCAACCCTGTAAGCCAGAAGGTAACAACAAACCTGGGTTATCTCAAAGAGGCTGCACACTTAAGACTTCCAAGTATCTTTTGACTGAATCCATCAGCCAAAGGCTCCTTGAGTAAACTCAGCAGTAAAAGCCTTCCCCAACCTGGTGCCCTCCAGATCGTTTGGACTACAATGCACAGCACTCTTGGCCACTGGCCATGCTGGCTGGGCCTGATAGGAGTTGAGGTCCACAACATCTGGAAGGCACCAGATTGGGGAAGGTTGGGCCCTCTTATGGATGCGTAACTGCTCAGTGGTGAGAGGTCACCGCTGGTCGCCACTGTTGCAGATGCCTTTATGAGGGCCAGATAAAATGGAGTGAGCAAGTATTGGAGCTCTCCAGGAAGTTGCATGTTAAGCGGAAGGAGAAGGGGGAAAGAAAATGCTGGGGCCAAATGCCTGCGATTTGTAGCAGTTGCAAGATGGGGTTTGGCAGGCAGACAGGCTGCAATCCTATACATACTTGCCTGGGATAAAGTCCCACTGAACTCAACTGGACTTGCTTTGGAGTAGCAAAGCCTGCTCAAGACATTCTGCCACCTGAGCGAATACCCCCCGCCACAAGCAGGGAAAGAGAGTGGGGAGGCAGAAAGGGGGGGGGCAGGGAGCAAAGTCAGTGGGCCTGGACTGGCTGGCTCCAGGTCTGCATCAGGCTTTTGGCAGAGCATGTCAGTAGGGCCTGCCCCCGTCCTCTGACACAGCCCTTTCTTCTTTGGCACCACCCCTCACTCTCCAGAACAGATCTCACGTGACAAGACACGTGGTTTTGAATGGCCCCAAAGGTCCATTTCCCTCCTTCGCTTCTGCAGGAGGCGAAGCCGATACGCACGGGCGTTCCTCGGGCTGGGGGGGGGGGGGCATTTCTTTTGAATGCAGCTCTTGGGGTGGCCCCAGGTCAGGGAACCAGCTGCTCCCAGACTTTCCACCTTGGCATGGCAAATACCACTTGTTGGCTGCCCCGAAGTGCGTGGAGGTGCCCATACTACGAAATGTTCCCTCCGTGAAACATACAAGGAAAAATGAGCTTGCAATGACTTCACCCCTCAAGAGTCAAGCATGGGAACTGATCCAGCGTTTAGTTATGACATGCCCTCCCTATGCAGAGCGCTTGCAAACATGAACAGAGCATGTGGGCGCGATCCAGCTAATGGGAAGCACATTGAAATCCCAGTGGCTTCAAGGAGAGGAAGTTGAGCTCTCGCATTTCTCCGGTAAAGAAAGCATGTATTTTTTCAAAGGCTTTGATCTTCCCTAGTAAAAGGGCACTAGAACAATCTAACGTAAGAGAACAGGCTTCTTAGCTCAGAATATTTTGGGGCCAGCAAGAGGCGCTTTCTAATGAAGTGCGGATGGTTCCTGTAGACTGGCCCCACTCAAACGGAAGTGAGATCTTCCCATAGAAATCGATGCAGAAATCCAGCATTTTACAGTAGCTTTACCTGCACATGAGGTGTCCTTCCCCAGAGTAACAGCAAAGGTAGGTGCTAGTGCTCTTTTTGATACAGGACATTTTTGTGTGGGGAAACCTTTTCTTTGGTTTTAAGCATTTAGAGTACAATTTATTTTATTATTTTTAGTATATTTATTACGTTTCAATACTGTCTGATACCCAAAGCTTTTTGAGTGGTTCACAAAAATTAAAACCCTAAAATGCAACACAGTAAACCATACTATAAAACCTTTAAAAGTTTAAGCCATAATAAAAACCAAAAGCAGGGAAAGGTCTAAGAATACAGTGAGACGTTTAGGCTGCAATCCTATACATGTTTAGACACATCCCCTAGCCAGCACATGCTGGGAGTTGTAGGACTGTTTTCTAAGCACGCATAGGATTGCGTCCTTAAAATCAAAACCATAGCAATAAAGTGCCAGAGAGAATAAGAAGCTGTTCACCTGGTGCTGAAAAGACCACAATGTAGGTGCCAGGTGAGCCTCTCTGGGGAGCTCATTCCACAGCCAGGGTGCCACCACTGAAAAGGCCCTCCTCCCAGCAGCCACCTGCCTCACCTCATTTGGTAGGGGCACCAGAGGAGGACCTCTGAAGACTATCTTAGGATCCAGACAGGTATATATGGGAGGAGGCGACCCTTCATGAAACCTAGCCTCAAGTTGTTTAGGATTTTAATAGCACTTTGAACTGGGCCTGGAAACGGACTGGATATAATCATATTGACCAGTCCCCATTAAGAATCCCACTGCCCTATTTTGGGCCAGCTGAAGTAAGCATGTTAATTTGGAAGTAAATCCCTGTACCATCAGGATTTACTCCTGGGAAAGTGTGCAGAAGTGCAATTGCAGAAGTGCAATGTGTCTGCACATACATCAATGGGGCGCAAGACTTCCGCATGAAACTGAGCGCTCGATGTGGCCTGCAAGGGCTCTTCTGCTGGGGCAATTTCAGGATAACCATTTTGGGGGGGGATTTTTAGTTGGAAAACCAAACCAGTTTCAGCGCCTCAATCCAGCTATATTAATACATTGCAGGGATATGAGAAGCTCCGCACCCCCACCCTGGTTAGCAACAGCCCCCACTGCAATCGGCCAGGGCTATTTTTATTTTAAAATAAAACTAATGAAAACCACACAAAATAAGACCTGAATTAGAAAGAGCCCTTTTTACTGCTACCTTTCGTTTGTCCACAGACACGCTGGTGCCCAAGCTGTGACTGTCCAAAGAGCTGAGAGATTAAACACAGAGCACTGGCCTCGCTTGATCCAGCCAGCCCCCTCTTCCACGCCCCCTCCCTACAAAGCGCAAAGGTGAAGCTAAGCAGGACAGGCCAAGCAGGAGGCGCGGTCGGGCATGCTCCGCTCTGCCACAGCTGCCCCGCTGAAACGCAGAAGCGAGGGTGCGGGGGCCTGGGCAGCACTGTCAAGGGCTGCCTCTGACCACGCGGCCAATGGGCAGGAAGGGAGGCAGAGAGGGCGGGGAGGGAGGAGGGAGCCAATGGGAGGCGGGGAATGGAGGACTGGGCGGGAGCAATGGCGGATGGGCAGGTGGTCCCCCCCATCTGCTACCTGAGCCATGAGGCTCACCGTGGTAGAGCCAGCCCTAGCCATGCGCAGAACTGCTCTCCGACTTAGAGGCGGCCTCTGCCAGGTGCAAGACAGATTTCAGGTTAAACAAGAGGACGGAGGGAGGCGGAGTGGACCGTCAGGGTTCAGACCTCTACAGATGACACCAGACTGTAGAGATAGTGTAAAGCCAGAAAAGAACTCGGGGTCACGCAAGGGGCTTCCAGAGCAGGCTTTTATCGTGCCATGGCCCCTGCCTCTTTCACAGAATTTTATGGGAGGTCCAAATGTAATTTCCCATTTGTAAGCCCCCTGGGCTTTTCCACGGATTTTTCTTTTTTCTTACCAAAAAAAAAATCCATTAAGGAGGAAAAGACGGAATCGCTGCACAAGGATGGGAAGCCTCTCAGTCAGTCTTAAGCAATGATAGCTAAACAAATCCTCCAGTCAGAGGCAGCAGAGTCTCCTGCTGCCGCTGCGGAAGAAACCCTGAGAGAGGGTTGTTCCCAGGAGCGTGGCTGGGCATTTATAAGACTCGGGGCCAGGCCCATGGGACACCAATCTCTATAAAGTGTACATATGCTAATTTGTATCTATATACGCAAATTTATAAAGAATTACTAGGACTTATTTAAACTTCACAGAAGGCAAAGCCAGCCAATTAATTCCCCATTCAAATCACACCAAATAAATACATTCTTTAGTTAATGTACACCCCCAGATCACCCCAAAGCAGTAATTCTCCTTCAATTAATTTGTAATGGTTGTGAACAAGTGTGGAAAAGCGTACAAAAAGAAGGACTGGTAAGTTTTTCATGACTCACTCCCCCCCGCATGCAATCAAGCTTTGGGGAGAAAAAAGCTTCCTCTGGCACCAATGGATACTCAGGGCTCTGGGGAAAAGATCAAGGGTACTGAGAAATTGATCCAGGGCCAGGGCTCCCATAGGCCCAGCCTAGCAATGCCCCTGGCTGCTTCCTTTCTGCCCCTCTTTCAGACTTCCTAGACACAGTGTCAGGAAGGCAGTGCCGCCAAAGGCAGGCTCGCCCCTTTGTGGGGAGACACTTGGGGGGGGGGATACAAGGGCCTCCCCCCTAACATCTGGCTGACTGGTTTTGCAGCTTTTGTGCGTCGGGTTAGCTGTTTCTCCAACAAAATCTTGTTATGTGCCTGAGAGAGAGGGTATGGGCCCAAGTCAGGGGACTTGAGGGGGCCCCAATTAGTGTGATTACAGGTCACGGGAGATATGGCATTGGGAGAAGGGCTAGCCAGCTTAAGGGAACACAGCCCAGTGCAGCTGTGCTGCATTCCACCCACAGGCATGGTGGCTGCCCTATCAGCACGCCCTTGGGTCTCTGGATGCTGCGGTTAAGTGCCAGATCGGTTCAGAATTACGCCTCCCTTATCCATGATTTAATGGTGGACAAGGCGACTGCCGTGACATGCATAACTGAGACCTGGATGGGTGGGCAGGGAGGAGTTGGTCTTTCTCAGCTCTGCCTATGGAGATACTTGGTTCAGTATCAGGGTAGGCTTGAGGGCTGGGTGGAAGGTGGGTTGCTGTGGTTTATAGGAGTGCCATCTCCCTCTGCAGGCTCCCTGGCCGTCTGACTTCTAGCGTGTCTGCACTTTGTGTCGGGCCAGTGGGACAGACTGGGGATTCTGTGGGTGTACTGCCCACCCCGCTGCTCAACAGACTCCCTAGCTGAGCTGATGGAGGTGGTCTCGGGTGTGCTGCTGAGGTCCGCCAGACTGTTGGTTCTGGGGGATGTCAACATTCATGCGGAGGGCACCTTGTCTGGGGTGGCTCAGGATTTCATGGGCTCCATGACAAACATGGGGCTGTCCCAACATGTCATCAGCCCAACGCAGGTAGCAGGGCACACTGTAGTC